>NW_024423564.1:60417821-60461605 GCF_017311325.1 Ursus maritimus | reverse complement strand
GGGGGGGGGGCGGTTTGTCCCTCCCCTGGTCCCTCCCCTGGTCTACGGCATCTACGAGACATCGGAGAGGCTCAGGCCGGGGTGTCCACTCCCTCAACTGCCCAGGCCTCTCCATCTCTCCTTTCAGGGGGAAGTCTTCCACCCACCCCCAACCACTAAACCCTCTTTGTGCTCAACGACCAGAGTTCATGGGGTTCTCCAGGAATAAATCTTTAAAATGACTTTCCTCAGCCTCTCAGATTTGACAGGAGAAACTTAATAAAACCACACAGGGGCAGGAAAACGCCAGTCAGGCTTCAGTGCTGGGGTGGGGGGGGGAAGCCCCCTCACCTCACACCGTGACAACGTTGGTGGGAGAGAACTTAGGGAAGAAAGGGAATAGGGCCCGTCAGTGGAGGAGAGGCTCCTGACCACTGGACCTAGCAGCGGGGAGCCTGTGTGGCTTCCCCAGAAGACGTCTCTGGAAGGAAGGAAGCAAGGAAAAGGGGGCTAATTCCCCATGAGAGCAAAGACAAAACTGAAAGGGGCAGGAGGGAGGTGAGGAAAGGAAGCAGGCACCCTGGGACCCAAAGGACAGGCCAGGCAGCAGCAGGGGGTGGGGGTGCTGCCCATGTCTCCCCAGAGTGCCTAGCACAGCGCCCCCCACCCCACCCCCACAGCAGACACGAGACCAATGAGGCCACTGTGTTGCGCACACACCACAGCCCCACTCCTGACGGAAGGCTGTGGATTCACTTAAAAAGTCGGGGGGGGCGGCCACCTGGATGGCTCAGTCTGTTGAGCATCTGACTCTCTGATTTCAGCTCAGGTCATGATCTCAGCAACCTGAGATCAAGCCTCGGGTTGGTGCTCGGGTCCATGCTCAGTGCAGAGTCTGCTTGGGATTCTCTCTCCCTCTACCCCTCACCTGCATGCTCACATGGCCTGGTCCTCTCTCTCAAATAAATACATAGAATATTTAAAAAAATAATAATAATAAAAGAAAGTCAGATGGGGGCAGGATATGCCACATAGGGGTGGGCAGTGCTGCAGTAGGGTTTCTTAGAGAGCAGGAAGGGGATGCCTTGCCAGTGTCCTGACACTATTAGCAGAGAAAAAGGAGAAAATTCAACCCCACCCACCCCCATCACCTTCCCCACTCAACCACTGTCCAGCCAGCCTGGCCACCTCACCTCTTACCCATGCAGGGGGACACCTGGGAGGAAATCCAGTCCAGTGATTTAAAGACCTAATATTTTCTTTGCCAATTAATTAACAAGACACACCACAAACGGCACAGCACCCAGAGAAGAGCGATGATTTTTATTAGCATGTCCACCCGTCACCCAGGCCTTCTGCACTCGGAGTGGTCAATCAGTCAGGTTAAACAGAAGCCGAGGAGAGGCCGTGGGGTGGGGGGAGGCTAAGGGCAGGCCCCGTCCCTGGGAAGAGGAAGGGCAGAGCTTCAGCTAGAGTTTTATTGTTGGGCTGCATGCACTGGCTACCGTGATACCTGGGAGGACACTTCCAGGAGCAGCTGGGGAGGGACCCTTCAAGGGAGAAGGCTCCAAAGCCAAGGCAGTTAGGCATTCAGTGCTTACAGAATACTTCCCATACCATCCGCACATGAGGGTGCCCTTACATTAGGGTTTCCTTCCCTAACCCACTCAGCAACTGGGCTGTGACCACACCACTATATCCCTCTGAGGTGTCCAGGATGGGGCAGGAGCTCCAAGAACATTTGGGACATAAAAAGGAATGGGCTTTTTCCATTTTAGCCCCCCAGATGGGCTGGCTGCCACCAAGCTTATCCACTGTTTGGTCTCGTGTAACCAAATCCTTCGGTTCATTCAACAAATCTTTACTGAGCACTTACTATGTGCCAGGCACCATGCATACAAACACGAAGACTAACACACCCATCTGCCCTCGAGGAGCACCTCTCATCTGGCAGCTACCCCCGGTACTCTGCCAGCTCTCCACCCCTGCCTTGTGCGCGGCAGGCCCTCGGGATCTGACGGATACACTGGACTCTTGGACTCTCATCAGGTGTGCCCCTGAGGCTTGGCCAGCGTGCCCAGTTCAGGAAAGCAAGGGCAGGGCCTCAGGGTTTCTGCGCAAACCCCAGTACCTGTCGGCCAGGGCTAACCAGCCGGAAGCCTCCTTGACCGTTCCACAACTGTTAAACTAAAGGCCCTTCGTAGTGCTGTCACTCTAGCCTCACCCCAGGGTAGAGAGAGCACCAGGAAAAAAGACCAGCAGCCTGGCTTCCAGCCACGAAGGCGAACTTCACCTGCCATGTGACAGGAGAACGGGGACAAGTTGACTTCTACCCTCTGGGCCGCAGTATCCCCTGCTGTAAACCGAGGAGGTTGTCCCATCTAATCTCTGAAGACATCCTAATAAGCAACATTAGAACAGCACCATCCTGGCTGGACAAGGCTTTGGAACAAAGGACCCAGCGAAGACGATTCCAGGCAGAGTGGGCATCCCGCTACTGCGTCCCCACCCACGCTCTCAACAACACAGGGAAATTCTACCCACGGCTCTGAATAATAATAGAAGTAACATTTAGGTAAGGTTGGGGATTAAGCTAAACCTCACATAAGAGGCAGAGATGTTGGCATTTGGAAGCAGGAAACAGGCCTGGGAACGTACTTAATACCTACCACAGAGCAAAGTGGATCACGGCCAGCTCCTGACTCAAGAGCATCTTCGCCCCTGCCACACTTCTCCCTCTTGCCAGCTCCAGACACTTCGAGGGCGCCAGGCCAAAGAGTGGGGCTGGAGGTCAGTTCTGGAAGCCACATTTTCAGAAGAACATTGGCAAACCAGAAGCCAGGAGAAAAGCCTTCCAAAACAGAACAGGAGCTATTTTAAATGGAAACCCACTGGGGGAGGCAGAAGAGTTTTATGGGAAGAACAGAGAACATGAATGAGTTGCTATAATTAACCGCCCCCCAAAAAGAAAGCGTAAGGAAGAGGGGAGTCTTTCTACTTGGTGGTGGTAACACACAGGTAGTGTGTTCCCCATCACTGAAGGTGAAGCAGACACTGGAGAGAAAACTTGGACCAGGGAGGCTCTCGTGTTCAAAAGGGACTGTAGAGGTTATTAACTGATAAAACACTGATGGGAGGGAAATGCAAAGGGGAGCATTCAGGCCTTTCCTAGTTTATTTTATTTTATTTTATTTTATTTTATTTTTTTAAACTTTCCTAGTTTATTTTATTTTATTTTATTTTTTTAAAGATTTTATTTATTTACTCGACAGAGATAGAGACAGCCAGTGAGAGAGGGAACACAAGCAGGGGGAGTGGGAGAGGAAGAAGCAGGCTCATAGCGGAGGAGCCTGGTGTGGGGCTCGATCCCAGAACGCCGGGATCACGCCCTGAGCCGAAGGCAGACGCTTAACCGCTGTGCCACCCAGGCACCCCAGGCCTTTCCTATTTTAAAACTGACTTTCCTTTAAAAAAAAAAAAAAAAAAAAAAGGCGTAAGACTCCTAAGGGTCATGAAAATGTTCTTCTTGCCCCTCAGTAACCTGCAGAGGGCTTTTTATCAACAGAAAGTTTCCCTAGACATCCCTGGTCAAATTCCTCTGGGCTGCGGAGGTCACTGTTTTTCTGCCAAAAGCTGCTGGTGGTAACTGAGACACAGGATAAGAAAGAAAGTTCCATTATATTAACACTCAAATGGTGAGGGTGCCTCAGCAGAGCACACAATCAGAGAGCAGAAATGAGACAGGCCGGTGCTCATCCTTTTAGGGGGCGAAGCCGCCACGTTGGCATCGGGGGCACCAGCATCACCCAACCTGGCGTGCTGCGGGTAGATGGTGGGCCGCAGAGAGCAGTCAACACTCACCACATACACGGAGAAAATGTTCAGATCACAAACTGGGGATCACCAGGGAGTAAGAGCGGGCCTTCTGGTCGCCGACGGGTTTCAGTGAGAACCAAGTGTACTGTAATTGCTACTCCTTCCTTCAGGGCTTCGTTCACCTGCTGAATGCTTAGGACATAGAACAGTGCCCAGCACATACGTGTGCTCAAGAAACACTTTTAGAAAGAATGGGTATTGAAAACGTATAAGCAAAGTATCTTCTCCTTTAGTTTTGGAGTCAATTACATAACTTCTTTCCTCCCGCTGATTCACCTCTCTCCTTGTGTTCGGGCTCAAAATATTACACGAAAATTATTTTTGCACTCCCCGAATCTATGGTGGGATAAAGGAGCTGCCTAGAAGCTTAGGGTAAGAAGTTACAGCATGGGAATGCGGAACCCTCAATTTGAGCTCCACAACGGTAGGAATTTTTGTCTGTTTTGTTCGCTGCTTTATCCTCAATCGTGTGGTAGAACACTGGTACGTGGTATGCACTCAAAAACATCTAAAAAGCATCAGCGAACACACTCACTGTACCGTCTTGGCAAGTCACTTCTCTCTACAGGCCATCTTTTCTGAACTGTAAAATGATAATGCCAAAGGGCTCAGGGGTCCCCAACCAGTTCTAATGTGTTCCAAAGTCTGTGATCCAGGGGAGCCGGCCTACAAATGGCTTTGATCAGAAGCCTGCCTGGGTCCTCCCCAGGAGCTCCCACAAGGGAGGAAGCTAGGAGGCAGTGTGGTGCCACAGAAAGCACACAGGCTCTAGAGCCCAACCGTTTAAATCCCAGCTCAGCTCCAGGTGCAGGACTTACGGGATGTCGCCAAACCTCCTAGAGTCTCCACTTCCTTGTCTGCAAAATGGGGGGCCACGCCTAGCTACCCCTTCAGGTTGCAGCCTGGATGATAGACTAATGCATGTAAAAGCCCCTTGTGCAAGGTCACTACAGAGTGAGGTGACCCATGTCCCTTCCAGCTCTACAGTTTACAATCACTTCTACCCTCAACGGGACGGTGCCAATTTGGAACAGAGCATAATCCAGACCAGTTCACAAAATAATACTATTCAAAGATTCATGATCTGCACCTTGGCCTGTCCTAACTACAAAGATAAAAATGTTTATCTTATGCAGTTCATCTCGAGCTTTTTGCTCCCTTCTCAGAAGACGGAACAGACAGAGGTTTAAAGAGAAGGGGAAATATTTTGAAAACTGACCACCCCTCATAAGAAAACAGGAGCCCTCCTGAAGCTGCAATTCAACCCACACTGATGGCTGGCAAGGAATAAGCAGAGAAATGCTGCCCCCAATAGAGCAAGCCCTCCCAGGCCTCCGAGAGGAGGTAAGGAGCCGGTGGGCTCTCCTCCCCACAGCCCAGCCACCAGCAACACAAGCAACCGTAATCAGCGGTATGTATCAACACAGCATCTATGAGCAGCAGAAGTGACAGCCCAAATCAAGACAAGTGACCTTACTGGACACACCGGACACATTCGAGCCCTCCACACCACTATGATACTGCTGGGCAATGTGCGTTATCATTCAAAGGTAAAAGGCCTCATTTTTAACTCTCCCTGACTGGTAGGCGTTGTCAGCACCCCCACCCACCCACCCCCAGGTTCACCTCTCCCTTCCTCACTAAATGAGGGTGCAACCAGAAGTTCTCCTAGAAAGAGACTGGGGGGCAGAATTAAAACAGCTCAGGAAAGAGGGGTGTAAGGCCTGGCAAAGGTGTCTTGCATGGCTTAAGGCAAAATTTAGAATTCACATCTTTTCATCCCCAGTCTGGCATCTTACTTGATGGCATCTTACCTTCACCTGGGTATTCACCTCCATGGTTAGGACAAGCAGAGGAGACCACAAATCCACACAGCCATACAAATACCCTAGCAAGGGAAAAATCCCTCCCTTTTCTCCAGGGTCATTCACTTTCTCACTCTGGACCAGGAGCTCCCCTGAGAGCCTGCGGGGTGGTCGCTGACAACACCAGACCCCCCTGGACCATCCCCGACACACGTAGGTGCTAGGTGCTCAATTAAGAACAAACTTCCTCGGGGCGCCTGGCTGGCTCAGTCAGCGGAGCGTGCAAGGTTGATCTCAAGGTTGTGAGTTCAAGCCCCACGTTGGGTGTAGAGGTTACTTTAAAAAACTTCCTCGTGCCCACTGAGTCGTGCTAGTCCACAGAGCAGACTCACCACCGACCGTCCTCTCATCCCCAAAAACGGATCTGGCAAAGAGTGGGGGCCACCAGGGCTTGCTCTGTGGATAAAGTGACTTAGCTAATGGGTGGAGGAGGGGAATCCGGGCTGAGGCCCTCCTCAGGGCCACAGTCAGCGGCAGTCCACTGGATGAGTGAGGACTCCACCAGGTTGAAACCCCCACCCCACCCCAGGCTCCCCCAGGTGCGCCTCACACAGGCCCAGGCTCCTGGGATCCGGACAAGGAAGTTATTCCACCAGGAAGGAACACTCAATGGTCCATTTCCCACCCCATGTGCTCCCGGCCTTGAAAGCTTCAGGAAATAGCAGGCCCCCAAATCTAACTTTTTTCATAGACCAGGTAGTTGGTTTTATTTATTTATTTAAGTCCTAGTTTATCTTCTTAAGCTGTCCAAACATTTGCCAGAGTATCTCAGCCACATGCTAGGCTGCCCTGGGGGTTAGTTCTGCTTTTAGTGGTGAATTTTTTTCCCTCTTTCTCTCCCCACAGATAACAGCAGAGACTTGCATTTCTTAAGAGCCGCGTGCTTCCCGGGAGTACTAATCTGACGGGATGGGGGTGGTGGGCTAGAGTGACCCGTCTCAAAGTGCGTTTGCACAGCACACTGCTGTTTCACTCAGACCACATGCTGCTGTGGGGCGTCTGGGAGAGAGGGGCGGGGCAGAAGCCTGCCATCCTCCGCCATCAGGATGCACCACTCTCTGCAGGGCATTCCGGGGAAGGGAGGTACCAGGCCTTAGGAAGCCCACTCTAGAGCAGCGCCCCTGAAGGCCCAGCGACTGTTTGCTGAGTCACATCTCAGTTTCCACAGGAAAATGATAAAGACATTTGCTTGTCGCAGCCATGTGAGATTTTCAATCCAGAACTGCAAAGCTCTTAACAGCATACTGCCTTGTTTTGCCAATCTGGGAAATGGGGACAAGGGTTCCCTTCTCCTCCGCTCAAAAGGGAAGGGCCAAGGGAGGACACACACACAGCCTTCAGCAATAATGCAAATAATGAGCATTTCTTCACCTGGAGCAAAAGTATTATTTAGCACAAGTCAGAGACATGAGAGACAATCTTACTACCAAATCAGCCATCTGATACCACACTGACAGTTACGAAGAAGAGGAGTTAACCTTTATTTATACTCCTGTCCCCTCACTAACCACGGTCTCCTTGGGCCCTCAAAGAAATAGCCCCGTAAAGAAACTAGACGTTATAGACGAGTGGGGAGCACAATACTGGTGTCCCTGAAACTACCCTGCGCGCCACCATTTTTTTTTAATGTCAAAATAAAATACGAAGAAAGCCATATAGTGAGAAAAGCAAGCAGGGTTTGATTTTTTTCTCCCTCTCACTGTAAAGGTGTATCACAGGGAAAATATACAGGGAAAGGATATGGGAAAGGTATGCTGTTTTGTGGCAGACAGCTTCCTTCATCAGACTTAAGCGCAGATTTACCATAGCTTACAACTCTTCAGAACAGGGCGATATGCATAGAGCTAGGCACTTTTGCTCTCCAGAGAAGTCTGGACAGGCCACCTCCCCTGTTACCAGAGGAAACACAGGGGACGGACCAGGTTCCTGGCAAGGTCAGGCCTCAGAAGGGCTCAGGTGTTGGTCCCTAACTCAAGTAAGAAATTCCTCCCTGCAGACTAGTGTTGTGCACGAGAAAACATTACAAAATCCAAAGAGAACGCTCTAGAGCTGGGATTGGCAAACTAAGGTCCACAAGCCAAATGCAGCCCACAACCCAAATGAGGCCCACCGCCTGTATTTGTTAAGAGTTTTACTGGAACACAGACACACCCCTTCATTTCTGTATTCTATATGGTCGCTTTTGTGCTGTAATGCAGAGCTGAGTGGTTGCAACAGAGAGCATACAACCCACAACGCCTAAAATACCTACTACCTGGCCCTTCACAGAGAAAGCTTGCTGAACCCTACCCCAGAGTCCACAAAGGGTGTAATAATAGCCAGGTTTCAGAATGAAGACAGCTAGTTCAGCACCTCCACTTTAGAGATGGAGAAACCGAGGCATGGAGAGGAGGAGGTGACCTGCCGGGGCCAGACTGTTAGAAAGCCTGAGAGATGCCTCCTGCTTTTCAACCCAGCACTCTTTTTAACACAAAGCAACGGGTGAGGCTTCTCACAATAAAACAGCAGCAACAGGTGCACCTGGATGGCTCAGTCGGTTGAGCATCCAACTCTTGGTTTCGGCTCAGGTCACGAACTTGCAGTTATGAGAGGCAGGCATGAGAGCCAGTCCCCAGTTGGGCTCCTCATCGGGCTTGGAGCTCAGCGGGGACTCTGCTTAGGATTCTCTCTCACCCTCTGCCCCTCCCCCATCATGTTTTTTTTCTCTCTCTAAAAATAAATAAGTCTTCAAAAAACAAAACACTGGCGACAGGCAAAAATATCAACAGAAAATTAAATTCTACAAACAAATGTTAATGCTTGGCCCGGGTTTAACATCAGCAATGTAAAAAATGGGGAGGGGAAGAGGACCTGGGATGGTCTAAGCAAATTCATATTCAAAGGACAGACTATTTTAAGCCCTTTAGAAATACCCCTTCCACATATCCAAAGCACATGTGCTAATTACAAATCCTGCCCTCTCCCTGCCCAGGCAGATGACCCCTCCTCCTTGCCACTGCAATAGTGAACTTGGCAGTAGTGAACCAAAAGTCTTTTTTACCAGTTGCCTGCAATTTCAGCTTCTCTTGGTTCTCACACAACTCTGCCCTTGAGGAGACCAAATTAGTGAGGTCTGTGCTCATTTTAACACTCTAATAATTAAGACCTCTCCCAAAAGGAGTGACCAGCGCTCTCCCCAAAACAGCTGTGGAAATCGGGCTGAGAGGGTGATGGAGATGGAGAAGACCCAGCCTTCACAGAAGGGACAGGAGGGAGGGTCAGAATCCACATCTGCCCTTTCCAGAGCTTTCCTCAAACCGGCACAGGGGAAAACACCGGACAACATGAACGGTGCATGGAGATGAAGCAATATTACCAAGTGAAAATTAATTAGCTGGCATGTTGACAGAGGCTCCATTGTGCCTCACAGTGAAGCAATCAGAGTGCAAGGGCATCACACACAGTGTTGAAAGGGCCTTGGCAGCCACAGGTACAAGAGGGGAGGACATGCTCGGTCATGTCACCAACATGGTTCCTTCAAGGAAGGTAGGCATACTGTGTGTGTGTGTGTGTGTGTGCGTGTGTGTGTGTAATGGCTAGTCTAACACAAATCTAGAAGTCAATTTTCTGGAATGAATTTCAAAAAAGCAATGACTGAAATATCAGTAAGACTCTACTCTTTGAGAAGCTAAGGGGAAGGGCTGAACTGAGGAACAGCATGAAGCTTGCCTACGAGCCACTGAGTTGTCACTCACAGGGTGGATGTCAGGAAGGGCAGAGGCTTCCACCACTCAAGTGACAGAACGGGGACGAGAGGAGGCCCAACTACCACAGATAGTAGTGGCTCTAGGTGCTCCCTTATCGGCTTACCAACACCCTCTCCAGCCATGTCATGAACTGCCACTCCCCGCGTCCGCACACCCTGCCATGCCCAGCTCTGCCAACAGCTGCCTGCCCACCCCGTCCCCCGCCAGGCTTGCTCGCGTTGGCTGCTACACTCTTCCAGCCAGACTCTCCCTGAAACCCAGCGGGCTGTGCAACATAGCCATTAAGAGCACTGAATGCCTATGCTCCAATCCTAGCTTGGACACTTACACGCTTTGTGACCTAGGGCAGGCTGCCTCACCTCTCTCTGCCTCAGACCCCTCACCTAGAAAAGTACACTTCTGGCCTCAGAGTTTCTAGTGGGCCGGTTTACACAGAATGATGTGAATACCAAGTGACACAAAGTCAAGGCTAAAGAAGTTAGTACTACTAAGGCCCCCAACCCCTCCTTCTTAGAGGGCACTTCCTCCAGAAAGCCTTCCCTAATTCCCTCCATGCTTTAACTGCTCCCCACTGGAGCCTGGAGCCCCATCTGCTGCTAACACCTCTCTGGTGGTGTTTATAGCTGACTTAGAGTTTACTTTGTATTCATGGCTATTTATATCACTGTTGTCCACGTGACTCTGAGTTAGGCAGAGTACTAACTACATCCACTCCCCATATACTGCAACATGGGGGGCACAATCTCAGGTAACTTTCCAGTACCTTCATTTGTGCCATACACACTGGGCCATTACATTGTTATCTCATAATTCTCTCAAAACCCCATGAAGCTCCAGACTGTTACCCCAAGTATACAGATGAGGGATCTGACACTTACTCTCTCTTGGATGGGTGACTTACCCGAAGTTACAGTCAGTTAGCATGCTGCTGTTTAATTCGGGTTTGCTGGAATTGAAGAAACAGAGTGGGCATACAACAGGGCCTCCGGTAAGAACTGAAATGGCTGGTTCAGGGCTGAACCGGAGCAGATATTAACACGTGTAAATGCACAGAAAAAGGGCAGCAAAGGGCAGGGAGATGCTCTTTATGTTTTATTTCATACACCTCTGTGTTTTAGCAATAGTTAACACCATAAGTACTTAGGTACTAATGGCATAATTAAAAATTAAGAATCGTGTTACACTCATCTCCTGCAAGACCTTGCAACCACTCAGATTTCGTTCTAATAACACGTTAGAGATTCCTGGACAAAATGCTTGGTGCAGTCCAGCTTTGGAGTCAGACAAACCGGGCTGCCAGTCGCAGTACTGTCTCTCTCCTTATAGCTGAGTGACACTGTTCGAGGTACCAGTACTCTAGAGCCTTGAATCCCTTGAGCAGGAAGGGAACGCGACCTCCCCGTCTGGGTGTTCATGAGGCTCACGGGACACGGCACGCAGTTCTGATGCGGCTGTCTGCACCCGGGAGGCCTGAGTGTGGCCGCCTGCCCTGTGGCTTTGAAGGGTTCATTCTAGTCCATATCCACGAGTCGGTCCTTCTCCAAAACAATCTCCTTGCATGAAAACAGAATGCCACCAACCCTGCTGCCCATAAACCCCCAGCCCTGAGACTCCCCTTCTGAGAACACCGGCCACCCTCTAGGAGCCAGGCAAGATCCAGGCTATAAAAGCGGAGACAGAAACCTTCTCGCAAACGAGGCCCCTGATGCCCCATTGTCTCTGTAGTCCAATCTGTGCCTCTTACACAAGGTTGCAGGGACATAAAAAGCATTCAGATAAATGGGTCTCCACTACTGAGCTCTTACATGAGGAAAAACATCTAAATCTAAATCAATTAATATGTATGAAGTCCCCGCCACTGGAGCCGAGCTTCAGCAAGCAGGGTGAGAGGAGAAAGAACGAGGGGCCCGCTCCCAGCCCTCCAGGGCCAGACTGGCCGGACAGGGCAGCGCAGCCCGCAACACAAGGCCCTGCGCTGAATTCCCAGGAGCTGGTTACCGAGGTCGAGGCTGCCTGTGCAGCCGGCATCTTCCAACACTGCTGATTAGTACCTTTGCCAGGAACAATGCTGGCAACTGAAACTCAGATGTTCCTGAAGCAATGTGGTGGCAGTTCTGATGCACTCGTGGTTATAAAGTGTGCTGTGGCAACCATGTGACCGAACCGCTCCACATCTAAGAATACCACCCCATCTAGGTGCACAGACCTTTAGCCATGAGGATGTTCATCACAGTATTGTTTATAGAACGAGAAAACTGGAAACAATCGATGTTCCATAGTGAGTGACTGGTAAATTATGTCACATGCAAGAAGCAGAAGGCTTGCGTGATCACTGAGAAAGACAGAAAGTATCTAATGACATGGAAGGGCAGAGGCTTATGGGAGCCCTTCACCTGACACCCCATCAGACGTTGCAGGAAGAATAGACAGCTGTGAAGGATGGGGATGCCATGCCACAGTCCAGGAAAAGGGACTTGTTCTTGGACTGACAACTGGACCCACAGTTGTCCTTGTGGGGGGTGGGGACTGATCACCAACTCACAACCCAGTCACTTCCCACCTGTAATATTTCTTTCTTTTTTTTATTTTTAGAGTGGGAGGAGGAGCAGAGGGAGAGGGAGACAGGGAATCTTAAGCAGGCTCCATGCCCAGTGCAGAGCCCAACGCGGGGCTCGATTTCATGACCCTGAGACCATGACCTGAGCCAAATCAAGAGTCGATGCTTTACACAACTAATGAATCATCGAGCCTTACATCGAAAACCGGGGATGTACTGTATGGTGACTAACATAATATAATAAAAAATCATTATTAAAAAAAAAAAAAAAAAGAGTCGATGCTTAATCGACTGAGCTACACAGGTGTCCCCCACTTTTAGTATTTCTGAGACCATTTTAGGATTCCTCGACCAGATAAGGTCCTGTGGTCAAACAAGTTTGAGAATCACTGTATTTTATACTGTCTATCCGCACCCCCACTACCCTCCCCTACCCCACTTCTGAGATCTGCAATGCAACCCAACATGCTAAAAACTCAGGAAGCTCTACGGTAAAGAAACTGCTTACCCCTGCATTTCTCACAAGCATCTGGCTGCAGACCCTTCACTGAAACCTGTCTGAACATCTCACTGAGGAGCTGGGGAATGCTGACAGACTAGAAAGTACCCCAGATGTGGCTGGGAGGCATGGGGACCCCGTGCATCTCACTCACTAGGGCAACTTCAGCTAAGGCATTCCTTTTTCCTGGGCACCGCCCCTCCACCTAGGAGCTGGACTCAATCAGAGGGCCATGGGGGCCAGGAGGGGAAGCATAAAGGTGGGAAGTTCAGTGGGCAGGACTCTCGGCACCCCGCTTCCCTTACACTAGTGGACAGTTCCGTTTTCGGTTTTATTATTTGGTCTTCACATAAGACTTCATTTAAAGAAAGGGCTCTCCTGCTATAAAGAAAAAAAAAGTAAGTTAAAAAACCACCGAAGCCTATGCCTGTAAGGTCCCTTCTAACCGCGACAGCAGACTTTCTTTAAATTTGTATTTCATGTGGGGAAGAGTCCTCTCAAATGGAGGGGCCGGGCCAGTCTTCCTGGAAAAGGTGAGGGTTTGAGCTGAACTTACTCCAAAAGAGACTCGGCGGGTTTAGGGTTGGGGATGAACCAGGGAGCCTTCCTATGGGCAGGAAGGCGGGGAGCCGGGTGACGCTGCCGGGGGAGATGAGAGGGTCTACGCAACTAAGTGGACGGATGAAAAGGCACCTTGGAAACCAAGGTCAAGAATATCCACGTGGAGGCTGACAGCAAGAAATCGGCTGATGTTTGAAGAGTTATGCGATCAAAACGAGAGAGCCACTAGTTAGGTGACCGTGGAGGATGGTTTCTGTGGCTCAGCATGGAGGAAAGGCTGAGGTGAAGAAGTGCTCGTGGCCTGGCTATCCAAGGTCAGAGGCAGAATCCAAAGTTCAACTTGAATGAGAACTTCAAACTCAACCTCCACGTCAAACCTGGTAGAGGAAGATGCCCAGAACAGGCCTGGGTATTCAGACTCACCAACCGGTCCAAGAACAAGCCCCTGGCCTTCTGGCCGGACAGGATCCCCCGGGATGGCCCCCCATGGCCTCCTGGGGACACACCCCCTCGATGCTATCACCCCACCACCACTCGAGATGCCCCCATCCTGTGAGGGTCTTTGTGTGGCGTGGAACTCAGGGGGTCTGGAAGAGGAAGGCGTTGTGCTGTCTCCTCTATGCTTCCTCCAACCGGGAGGGTTCAATCATGTTTCGGCAATTGGTGTGCTCCACCTTCCATCCCCTTCTGGATCCCCGTCTGGCTCTCCAATTCAAGCAGCCCTTCTTCGGTCAACCACCACGCCTCTTACGGAGACTCTCCCGGGCCTTCTGGAAGCTGGTCGTTGGCTCTGGCAGAAAGGCACAGGGCTTCCAACTGGAATCCAGTTACAGTACGCATCTGACTTTCACTTATCTAGAAATCCAAACAACCAGGAAACGCACACGACGTCACTGGCCAACTTCCAGCTGGTGTGTGACACCGATGACAAGAACTCCTCTCGCATGCCGATGTTATTCAACTGACAATGGCTGGCTGAATGTGCTACTGAAAATAATCGTGAACCCGGGGTGCAAGGAAGAGTTACCGTGATCAACGTGCAATGTCTGACACGAGCAAGGGAGAAGTGTCAGTGTGCGTGCCAAGCATTTGCCATTTGTCCTGTATACCTTCGGATCGGATTTTACTCTTAGCTTCATCATACACTGGACGTGTGACTTGGGAAAGTCACAAAAGCCACCTACCTGCCTTTTCATCAACAAAACAGGGTAATAAGCCTCGTCCGTCACTCCCCCGGGGACTGCGGGAGGGTGCCAACAAGCTCGTGTACGGGAGACCGCGCTGCAGAGTATCCAGTGCAGGGGATTATGATATTTGAGGGATTACAGTTCCTCTCCACAAGAGTGGCCCTGAGGCCCTACACGGTCCTGAAGAGGCTTCTAAATCAACAAAGAATTAGCACAAGCCTGGTGGCTGTGGGGTGGCAGCCCTGATGAGGCGAGGCTCAATTCTAAACTTGGGAATGGTTCTCTGCTCCCGTCACATGGGGCCAAGGGACGCTGGGATCCCCATGTCTTCATGGATTCTTCCCATCGTTGCCTGACACTGTACTGTGAGCACACATGGCCTGGAGACCCGAATGCTGAAAACCACAGGGCACAGTTTGCCCATCAACAGGGCCCCCACCTCTTCCCAGCAGTGGTGAGGTGGGAGAGAAGCAGTGATACCACTGCCAGAAGATCACCCAAAGGGAGTCTTGGGGTCTTGCAAAGGGCCATGGTGAAAGGTCTCCAGGCAATCCCAAAGCTATGGATGCTTCTAACACTGTGTTATTCTGACAACTGTACTGGGTCACCATACTGGACTTTCTGCGTAGGAGCTGCCTGTTCTTGTAAGACTGAGGTCTTCAGGGTCTCGATTTGACTTGGGGCAGGGTCCTGCACCCGCACCTGGGATAACCGTATTGCTGGTGGAGAAGAGTCACAGTCACGAGCTCAAGCATCCAAGTGGCAGGGGGTCTCTGGAGCCTGGCTCGGGGGGTTTGAAGGCTGGGTCTTCCCTGCTGTGTGAGCCTGGAAAAGTCTCTTAACTTCTCCGTGGCCCAGGTTCTCAAACGCAAAATGGCATAATGCCTGCCTCACAGGGTTGGTTATGGCGGTTAAGTCACTCCATGCAGGCAAGACCAGAGCCCGGCACAGACTAAGAGCCCACATGTCCACGAGCACGCTTCACCTTACACAACCGGCATGTTTGGAAGGCTGTCGCTGAGAAAGCCTTGGTAAAACGTTAAGCCTCGCCTTACGACACACGGGAGGGCCTGCGGGAGCCTTCCCCTGATGTAACACAGGAGGGCAGGGACAGGAGCGAGACACACCCAACTCAGAATCTCCACATGGCTTGCCAATTACTGTGACTTTGGACACATTACCCACCCTCCAAGCTGTTTCTTCTTCTATAAAGTGAGGCTAAGATCACCCCACAGGACTGATGAGAGGACCATCAATAATAATTACTAATATCGAGAGATAAGACACAATAATGAAAATGACTACTGTTTACCAGGGCTG
Organism: Ursus maritimus; assembly: GCF_017311325.1. Lineage (NCBI taxonomy): Eukaryota > Metazoa > Chordata > Mammalia > Carnivora > Ursidae > Ursus > Ursus maritimus. The sequence goes on along the minus strand of NW_024423564.1, from coordinate 60,446,015 downwards.
TGCGCGTGCCAGTGCTGTGCTGGGCACTTTGCCCACATTTTATCTAATCCTGCCCAAGTCCCACAGGCTCCTGGCCTCTCAAACAAGGACAGTGGGGGAGGGGAGCCTGCCTTACAGTTGAATATTTTCTACCTTGCAACCACCCCTCCTTTAGTTGCTGGGGGTGACAGCTCCCTGCCCACAAAGCACCCTCTGAGCAAGCCCCACAGAACAAATTCCATTCAAGAACCTCACTTCGCTTCGTGGACATGTGTTACTCTCATTTTTACAGATAAAGGAAGGGAGGCGGGGAGGACTCCCCCCAGCGCCCAACCAGTGGGTCGTACCACCAGTTAATGAGCATCTATCTCTCAGCCACCGGATCTGGGTCCCGTCAGGCCAGGCAGTGACTCAGGGCCATGGCGGATGGAGGGGGTGTCCCGGAGCCTGGCTCTGGGGGGGTCTGAATGCTGGGTCTTCCTTGCTGTGTGAGCCTGGAAAGGTCCCTTAAACTTCTCTGTGGCCCAGGTTTTCAGCTGCAAAATGGGATAACACCTGCCTCACAGGGTTGGTTATGGGAATTAAGTCGCCTCTCACAGACAAGACCAGAGCCTGGCCCAGACTGAGAGCCCACATGTCAGCTGCTCACTGCCCACAGTCCTCCGAGACAAAGATCTGCACCTGCCTGGGATGTGCTTCCCCTCCACTTTCTCTTTCTGTGTCTTCTTTGAAGCCCAGTTGTAATGCCCCCTCCACAAAGCCCTCCCAAACCCTGAAGCAGCCGGACATACCCCTTTCAGGGCTCCCCTCAGATTCTGAGTCCCCCTCCCAGCACCGACCAAGACCTACCCACTCAATGGTCAAATCAGTCTGCCGGCCCTTCTGGACCATCAGCTTGATCCTCACCCAGTTTTGTACCCCCTGGATACCAGGCTTTTGGCAGGACCTAGATGACGCTCGATAAATGTAACCGAGTGACTGCCAAGCCGCCCTTCCCAGGTTTCCGGTTCTTACACCAGCCATCTCTCACTGAGGAGCCAGGAGTGTCAGGGAAGGTGCTGAGCATCGCACGCCTGCACTGCTAACATACACCTGTACCTTGACCTCTTTTATGGATGGGCAAACTGAGGCTCAGAGGGGCCAGGTAAGTAAGCTAAGGCCACATAGCTGGAGAACAGCTGGGCCAGGACAAGAGCAAAGTCTACCTGACTCCAGCAGACCTTGCTGCCTAGTTGTCCTCTACTTTGTCTTTCTTTGCTTTTCTTCCTTTTCTATCCTTTCGTGTTTATGGTGCCACAGCGATGCGGCATCTTTTTGCACAAAGCAAGGTGTCCCTGCACATAATTTCCCCGTTACTGGTAACAATTAATAGCAAACCAACGGGCCTCCACACTGGATGACTCTGATGTGCCCAGGCCCTCCTCCCAGTGTCACCTGCACTAACCCACTGACACAGACACTCAAATGCCACCTGACTGACTGACAGCCTGGCTTCCACCTTCTTCCCTCTTCCCCTCCAGGGCCACCAGAACCAACAGGGGAAGTTGGTTGCTAATGGCAACGGCCTTGGGAGCAAGGTGAGACCTAGCAGCCCGCTGCAGAGGGCTGGAGGGAAATTTTCAAGAGCCTCTGGGGCCTCTTTCCATCAATCAAGGCGGCCTCTTCCCTGCCTGGGCCTCAGTTTCCTCTTCTATAAAAAGCAGGCGCCGCCCTCCCTGATTCTACTTGTAGAGCTGAGAAGAGTTACGGGAATCCAGCCAACTGGGCCTGGGGGGCGGGGGGGCATGCTGGTTGGATTTAGATGGGTCAGCAAGTGTTGTTTTTAAAAAAACAGAAGTGCCTCCCAGCACCCTAGCTCTGCAGAGCCCCCTTCACCCCCCCAAGACCCCCCAAGGGCTACACACCGAGGCCTCTGAGCTGAGTGCCACGGGCTGAGCCTGTTTTCCAGGCTGTGTGTGATTTGGGACCACTGGAGCTAGAGCTACCATTATTTCCATCCCATCATCCCTACTAGACCATAAACCTGCTCAGACAGGAAAGACAAGCTATTCTCGATGTGTACAGCTGGCACCCAGGAAGTTCGCAAGACAGAGACGCAGGGCGTCTGGGGTGGCCAGAGGGGCCAGGTGGCTGGCAGGCTGGAGTCCTGGCTCCTAGGGCTGCCCACAAGGCCACACAGGCTCCTCTGAGCACACACCCCGGGGAGGCAGTCTCAGCCCCTCTGCCCTTTGATATTAATCCCTTTGGCTGGCCACAAAAGGACAGTCATCCCTTTCTTCAAGAACCACGGCACTGCCCCACCCAGCTCAAGTTCATGACCTGTCCAAGCCTTTCCAGGATTATCAATACCAAATACCTAACATTTTCCAGAGAGAAACTGGTTCACACACCACCCTCAGCTATCCTGTGATGGAAGCTGGCGCTCTCCCGCCTCATAGAGGGCGACGGTATGGTCGGTATGGTCAGAGGACGAAGACGCAGACGCGGTCAAAGAAGCTGTTCATGGGGCACAAGCTTTCCCTAGCCCCTTCCTCCCTCCCTCCCTCCCCCAAGCGAACCCACACCTGCACCCAGCCTTGGCCCCAGAGAACCAAGGGGGAGCTGGAGCTAGTGTCCACAATACCAACACCCTCCTCCGACCTGGGGTATCAGGGGAACTGGCTGGTCACTAGGGCATAAATTTGCTTTGAAATGCTTTCATTCTCACTTTGTTGAAAGGATAATAGCCTAAGCTTAGGCACAAAGATAGAACTCTGGCCTGGGGAAGAGGAGGAGGACCCCCCCTGGGCACCCCACCCTCTGGGTGAACCCATAGGAGTCTTACCACACAACAGATAACTTTTTATTGGAGCAAAACAAACAAAACGGAAGACAAAAGAGGAGGGGAGATGGAAGGGGGGAGGGGAGGGGAGGGGAGGGGAGGAGAGCTGAAGGCCGCTAACACGGAGGACTCAGCTCAGCTGCCTGCTGCCCTGTGGTTCTCCACTTGTCTGAAGAGGAGTCGAGGGCCTGCTTCTGTCCCCAGATGTTGGGCAGGCCCCTCCGGTCAGAGCCTACAGGGCTCAATCAGTTCTGAATTATGGCAAAAATCACCACAGCGAATCTCACTTGAGTCTCAGGACAGCCTGACCAAAAAACGTCATCACCGTTTTACCGACTGGGAAACGGAGGCACCTCCAGCAGGGAGGTGGCCTGCTCAAGGGCACCTGATTCGGTCAATAGAAAAGCCCAGAGGCGGAAGACAGAACCACTAGGCACTAGTTATCTCTGTTCGACTGTCCATTCAAGTCCTGGTGTAGCACAGCCGTGTGGTGGCTGCAGCAGATTTTACTGCTTAGGATGTGCACTGGTGAGGGAAACTGAATTCTTGCACCCGCATCAGCGCAAGGCCACCAACCTGGGACTCCCATTCTGAGCCTTGGTTGAGGCTGCTACGGGCCACCCCAGCCACCAGCCCTCTGTTTCCAGCAGCCACCCTCAACTCCAGTGAATCTCCAAGCATCAGGTTGTGGGCCCCGGAATATAGGCCCTGGTGAACCACCTTACGAGAGTATGAGTGGGGACACGGGCCACAGTCTCCCCCCCAGAAGTCTTGTGCTCAGGCAGGAAAGTCGGTCAAGGCAAGCACTTCAGAGTTCATACAGAAACCGTTTTTTATAAAGTACCAGCTTTTAAAGAGAGATGCACAGCCAGAGGCCTCCTTTGGACTTTATCTTGACTCGACAGGCGGCTGCGGTGGCCCTGCCTGAAACTGGAGCCTGGGCAGCCAACCCCTGCCCGCTGGGCAACAGGGCCAGGCCAACACTGAGCCATCCAAGGGGACACAGGTGCTGCTGACCGGGCTCAAGGGCCTGGTGCCGGAAGGGGAGGAAAGGGGGGGGACAAAAGGGGGAAGGAGAAAGGAGGAGCCAGGGAGGGGAGGGGAGGAAAGAGCCTTTGTGCTGGCCTCCCATCCCCCACCACAATCCTCAGGAGCAACAATCAGTTATGCAAATAGTAACCCCTCCCCCAGCCAGAGCCACGCCACTCCTAGGGCCCCCTCCCACTCCCTCTGGGTCTCTAGGTCCTTCTCTGGTTTGTCTTTTGCCCCTCTGGCCTTCCCTCCCTTCCTTCCTCCCTGTCTCTTTCTCTCTGTCACACACACACACACACACACACACACACACACACACACACAGAGGCACAAGGCCCTCAGGCCTTGCCCATTCGGAAAAGAAACCTGCCCCTGCCCCCCACCCCGTCCCTCAAGGTCTTCAATCTTTAGAAATTAATTTACCCTGATTTTTACCACTACCATACTCATTTCTCATTTTGGGGCCAGAAACAGCTAGTCCAGGGAAACAGTTCACAGCTGGAAGAAGCAATGTATCGCTCAGAGCTTCACAAAGTAATGTGAATGCACCACCCACTTCCATTTCATTTTTCTAATTCTCTCAATGAAATAGAGTATCTGAGGGAAAAAAACTGGCTTTGAGGCAGGGCCCTCACCTGGCGGTCCGCGTGGACCCCTGCCATCCACATGGAAAGTCTGAGCTGGGTGACAACTTCCGGTGGGGGGGGGGTCTTAGCCCCCACTGCTCCACTTTCTGATTGTTTCAGTTTCAAATTACCATCAGCCATCTAAATCGGGAATCCCAGAGCAGGGGGGCACAGGTGCAGACGTGGATATTCAAAGCAGCCCTTACTTACAAAGAGTGATGCAAATCTGCCCCGAAACACTGGATGCACTAGACACACGCGAAACACGCCGCGGCCACTGTCCGTCCCCACCAAACACCAGCAGTGTGCGTGTCCTTGGTCACCCACAATCGCGGGATGGCGAACGAGGACCGTGACAATGACGATGGACATCTCTGGGCACACACGGAACCTGGCGCCTGGGAGGTCTTGAGTTAATAAGCTTTCACGAGCTTTGAAATAAAGACAGCTGACAGAACATAAATGTTTTTCTGAGTCCTATCTGGGGACTGGTCAAGGCTTTCCTTACCTCCTGGGCAAGAATGCTCCAAACCATGGGAATTTAAAACATTCCACTCTAAGAATGCCAGAGGGTGGGCCACAGGGGCTGCTCTTCAAGGGGGCAAAGAGTAAATGGTCCCTGCGCCACAGGCCTCAGGCCTCCTCTCACTCCCACTACTGGGCTCTCAGCAGCTGAAAAGTGCCACCCCTTTCCCTCTGAAATTGTTCCCCCACTCCAAAACCCCAAACCCATCATGGTCCCGGCTTTCCCTACAAGGACTGTCTCCAGGCTTCGCCTCATAAGCCCTCAAAGTCACTCTGCCAACCAGAAGGGCCAGAGTGCTCCACCCAGGCCAACCTCTGGCAGTGCCTCTGCGGACAGCTCCCTTCCCTGTCTACAGGGCACATACTGAATCCGGACAAGTGAACCTTAGGCACTATTGTCATCTGTTCTTTACAGAGAAAGAAAACAAGGCTCGGGGAAGTATTAGGGTCACACAGGGCACTCACAAAGGGCAGTGCTCCCCCAACTCTCCAGCATCAAAACGGGGGTCTCAAATCTGCTAGAGCATCCCCAGCAATAGGTAACCAATGAAACCCATGTTACAAATCCAACGGTTTTAATGTTCTAATAGGATCCCTGTGGCTTTGGATAAAATTCCTAGAGACAGAGTCATACGTAAATTTTAAAAAATATCATATATCAAACAACTCAGATGGGAGTATTGGTGAAACGCGCTAGAAAAGTGGGTTAGAAGACAAAAAGTGGCTTTGGGGTCAGCATTTAAGACACTCATGCCAAAAATGCACGTGGAGACCTAGAGTCAGTTTTTTTTATGTAAGTTGAGAGCAGAATAGAACACTTCTAAATTTACACATTACCTCCTATAACATGATTTTAAGTGTGTATCATTAAATTAATAAAATACTTTAAGTAGGGAAAAATACTTGTGGCAACAATGAGGCCACACCAACCGGCCACCGTTCTGCTCTGCCTCGGCAAACCCACACTCGCCTCCACCTGACCTCCCCGGCAGGCCTCAGCTGTCTCAAGTCCAATGTGAGGTGCCCAGCCACATGGCCTCAGGAAGCACACACCCTCACACCCCTGGCCACCAGGTTAGAAACCAGGCACCGGAGTTCCCATTTCACCATGAAAGACTCCATCGGGCTCATCCTCTCCATATTCTCAACCAATTATAGGAATAGCTAGATTTTTCCCCAACGTTCAGTTCTCCTCCCCAATTTCTGCTTAACCCCCAAGTGACGGATAGCACTTGTTTAAAGATAATGAAGCCTATCTTGTAACAAACGTGGGTGCTCTGGTACCCAGAAGCGTGGGTTTGGCTTTTTTAGAGTTTGCCTGTGGTTATTTCTAGGTGTCACACACAGAACTTGTGACCAAAAGGGCCCCAAAAAGGCTCAGGGCAGGAGAACGAGTAGCTTTGATGGAGACCCCGGGCCCTTCACCAGGGAAGGGGGTCCCCCTGCCACAGCCACAGCCCCAGATCCCTCTAAGTAGGGTAGCAGGCTCTTCTTTCTGGAGGGGCGACCAACAGCCAGCACCAAACTTCAAAACTAACCACCACCTTTGGGGGGCTAGGGCCCCACTGTCTGGTTCCTTTTAGTCCACGTGCAGACAGCCAGTCCAGGACCCACCAGCTACTTTTGTTTCACGGGGAGCAGACAAGGCAGGGGCTGGGCGGCCACTGGAGGCTCCAGTTAAGTTTCACTGGTGAGTGAGTGGCGGGGGCACAAAGGAAGGAACCGCTGGGGGAGGGGAGGCCGCAGAGCTGGAGGGCTGGGACAAAGGGGACAAGAGACAAAGGGACAGGAAAAGGGAGCCCGCTTTCTCCTCTGAGGAAGGAACTCTCCATTTAGCCTAGTATTTCACTCACACATCCCTGGGCCAGGAATGCACAATTACACGTTTTGGGAGGCGGCTGCAGGTGACACGGACACCCCTCCCGCCTCAGCTGCACATTGGTGGCTCCCCTTGCCCACTCCCCCACCCCCGCCCCTGCCCCTGCCTGTCCAGGCCCCTTCCTCAGCCCACTTGTTCAAAGTCAGGGAGGCTGCCTTTGATCAGCTGCCTCTCTCCAGCCCCATCCGCCACCCTGAAGAGAGACAAAGAATTATTTATTTGGAGAAAAGAAAAACCCTCAAAGTGTCAGCCAGTGACAGACATGATACTTGGGGAATGAGGAGGCAGGAGCGAGGCGCTGGGTTTTCTAGTCTATGGGGGGCTGTCACCAGCAACCCACACACCGGCCACCCTCTGTACCCTCAGACACTCTCGAATCCTACCTGTTTGGCCCTTTGGGGTTTTTTTCCCCTTAAGACCACCACCTACCCCACCAGGAGTTTGTGATAATTAATCTATATTGAAGAAGAGAGTGTCCGGCACCAGGATGAGGTCTGCAATCAAAATGGCAAAATCTGAAATGTGGGCGAGGTCAGACCAGAAAAACCTGGAACGTCTGGCTCACGGTGTGGGGCCTCAGTCCCACAATCAGGGAAACCTCAGGGCTGTCTTTACTGTGGCTCCTGATTTGTTTCATTTTGATCTGATGTTGATTTTCGTAGGGGAGAGACTGGATGCCATCACATTTTACGTTAACAAAGCAAATGTGGCATCCACGCCCAGGCCCAAGACAACAAAGGGTGAGGCCAAGAGGCTGGCTGTCACCATCAGCGGGGACAACAGGAGAAAGGCCGGAGCCCCTGGTGCCCCCGTGGCCAGACCACAGCTATCCTGTGCATAGCACGTNCCCTCCCTGCTGCCACCCATGCCCCTGCCAGGCCAGAGTCCTCCCCTGGATACCCCTGTACTCCCCCAAACCCCTGAGCACCTCCCATGCTCCAGGCGCAGCATAGGGGGCGAGAGCATCAATCACCAGGCCTCGCGTCCTCCACTCCTACAGTTTTAAAACTCAAGACTTTTAATGAGCACCGACTGTGCGCCAGGCACTGGGGGCTCACTCATTTGTCGGGGCCTGGGAAAGGGCACTCCCAGTCCTGCAGGGGGGACAACCAGGGCTTGAGGAGTGGTAAAGAGCCTGTACTCAGAGAAGGGAGAATGGAACTGGGCCAAAGGAACCGGAGAGAGGTCGGAGAGCATCTGCAGGCTCCCCCGTCCTGCGTGGGCTGGGTGGGGCGGCCACGCTGGTGGTAGCCATGGCTCCTACATCAGGTCAGGGGTGGACCCTCCCCCAGAGCAGCAGAAGCTGCTGTTCCAGGGGTGAGTGACCCTCTCCATGGCCTGGACAGGCTAAATCACACCTCCCCTACTGCTTCCCTTCCCCCGGATCCTCCTCACCCCAAGGCCCAAAGCCTGAGACCCGATTATACCCTGGGTGGGGCCCCAGCAACCCGCCCACCCAATAATCAGACCAAAGATTGGGCCACAGTCAGCTCTGGGTGAAAACCAGTCTCTCGGCTCTCAGGCACAGCTTCTGCCCTCATGAGAAGAGTGCTGAGGTGACACGTGCTCCTCCACAAACATTTTTATGAAGGAAACAGGGAGGGGAAAGAAGCCATGTGTATCTCAAGTGTCAAGGCAGCTGTGGACGGAGCAGGCACTGGCTTCCTGAGAAGCAGCGGCCTGGAGGGGCCCTGGCCCATGACCCTGGCCCTCCCCAGGACGAGCTATTCCAGAACAAACTCACTGACTCACTGGAAGAGGGCGGCCCAGCAGCAGACACCTGTGCCTCAGAGATGCCCCAGGGCCTGGTGGCCATGTCTAACCCCCAACCCCGAGGAGGAGGATCTGTGCTTCTGGTAAAGCCTGGAAAAATTAACTCAGGTCTGAGAGAATGTAGGTCCCTAAAAGCATCCTTAACACCAGCATGTCTTTCATTCTTTTATAGTTCATGTTTCTGTGGATTTGTGTTTCCAATAACCAATTTTTAAAGAAGTTTTATTAGAATAACAGCCGTGCAAGGACAATTTCGTTCCGCCTCTTCTGTCTCCAAGGTACAATCACCACTTTCTCCAAACTCGTAGCCATACCCTGACAGGGCCCCCAAACGGCCCAGCTGTGTGCACCGCACACACCCCGACACTGGGGCCGGGGAGGTATCATTTACCACCACTTTACAGAGAAGGACATGAACGGTCCGTTAACTCCAACAGCCAGTCCAAACTCCACAGCCATAGAACGCAGCGGCCAAGGGACAGGACGGCCAGGGCACGAGGGACCGCCTCAGGGGAGACCCGGAGAGTCCCCCAGTGCCCGCCTGGAGGATAAGCCCCTCTGGACCTGCAGAAGGTATCTGCTATTCAAAGACGTGCCATTAGCATCTTAAAACACAGAAACCCCAGAGAAAGGGGAAGAATAGTCCACAGAAGTTCCGGGAAGGTAAATGATTTGCTGCTGCCCTGTCTGCAGCCACACCTCAGAGGCACCAACTCTCTGATGAATGAGAGACTAAACGGACTAGATGAATATCCGAGAAAAACAAGTACGGCTCTGACCCCTCGGTGGATTTTGGATAAAATGTTCTCCCGGGAACACCTGGGGGGCTCAGTCAGTTTAAGCGTCTGCCTTCAGCTCAGGTCATGATCCCAGGGTCCTGGGATGGAGCCCCGTGTAGGGCTCCCTGCTTCTCCCTCTGCCTGCTGTTCCCCCCCCCCCGGACAAATAAATAAATAAAATCTTTAAAAAAAAAAAGTGTTTGAAGGAAGTGATTTCCAGCCTGGAAAAAGCCTGAATGGCTGGCTTAGAACTAAAGCAGTCCCCCCACTGGGGTGTGGCCGGCCCTCCCTGAAGAACAGGTGATGAGCCACCCGCAATTAGGAGCCCGACGGCACAAAGTCCCCAGGCCAAGGCCTGAGCACCCCCCATCCCCAAATCTTGTTTATCCTCCTGGCTAAGCAAACCATCTTCTCAGATAATGCAAAGGCCAACTGTAGACTTGGGTGGCCTGATAACATCGCCACCAACGCTGAGTGACAGGGGGTCAAATTATGAAATATTCCCGCCCAGATAAGCGGGAGAGTTAGAAGAATCAGAACCCAGCTACTTCCCGCAATCCCAGGTTAACACCGCACTAAGGCGCCAGCTGCGGGACTGTGTTCAGGACTCCAGGCCAGGTCCCTACCCACCCTCTCGCCAGTCCTCTATACAAAATGCAAAAACCGGGCAGAAGAGTCACAGGGCTTCCAGCCTCAGAGACCTCAGCGGTCGGCAAAAGGTTGGGCGAACTGAACACTGAGCATTTTTCCACACATCTCTGAGGACACTTCATGTCAGAAGCGCCATCAATATGTCAGAGACCTATTTCAGAAAAGAAAGGCAAACGGCAGGGCCAGGACAGCCGAACTTTGACACGTGCTGAGGGCATTAAGGCTTCAGGGAGCCATTTAAATGCACAGATTGGGGGGGGGGGGGCTGGTAGTGGGCAGCCTCCTGGTACTTCCTGATCACTTTTAGTCCACAAATACAAACTGGAATATCCATCAGGTGTCAAAAGCCCCAAGTCTATTGGTCCTGCCCAATGGCTCAAAGATGATTATGAGAATACTCTCTGACATCTGAATTGAGGCATGAAGAATGAATAGAGATCCCCACAGGGAGAAAGGACAGAGGAAAGTGCTTCAAGCAAGGAGGAATAGCCTGTGCAAAGGCCCTGAGGTAGGGAGCCTGGCCCTTCCCTTAACTACAGCCTGGCAATGTTTGGTATCTAAGTCTCAGGGTTCACATTCCAGCTTAAACATAAAAATACATAGTCAACATTCCAAAACATACAAGGTCAACCACCTTCTCACCTCTCCCTGCTGACCACCTTTCCATCTCTGCAGTGGTTTCCCGGGCGCAGTAGCTTCTAATTCCTGAACAGTTCACAAGGGCCTTCAGTTTGGGACACACCCTAGCTTCCTAACTGCCCAGTGGTCACCCAGGCTGCCTGTCCCTGTCTCCAGAACAAGCCTGCACAGGGAAGAGGGAGAACATGTTTCCTAACCAGAAGAAAAGAGCAAACCCCATCTGCTCTGGGCAGCACAGGCCAGGAAGGAAGTAGGAAGTCATCCTGACTACAGGAAGGCCTCGCTCATCTCTCGATGAGACTAGACCAAAGCCGAGCAACAGGCACTCGGTTCTGGGAAGGGAAAGATGGTCTGGGGGCAAGGGGTGGAGGTGAGAACCCTGCTCTGGCCCTGTACATGGTACGCTGGGGACATACAAACACTTCTAACCGAAAAGCACCTGGTTCTCTTGGAAGCTTTGTCCTCGCCCCCACTCCCCAGCAAAAACAGACTTCAGGAAGAAAATGAATCAAGTTTTACAAGCTTCCCTATTTACCCAGGACTACAAATCTATCAGTGGGGAAGCTTTTAAAATAAACTCTCTCCTAGCAATGTCACTTCCTTTCTTCTCTTTGCCGCTACACACACACACACACACACACACACACACACACACACACCACCTCTTTAACCTTGGCTGTGGAACCTGAGTCTGAAAGAGGAATTCCAAATTCAGAACACACACCAAAACCACCACGTGTAAATACTTCCTACTTTTTATTCGGCTCCTCTCATTTACTCGTGTGTCTAAACATACCTGGTACAGCTCCCTAAACAGGGATACTTTGCCAAGAGCACTGGCTACCTTGCAGCCTCTCAATCTTTTATTCCAGAAATACTGCTGGGCATCTTCTCAGGTGCTCGGCATCCTCACCTCAAAACAGTACTGCAAGTTGAGTGCAACCCATTTTACAGATGAGGACACTAATGCACAGGTTACATGATAAGTAAAAGCCCTACTGGGGATTAGAGCCCAGGCTGCTTCACCTTGTTCTTTGCACTCTGGTTCCCCAGCACCTCATGTATCTTTCAAAATGCAAACAGCAAAACTGCTTCCTTCAAAAAGAGACTCATTGTGGGAGTGCTCAGTTGGTTAAGCGTCTGCCTTCAGCTCAAGCCATGATCCCAGGGTGCTCAGTGGGGAGCCTGCTTCTCCCTCTGCCTGCCACTCCTCCCCCAGTTGTGCACGCGCACGCACTCTCTAATAAAATCTTTAAAAAATACATACATAAATATAAAAAAAAATTTTTCAAGACTGGTTGTAGATCACCAGCTGCTTTAATATGAAATCTTGAAAACTAAAGGCCATTTGGACTGTTGCTTCCAGAATGGGTCATGGACACTCCGAGGGCAAAAAGTAAAGCCTGTGCTTCAACGTCAACAGCAGCACTTGGTGTGGTTCCTGGAGACACAGGGAGGATGCCCAATGGGCCGTAAGCAAACAGCAGCCCCTTGGCTGGGGAACTGGGGTTAGCGTCCCAATCCACAGTCACTAACCACAGGACCCAGGAAAGGAGCGGCAAGGGCCGGGTGGCCTTCCTGCAGTGGCCCCTGGCCCTCCTCTATGGCTGGAGGCTCTCCAGATAACATGACCTATGTGCAGAGCGCCTTACAGCCTCCAGGGCTGAGCACATGTGAGCTCCCAGGAGTGGAGGAGGGCGGGGAGATGGGAAGGCCCTTCTGGCAGTTGAAAGGATCCAGGCTATGTTGGGGTCTGGAAACAGCTCAGATTTCATCCCCCAGTTCCAAGGCTGCTTACAACCTGTATTCCAGGGTTCGCAGGGGAGGCAATGAGATAATGTCCTCCAGAAAAACAAAATAAAAGGACTTGCTCCATTTTCAAATCAGCCCACTCTACTCATCCTAAACTCTCTGCTGGCTTTCTATACCCCTAAATCCATCAGCGGGCCCTACCTTCTGACCCTAACTTCCTGCCAAGCAAGAAGCCCCTCTTCTGTCTGGCCTAGCTGCCTACAGAACTCCTGCCCGCCTGTGCACGACCCTGTTCCCACCACCCGTCCACCCCTTCCCGCAACCCCACACCTGGGTACCTCCATCCTAGGCCCTCGACTCTCCTCAGCCATAGAGCAGAGCAGTAAGAACTTACACCCCGTCTGTCACTCTCACAGGGCTGCCCAGTACACGAGAAAATACTTCATAGAAGGTCAGATGTGGCAATTCACGCGTGTGGGGTCCCTGAGTCCTACCACACTCCCCATACACAGCCGTTTCCTCACTGGATTCTGTCTCCTGCGGCCCATCGCTTCTGGGGTGTTGGTCAGAAAAGCCCCATGAGGTAAGAGACGAGGGGGGTACCCTAAAAAGAACTCTAACTCAATGACTCAACTACTTGGAGCTGAGATCCAACGTCTCATTTAAAGCAAAACCAAAGCTGCCAAACGCCAGGCCGCCCACCCTTCAAGAAAGGATTTCCAGCTAACTCGTCCAGTGAAATGCAATGTGGCCTCTTAACTACAATCCCCCTGCTCTATGGCAGGGCCTTCTCGGATTACTTTCCTTAAAAAAAAAAAAAAAAAAAACATAATTTACACGTTGAGTGTCTTTACTCTCCAAACCATTCAGAATTAGGGAAAGGGGGGAAAAAACGTCTGTTTCTATTTGAAACTGTCAAAATTAGCATTCAGTAATTAAAAATCACACCCTTTCTCTTAATAACCTAACCAGCATGATACAATCAGGTTGTGCCAACTCTTTAATCTAATTGACTAATTACAGATTTTAATTTAGTCAGTTACTGAACAACTGTTGACAATTTGTTTTCATTAGGGACAGAACAGAATAAATATTTAGGCTTCCAGTCACAAAGACTCCTGCGATCAGTTCTCCACCGTGACCCCAACTTCAGGGCGGGCTCTGGCTCCGGCAACATCCTGAGACACAGGTATACACACAGCCCGCCAGCCACTTCTCAGCGGCAGCCCCGCACACACCTTCCCCCAAGTCCCTCTTAAGGCAAAAGCCTGAAAGGCGAGCCGCGGCCTACATTCCCAAAGTACAGGCAATTCCCAAATTCACACACGTCACTCAAAAAGTGGCAAACACTTAAACGTTGTGAAGAAAAATAAATTCAACGCTACATGTCACTGGCTTTTAAGCAACAAAATAAGTTAACAGTCAAAATAGGTTTATCTGCATTCATCTCACTGGGAAGCAAACTGTCACTGACATCTTATTTTTTTTTTTTTTTTTTTAAGACACACGTTTACAGGTTTCTCCTGAAATGATCCAGTTCTTTCAAAGTGCCTTTTCCCCCCAAGGTCCCAAAAGTTTGTTAGAGTAACACATGGCTCAGAAGGCTAGGAATGAGGCCCTGGGTTCAAACCCTGACTCTCATATTTAATGATCTCATCACCAGTTAAGCCTCAGTTTCCCTGTCCAAAGAACTGGATAAAAATAGCCTTTGCCTTGTAGAGAGTTACCGGGATTAAACGTCACGCCCACGCGCAGTGCCTGGCCCAGGGTGTGTGGCAAGTGCCAGTCACACTGTCCTAGAAATCACTTTTGTATCCCTCACTGGCCTTATGCTACGAATCAGGAAAGCCCAGACAGAAGACAACGGTCAGTCAAAGGTTACTCAGTCAGTAAGTGGGGAAGTTTGGCTGTGAAAGAGGATTTCTGCCCAGTGAACCATCTCTCCCACTGGATGCCAGCTCAGAACAGTAGGGAAGGAAATACTTGTTTGCGGGGAAGGGGGCAGGGGTCTCGGGAGTGTCTTCTGGAGATGGGAGCCTCCCACACAGAGTCTTACACCCCTTGGGCCACCCATTCCCCCAAGGTGGGGTTCTCCCTACAAGAAAGCTTTGAGCAGCCTGCACTTCGAGGGATAACCCAGGACAAACTCTGCATTCTGCTCCTGCTGACCCCCCAAGGAGAAAGCACGAGGGACTTCTCTCCATAAAGCCCACCCTGGCGATTACAAAACAAGTCTACCACGAGCCTCCCACCCTGCTAGCTGGTCAGAAGAAGCTCAGACGAAAGCCACAGGTTCCCAGCCCAAGGACGCTCACCAGGTCTCCTGAAAACCCTCCTGGAGACCAAAGCATGGCTGGTGGGGTTTTTTTAGGCTCAACAAAAATCAAGTCTACCTCAACTGAAATGGAACCCAAATCCCCAGTGTGTTCTGTTGACTAGAATTCTACCAACCTGGCGTGCTTGCACTGGCTCCCCTGAGCTGATAAGCAGCTCTAATCAGCAACTCCCTAGTTCTTGTTTTTCCTATTTCTCAGTTAAAATGGTGACCCGATGCACGCAATCTATTTGCAAATGAAATATGTTCAGGCATGGAGTCCACAGGTGACAGAGGATTAATAAAAGGTGGCCTCGTCAGTGAAGAGATGGGGAAAATGCCACGTGAGGGTATGCAGGCCCAAAGCAAGAGGTCTTCTTCTCAGTCGAGGTCACTGAAAACCAGCCCGGCAAGGACCCATCCGACCCAGGCAGAGAGAGCTTCGGCTTGTCCACCTCCTTCGGGACGCACGCCCCCTACTCCTCCCAGCGCCAGGACCAAACCACCCCGGCCTGGGCAGTGGGTCATCAGTTAATGAGGCAGCAAAGACGTCAAATCAAATCTGGTACTAATTCCTGGGGAGGCGGCGTGGCGTGGTAGCGAAAAGCACTTTATTTTTTAAGTCCACCTCCAATGTGACTGAATCCTTCTAGTGCCTCCGTCTCCTCTTCTACAAAATGAGAATTCGGACAGAACTTAACCCACCGGGCTGTTTGGAAGATGACAAGAGATCAAGCCTAAAGGACTCAGAACAGTGCCTGGCATACAGTTAGCACTCAAACTTGTTCACTGTTCTTGACAGTTCTTCCTTCACGAAACAAGAAGATCCTGTCCCCTACGTTGCCCCGGTAGGACAAGAATTGAATAAGAACACTTTCTTCAAGGTCTTGGCACACAGCAAGTGCTCAATAAACACTAGTTTCCTTCGTCAAACAAGGGATTCAATATTATGAAGCCACAACGCCGTAGTTTAGTTACTTATTCCTCAGCAAGAAACTACCACCCCAACTCCCAATGGCTTGACCTTCCATGGAAGATCGTCGCCCCCTCCAATAGTGGCGGCCAGAGTCCCACACCATGATTTTTACCTCGCCTCTTCTCTTCGAGTTCCCTTTGACAAAGATGCTGCTAGCAAAATAATGCCAAAGAAAGTACGTGGCGACAGTCAACTAGATTTAAGTTCATTTTCTATAGCTTGGGGTCAGAATCGACGGATGCGCTCTGGTGATCAAGTTTTCTGCAATTCCCTATTCCACGCATTAGCTCGCTGACAGAAATTCACTGCGGTATTTAAAGTGGCAGCCATCACAACTAACTCAAATTGTATTGGCTTCCCCGATGCTGAAATGCTCTGCTGAAACCATCAATTGGCCAATTCGGAGATAACGTGGTGGCTGAAATTCCCTGTCATGCTGTAAAACCCCCGTCTGAAGCGGCACACCAGCCCGGGGATCCGCAGCGAGAGCTGCCACCGCGCTGCGGGCCCGGGCGGCCTCGTGTAACGCAAGTGGGCCCGCGGAGCCGGAGCTGGCGGGCGGCGGGCGGCCGGCGCTGCCAACAGGCAGGGCCTCCAGAGAGAGGATAACATTTGCTCCTGGAAGCCTTCTAAAAGACAGCGAGAAAGGCACAGCAGCGTGCACACGCCCAACACCAGGCCTGCCCACTGGGCCGTCTGCCCCCCTTGGCCCAGGCCACGGATGGCCAAAGCCACAGGAAGCCCACGGCATCGCCCAAAGAAAGCTGCAAAATTCCTAGCGGGTGGCACGGGCGCAGGCGCCTGCCTCTTAAGCGAAGGTTTTCCAGACTCAGGGGCTGCCACGGGAATCAGGTGTCCACCTGGCCACAGACTTGCTGTGTTACCGTACCACTCCGGGCCTCAGTTTCCCCATCTGTAAGTTGAGAGGGTGCTTCTTAACACATATTCCACAACTTGATAGTCGGTTCACATTCCAAAAAGCCTTCTCAACAGTGGACCACAATTTACAAACTATTTTCACAGGCTCTCACCAACTTCTAAAATGCTTAAGAGGCAGGGGGGAAAAAAAAAAAACAAACCCAGGCCTTACTTCACATCGTTTCACATCACAGATAAACCAGCGAAGGCTCAGAGAGGCCAAATGACTCACCCAAGGCCGTCTGGAAGAATGAGAACTTGGACCTCTGGCCATCCAAGTGGAAATCCTGTGTACCGCCGGTGAGGCCGCTTTGGTTCCCGGCACTGAGCGGGGAGCCCACCTGCGGCACACACCCGGGATGACCCGCCCGCCGCCCGCCTCGATACGGCTCCCGCTCCCGTCTGCGAAGCCCGGCTCTGTCTACCCGGCAGCTCCCAAAGCTGCGGATAGCAGCCCGGCCCCTGGCAGGTGTGTCACCCCACAGCCCGCTCTCGCCAACGGCCTTTTGTGACCGGGAGAGAAGGATCAGAGGAAAACCTCAGACAGGGGCCCCGGGGAGCAGCCGAGCTTCTTAAGGTCAGAGGACTCTGAGACAGAAGTGAAATGTCAGGGGCTTCACCCAAACACACAAAGAGCGGGAGACACAAAGCCTGCCTCGGGAGCTGTGCAAACAGCTGTCACCGGGAGGGGACAGAGAATTTGGGAGGCTGGGCCCAGCTGGGTCAGACAGGATGCCCTGAGACCTATTCTCGAGATTATTGCCGTAGCCAGAGCCTGAGCCTTGCAGATGTTCAGACAACACCCTCCACAGGGGGCAGGGGAGCCCAGCGGGCTGCAGACACACCGGAGGACAGGCGGGAGGAGCTGGCCTGTCGCCGGCCAGCAGGGATGAGCTGCAGACTTCAGGGGGGAGCTACTGCTGCTTGCTCAGCATTCGCCAAGCATCTGCTGAGCACCTTCTATATGTCCTCCACACGGAGAATACGGCAGCCAACAGCTAGGCAGCCACCGAGGAAACTACCAGGCACCACTCTGGAAGCGAGGGGCATGGTGGGGAAACCGTTCTCTCAAGACCCCTCGGGGGTGGGATTCATTCCCTCCTTATTACAGGTCACAAAACAGAGGTCAGCGATCACTTGTCACTTGGCTCAAGTCACCCCACCTGTGGGTGTCAACATTCAGTCTCAGCCCTCTCGGGGCTAGTGGCTTCCAAAGTTTAGACTGAGACCCACAAGAAGGCAGATTTTACTTCACAAACCCAGGACACACATTTATTTATGCAGCGATCACTGAAAACAGAAGTTTCCCCAAACAATACTTATGCTTACTCCGTGTGATAACAGTTGTTTCATTTTTTGTAATTGCCAGTCGTGACCCACTAAGTTGATTTCCCAAGGCACTCATGGGTCACAACTCACAGTTTGCAAAACAATGCGTTACCATGTGCCACTTGTCCATCTCCATTAAAACGTGTATTTAACACACTTGATCCCTGGGCAGGGATCAGACCTTTCTCGCTTCTCAGGGCACAGAGTCTATCTCACCAATCGGGATTTATTCAAGACTCTGCAGTTGGCCCCAGGAGTGGGGGTGGCACAAAGGGGTGCAGATGAGGGGCGCCTGGGTGGCACAGCGGTTAAGCGTCTGCCTTAGGCTCAGGGTGTGATCCCAGCGTTATGGGATCGAGCCCCACATCAGGCTCTTCCGCTATGAGCCTGCTTCTTCCTCTCCCACTCCCCCTGCTTGTGTTCCCTTTCTCACTGGCTGTCTCTATCTCTGTCGAATAAATAAATAAAATCTTTAAAAAAAAGGGGGGGGTGCAGATAAGAGCGGCCCTTCAAGAGATTTTAATCTACAAGTTGGGAAGGGAAGAGATACAACCTTGACCCAAATCGTCCTCTTTCTGGTCAGCAAGTAGCAGAGTTCCTGGGGATAAAAGAAGAAAGGAGGGGTGTTCCCACGGGGGTGGTCCTGGCAGGCCTGGTGGAGACAGCCACATTCCAGGCCGGCATCTGCCCTACAGAAGGGGCAGGGGAGCAAAAACCCCATCTCAGTTGGTGTGGTACCAAGTAGGGGCCACAGAAAGGGTCAAAGGAGGCGGTGGAAAGTTCCAGATTCCTAGGTCAAGAGACGTGACCAGCAAAAGAGAAAACGGACACTTGAATGAACAACCCAGTCCAGGTGCCAGCCAGGAGTGCCTCTGAGTGAGTCTCATTTCATCCTCACAAGCACCAGGGCTGGTCTGGAAGCTGTGTGTGTGACCCTCGCCTTCCAAGGGCTCAAGGGTACTTGAAGATGGCCGAGTCAAATCCAGAGATCCAGAGCGCGATTCAACAGGTCCGAGGCAGCCAGTGCCGGTTCCCGTCCACAGGCACACACCTCTCACACCAAGACCATTCTGCTGCTGCCTCCCTCTTGGCCAAGAGAAAGCCAGGATCCATACAGGGCCGCAGGTGAGGTCACAAAAGGAAGAGCAGACATTTACATGGAGCTTCTGCTGCGCCGGGCCCTAAGACAGAGGTGGGGTGCTTGCAGGCACAGACGCGCATTTCATCCTCGCGACAACCTCATGAGGGTGTACTTTATCAACCCCATTTTCCATCGGAGGAAACGGAGAAACAGAGAGGCTAATCAACGTGCCTGGGTTTGCACAGCGTGAAGGGCAGCAAGGCAGCACAAGGCAAAGGAAAGCGTCCCAGAGCCCGACTGGGTTCGCAGGCTTGAGTCCTACCGGCGACCTCAGGGGAGGCATCTTTCCTCTCTGCAGCTAAGTTTACGTATCTGTAAGATGACTAGGTGACCTCCAGTTCCATCCCCTCCAATCCTGCCAGGTACATATATGCTAAATACATTTCTTGGCTGCCACAGAGGGTGGGACTATTTACCTTCTCCCACCATCTGTCCTGACTGCATCCTGGTCTCTTGGAAGACCGAGATCATTCCGCACGAGGCTTTCTAAGCACTTATCACATCCTGGGCTGCATCTGTCTCTTCAACGAGACAGTGAGCAGAGCAGGCACTCAGTGAGCCGCCGGATCACCACCGCAGAACTCAGCGGTGTCTCCCGCTCCTGGTCTGGGAGCCAACGGACCGAGCCCGGAGAGAAAGCAGCCGCCACACCAGCACCAGCTTCCCACAGACCTGCAACGGTGACACACCCCTTCCCAGGCTCGCTTCCTAAGGCTCCTTTTCGGGACGCCTAGCCCAATCAAAAAGTCAAGTGAAACGGGAGGCACGCAAGGGCAGGCTACATACCGAAAAGGACGACCCAGCTTAGCAGCTTTCGATCCTGTCCATCCCCATAAGCGTCTACACAGCACATCACCACACAACTAACCACCCCGGACAGGCTGCCTTGCCTTTCTCTCAACCCCTATGGCAGGATGAGCAAGGACGATCCCTAGGCCTACTTCTCAGTGGAGACAATGAATCTTGAGAAGTGGAGGCTCCCCCAGTAACAAGGGGTATGGAGCCAAAATCTGAATCCAGATTTCTGCTGATGTCAAGATGCAAGCCCCTCTGGGTCTTACCATTTCACTATGCGGGACTGGGACAGGACTCCCCTGCCCCACACAGATAAGGGGTGCAGACGTCTCAGGGGAGCATTTATCGGTGCCAGCTTGTGGCAGGACTGCCCACTCTGCCCCTTGCAGGAGTGTGGGGATGAGACAAGACAAGAGATATGGAGGGAGAGACTCCAGGGCACATCAGGGGAGCCCAGGCACTGGAGGGCATCATTGGGAAATTCAAGTGTCCAGTTCTCTGAGGTCAGCCTACTCTCCCAGAAAAAAGATGCTGTTGTCCCCATCACATTAAAAGTTTTGGAAACTTTAGGGCTGCAAAGAGAAAGGAAACAAACTCACCAAGCACAAGGCACAGAGAGACAACCACTCTATGTAGGTGATACTACTCAGCTCTCACAACAACCATCCAAAGGGATCATCTCCCCCACCCGCAGAGGAGGGAACGGAGGATCTGATAGTCCACCCCACCAGGAAACGACGGTGAGGGCTAGAACTTAGGTGTGCGTCCCAGCCACCAGCCAGAGCCCAAACCCTTCAAAATCCAGAGGATTCAAGACCTGAGAAAAGAAAAACACGGGAGAGAAACATTTCTAAAACCCATTCACCAAGGCTTCAGAAAACCCCATTACCCTGACGAATCAAAAACAATCGTTATTGTCTATTTGCTGTAAGCTCCTAGCAACATGTATTAGAGAAGTTTATGTGCATCGTCTCATGCACTTGTGCCGTGGTCAGAATTATTACCAAGCTAAAAAAGATTAATTTTTCTAAATACTCTAAACCCTAGACACTATTATAAAGGCTACAGCTAGCGTAACATTTCTGTTATCTTGGCTGACAGACCCTCAAGCACACACACCTCCCCTTCCACTTCTCCCTCTTAAGACTGAAACACACACACAGGCAGAAAAGTCGGGGGAAGGGGCAAGGCAGGTCTGGCCTGAGGTCTCCACTACAGAACCCTCTTCCCTTGGAAAATTAAGACAGCCTAAGGGACACTGCAGGGAGAGCTGGGTGTCTCTGGCTCCTTCAGAGCCGTGGCTGGCACACAGCTAACTCTTGGTCCAAGTTTGCAAATGCTTAGCTAACAAAGATGGCATTATGCAAAGACGTGCACACGGCTGGTCTTGGAGTTCAAATGAAGTGACCACTGCCAAAAACTTTGTTTGGGTCCCCACGACTCTACCCCCCCCTCCCCGGCCCCAGCCCTACCTCCTGCCTTGAAATAAAGGGCAAGGATTTGCAATTTGGGGTCTTGCCGCCACTTGAAACCCATTAAGGTGGCCGCGCAGCCTGGGTTCTGGCAAAATGCAATTCCAGTTACTCATTTAGTGTTTAATTAGCTACCGATGGAAGAGTCTGGCAGCCTTGGGGTTAGAGGAATTGCAACAAACGGGGTAGGAGCCCGAAGAAAGGATGCAACACAAAGTCTAAGCTCCAAGGCGGGTGGGGAAAGAAATTACTGTGTGTATGTTTTGTTTTTTTAATCTGCCACACAAGAGTGCCAAGGGTCAGAGCCAAAGGCAACTGCTATGAACTTGCCAGGACCTCTGGGCAGATGGCTAGGCCGGCTTATCTCTGGGGAGAGCACTCCCCCGCTCCTCAGAGCAGGGTCTGGCCCCTCCCCTCCCATTCTGCCTGCACCACCCCGTCCTCTCCCGCCCCTGCCCCCAAATGGTTCTGGCAGGCGTGGACACTCCCGGCCTGGCAGGAACCCCAGCTCAGCACATCCAAGGAGAGCCCTCTCAAATATCACTTTGCTATTTCAAACCCACCAAGGACACTGGACCCCTGCCACAGAGCCACAAATACCTCAGCTCGCGTCCACGCCTAGGCCTCTGGGGCACTTTCCTAATCCCCCTTCGAAGCCTGGAGACACAGGCCCACAGCTGGAGGTGAGGGGGTCAGCGGAGTCCTGCGGCGGGGACACAGGGGAAAGGGTGCCAGGCCCGCCTTGTCAGGGGCTCACGACAGCAGAGCAGAAAGGGAGAAACTGAGGCACAACACTCGCCAAGGTCATGGGTTTCCACATCTAGTATATGCCCCAGGTTCTTCACGGGGCATCACAGAGGGGCTGGGGTTAGGGGAAGCAGTCTGTACACCTTCCAAAATCAGGTACAAAGTCTCCTTTGTGGGGACACATGTATTTTCTGGAAGGAAAGGCCAGAGCTTTTATCACATTTTCCCTGCCAAAAGAGCCACTGTACCATAACAAACTCCCTTCCCGAGCTCCCGTCCCAAGCTCTGCCAGTGACTCTGCGGTTCACCTCTCTGCTGAACGCATTCCTTCAGGGATTATATACGGGCACACTAGGGGTCAAACGCAAACACCTTGCCTTCATTCAGCAGGAATTCTGTTCAAAAGTTGAGAAGAAGAACCTGAAAGACCCACATATAGTCCCAGCTCTGCCACCAACACTCCCCTCCCCCCTGCTACATGCCCTTGGACAAACTATCTAAACTCCAGACCCCGGTTTCCTCATCTGTGAAATGGGGCTGAAACTTAAGAATAACACCTGACCAATAAAGCCACCTTGAGGCCCAACCACAAGCCTGCACTGAAAGGCTTTATGAGAACCGCAGCGACGTGAGCGGTGCGGAGCCCCCTCGGCTCTCTAGCACCTTCAGCTCAGAGGCCATGCCTCTGGGTCTTGCCCACTCCACTCATTTCTTGCCACCAAGAAGAAAACACACGATTAGCTACCACAGAAAGGGAAAGGGCTGCTGGTAGCCAAGAAGGCACCAAAGATCCTTCTTTTTACCAGCCACATGGACCCTGGGGGAGAGGCAAGCAGAGAAGGTGGCCCAAAGTGAGAGACACAGGTTGCACTGGGAGCGTCCAACCCACAAAAGGCCAGACCTCAGACAACAGGGTCTAAGAGAACCCAACGGCACTCCAAGCTTTTCCCGATGCCCTGAGAAGTGCTGCTCTGGTGGGAGTAGAAGAGCCCCCGAAACCACAGCAAGGTCCCCGGGAGCCTCCTCCCAGGGCGTCGGGGCTCTTCGGACTTAGGGTAAACCAACTTCTCAGAAAAGTCCACTCCTGCACTGAATGCCCGAACACTCCATGTTACACGTAGTCAACATCAGGGTGCCCGAGCTTACAAATAACCTGCCAGGTGTCTGGGGGGACAGACTGCGACTCAAATAAAAACTCACCAATTCAAAGAAAATTTAAAACTCCTCCCCGCTGAGTCACCTGGTTCATTCCAGGCCCTATAGCCTGGCCCTGACCTGAGAGGAGCCTTTATGATCACCTGACCCCTGACCCCACTGTCAGGAAGGGGAGACAACTTGTCAGGAACACAAAATCTTTTCCCCTAAGAGAGCGGAGACCAGGATCTTCCCAGTGGAGGTCCTTTCCAAAGACCCTTCCAGCCCCACAGCAGCCGGGCACACCCCCTCATCCCTGCCCCAAAAGCACTTAATACTCACAACTCCCCCCCACCCCCAAGGCCTGGGTGGGTACCTGGGCCGCGCAGACTTCCCCCCAAACCATGAGAATCTTTGAATCGCCTCAATGGCAAAGGGAAGGCCAATGACTGGACACTCTTATTGACAAGATGTAAAGTAACTAGTTTACCAGCATTGGAATCGCCTGGCTCTAGACCACCCCGCAAAAGTGAAATCACCAAAAGAACATCTTCCAATATTCCAATGGCGGTTCTAGGCCAGGCTCCTCAGTGACTCCAAATTACCTATTCTTTCTCACCCATAGCTCCTTAGCCCCTTCATTCAATTAGCGCGCATGCCTACTGTGTGCAAGGTATTGTGGGAGCTACAGAGATGAGTAGCTCTGTAGGTCAATGAATGGTCTCTGGCATGGAAAAAATTAATAAGCTGTGGTTCAAAGACAAGCCTAAAAGAGGAATTAGGCAGAACAGACCCAAACAAACGGCACTTGCCACGGACCTGCGGGGCTGGGCCTCAGCAGCGTCAGGAGCGGCGAGTCCGGAGTCAGTGTCGGCCTGTGTCTGCATTCTCACTCTACCGCTCAGCTGGGAATTAACCTTCCTGTGCCTCAGCTCTCTCATCTGCAAAATGGAGTTAACAACTCCTCCTCTCACCTGGCCACTGGCCGCTTGAAATGAGAGACTGAACCAAAGCACTCAGCCCAGGGGCCCAGCACATGGAAAGCCACCAACAAAGGCTGTGTATAGATAGTTTGCATAGACAATGAGATGGAGTGATCAGAGTGTGCTAAAAACGATCATAGAAGTCCACAAAGAAGTTAAAAGGTGGAGAGGATTTGAATGGATAAGAGAGGCATGCATTCCAGACAAGAGGAAGGGAGCCTGGCAAGAGACAACCACAATAATTCTAGCAAGAAGGAATGAGAGCTAACTAGACGGCAGCCATGGGAATGGAGAGAACACATGAAGATCTGAGAAGGACAAAGAGAAAAGAAGATTCCTTTTCTTAAATTTCTCTTCATTTACCAGGTGCTCCTCTGTCACCCCTGCAACCCGATGCCACCCCATAACTCCTTCACCATACAGATGTTCCCTCTCTGTCGCCCCTCATCACTCCAACCCTCCCTCCCACGGCTTCACTCTCAAGCCAATGACACCAAGTGGATTCCAATCGAGGAGAAAGGGTTTTGACCCCCCAAATCTATGGACCCCCGGCCTCAATCAGTGTAACTTCAACGCTCGCTACCGTCTTCTACGTGTCTACGCCGATTTCAGTCCTCGCCACATAATTCCGCCGCCGTTCCTTAACAAATTATAGAAAGCAAACCCATGCAAGCTTTCACTGCCACCCACATTGTTTCAAGACGGTAGACCCAACGACAAATTGCCACAACCTTACGTCCTTCGCTAG
The DNA here is from genome assembly GCF_017311325.1 of Ursus maritimus. NCBI lineage: Eukaryota > Metazoa > Chordata > Mammalia > Carnivora > Ursidae > Ursus > Ursus maritimus. Next base: position 60,421,002 of record NW_024423564.1, on the reverse strand, counting down.
GGCACCGAACTTAGCTAAAAACTCTTAACTTCTCTGATAGCTTGCAAAAAATAGCATAGACATCCTCTATAAAGAGATTTACTTGAAATAGGCACGTCCACCTATCTTCCCAACTCTAAAACGAAACCATTTGCACAGCAAAGACTGGCCACACAGGAATGGGCTCTCCGTACTTTTTTTTTTTTTTTAAAAAGGAAGATTTTTACTAGGTAGAAAGGTCAAATTCACCAACTATTTTTATATGCCTAATGTACCTTCTGGCCTCCTCCCCCAACCTCCAGCTCGGGAAACCCTATGATCATCACCACGGATTTTCCCAGAAGAACCACATCACAAGAGAACCAGTCACCTCACCTTTTACTACTGAAAGTTTACCAGACCGTAAGTACCATTCGCCAGCTTCTCTTTCTCAGCCCTGGAGAGGGCACAAGCACTGGTCCATTTCCTCAGCTGTCTGTTCCAAGGGCATTAACTTTTCAGTTGTAACAAAATTTCATCCCGTTGAATAGTCTCAAAACCAGTGAGCCTCCCACGGAGTCTCTAACTCCTCATATTACAGGAGAAATTGTCACCATAAAGATATTCGTGGTAATGGGATTTGACCACTTGTGAAACTCAACCAGATGGGTTCTGGTGTCCTAGGCCAGTTCCTGGTGTCCTAGGTGTGTCCCCGCCTCTGGATGCAGGGGACACAAATGGCCTGGCTAAGTGGGTAAGCCCTGACAACATTCAAGAAACCAACTTCCATGCGCTAGAGCTTGGAGACCATTCCTACCCACCTCACGAAAAAGAGCAAGACCAAATAAACCACATCTTATGTGCCTGTACGCACGCGTTCACACTCACTCACACACATACACACACACACGCACATACCATCTACAAGGCCAACAGGAAGCAAAGCCTGGAAGGAGGCTGGGAAGAACTGCAGACACTTCCCCTTCCATCTCCCACCCCCCCTCAGATCGTGTTTCATCTGATCATAAATTCTGACTCCAACCCATGTTTGGAGTCTAATATTTTTTTTTTGAGGGGGACTGCCATGGGAGATGGATATGCGGCAGACATCGCTCTTATAAGCATTTCATAAATCTTGGGAAACTCATCCAGGTAGAGGATGAATGACAGGGTAGCAAGCGCTATGATGTGATGAAATTAACTATCCTCACAAGAACATTTTGAACACAAGATTATGGACCAGCCAAGGACGTCAAAGTATACGCGGTCTTAGGGGGCACAACATGAGCCCTCCAACCAAGCACACACGCGCACACACACACACACACACACACACACACAAAACATAATGAAAAGACTGTTCCCTGGGAAGTAAGGAAAGAGTCCACTTCACCAAACTCTCAATTCAACCACCCCTTCTGCTCCGAAACACAAGTTTCGTATTTGCTTTTTCTGTGGCGGTGGTGGTGGCCAATTTTTTAATTAAACCAACACCAAGGAGGCTCGGTCCCGTCCCAGCTAACTGTCCACTCTGAACATCAACCTCACTCGGCTGAGCCCTGAACACCACCATTTAATCCTCCAGATAGGTATCTCACTCCTCCGCATAACAACAACATCACGAAACACTGCTCCCCAAGTTAGAACGGGCAAGGGCAGCAGGGAGGTGGGCAGAACAAAAAGAAAGGCCAGGAGAAAACAAAGACCACTGCCAACTGGCTGTGTGTTTGACTCTGGTACTAAAGAAGTTAGAGCTATCCAACCCTGTAATTATTGCCAGGATTAAAAATTTGTTACTCACGTAATCATGAAAGGCTTTTGCTTCACTCGAATGTTCACAAGTGTCTCGCCTTTCAGGAGCTGCACAGTAAAGGTCCCAAAATACGCTGCAAGTCAAAAAATAAAATAAGATCAGGTTACTAATTATTACTCACGTACCAACGACAAGTGTACAACGTACAGGCTAACAGCAAGTGGTCTCCCAAAGGCTCCAATCCCACATTTCCAGCCTTTGTCGGCCAAACTTGGGCTTGAAAACACAATGGCAAGCCAAACCTTTGTAGGGTACGGTTAGGGTTAGGTTAGGGTCAGTTCTCATCGATCAGGCGCCTACTGCGTGCTGGAGGCCTCACGCCCGTGACCCTGCTTGTAACTACTGCGGTATTATAAGGTAGGTGACTATCCCTACTCTATTCAAGGGACAACTGAAGTTTGGATGAGTTAGTACAACCCATTCATGGGTGCCCAGACAGAACACGTAGGAATCGGATAAGAATCCAGGCCTGCTTCATCTGTGCTCCTTTTACCACCACCTCCCCAACCAAAATGGCTACATTTCATAAAAAGGTTAAATTGTCAAAGTCAGGACTATGATTCATAGGCAGAGCGGTCTGGGTGACTAGCAATAAAGGAAACCTACAGGTTCTCAGTCCCAGAGCCCACACCCCCACCCTCCCATCTCACCCCCAGGCCCAGCCAGGCCCTCCTCCAAGGAATTCTTATGCAAGAACCATCCCCCCCCCAAAGAATGCATATCAATTAGCCAAAGGAGAGGTTGTCACAGCCCGAGTATCCTGTCCTTTCCTGTTGAAGTAGCCCTCCTCAGAGAGGCACCTGTCCACCTATCCAGCAAAGGGGGAGGGGGAGCGTGCAGGGGGATGGCGAGATATCTCTGCCTCACCCACCTCCAAATCTCTGCCTCACCCACCTCCAAGATTTGGCGTAGTCACCCTAACACTTTGTATTACATGAGAACAAACCTACACGTCACCGGTCAGCCAGTAAAACCTTACACAAACACGGGGTAGTCCTTGGTATTAATATAGGGCCTCAGAAACCCTCTCCAGGTCAGGAGCCCAAGACCCAGGGCTCGGAACCCACTTGAAGGAAATGGGCACCAGAGCAGAAGTCTGACTCCTGGTCTAATGCTCCCGTCCCCCTCACCAACAGCTAGCTCTGCTGGTCATCAGACATGCCATCTCACTCAAGGTGTCTCAATTCCAGGGCCTGACCAACTCAGCCAATCAGAGCCCCGGCTGCCTCCCACCTGGAGAGCCTCAGCTGTCATTTGCTCAGGGTTGAATGGCACGAAGCAACTTCTAACTAACAAGACCACAGATAGACACTCAGAGCCACCACTGCTCAGGTCCAGCACAACAGACTCTCCACATTCCTGGGGCCGAGACAAGGTTGGAGAAGATGGGCCGGGGTGGGGGGGGGGGGG
>NW_024423564.1:60356367-60417814 GCF_017311325.1 Ursus maritimus | reverse complement strand
TATGGACAGAACAAGAAAATCAGAGATTTCTAGTAGCTGCAGAGGAAGGCTCAAAAACATTCCTTTCTGTCCCCTGAAGCTGCACACATTTGATTAACCTCTCCACACACTAAAGATTCTAACACTACAAACTCCCCAGTCCCTTCTCAGTTAACTTCTACTCCTAAACCCGAGCTTCTGCAAAATCCATGATGGTTAGACGCACCCACCCCGCTCACATACTGCTCTCCAAAAACAAGCCCAGAAAACCTATCACCCACTCCTACAGGTCGAGTCCTCAGGCCACAGCACTGCAGTGCCAAGGCTGGCAGAAGTAATTACAAACTCATTTTCTCTGTGCAACTTAGAACAGACACTTCATCCCCCCGCATTTCAAAGAGACTCGGAACAGTAACCTGCTCCGCACAGGTAAACGCACGCAAAGACCCCAAGACATGGCACTTCGATCCTTCTGAACTCCACCAAAATATCAAAAGCCGTTCTGCTTTCTTGTCCTTTTCAAAAGGACGTCAAAGACTCCACCAATCGGTCCCGCAAAACATCCAGGTCTCACCACTCACAGCGACTCACTCCTGCTGACCCTGAGCCTCCGTTCTTACGCAAACCTACCAGGAGACTAGACCTAGAGAGGTCCCACCCCAGCAGGACCCAAATAAAGGAGGGAAAAGGTCACAAATAAGGGAGAGCCGCGAACTACCAACTACAAGCTTTCTGTGAGGTCAACATCAACCAGTTAAGGTTCTTGGTAAAATGAAACTTTGTGGTTTTAGGGATGCTGGGGGTTGGGGGGGAGGGCCCACAGAGGAGAGGAAGGTCCAGTCAGTCTGAATCAGTATCTTTAAAGGAAGTGGCAGCCCCTTCTTGCTTTTTCTCAGGGTGCCTGGAAAAGGCCCCAGTAGAGTTGCTCTCTCAAGGTTTTGAACTCACAGAAAAAAAAGGAAGGGACAGGCCAGTTGTAAAACAGACCTGGTATCCTCTCCACCCTACCCCACCCCCACTCCCTCTAATTAAAGCAGCATGCAGAATTGACAAAAATCCTTCAAGGTTTTTTCAAGCCCCAGCCTGATGCCCCAAAGAGAGATAAAAAAGTAAAGGAGTTTCTATACAAACACTGGGCACGATTTAGTAGGTTCTCAATAAGAGGGGAAAAAGAAGGCAAAAACTTCAGGTACCAGCCTCTCCTGTCCTTTTCCTCCTTCACCGGCCCTGGTCTGAGTGCCCAGGGGTGTCCTGTTCTGTGCCAAGCCTGAGAGCTAAGGCATGGGGGTCTGCTCCAGGCCTCCTGTCTTTGTTCACCCAGACCCAGGTCTCAGAACAAAACACACACACACACACACAAAACTACCACACAAACTTACCACCACCACGAGTGCAAAAACCCAGGCGGTTCTCCCAACGTGATGTTTTTTTCCCATCGAATCTGGAAAGCAGAGAGCAGAGACCGCTTAGAGGAGCAGAGAAGGGTGGGCTGGGGGCTTCCCGGAGCCAAAAAGCTGTGAAGACCAACTAACAATAAATGCCAAAAGGTGATAAAAATTCAAAATGGTGGCCACAGTGGCTGCTCCTGAAAACAAAGGCTCTAAGAATAGTGGGGAAGAGGGGGTGTCAAGAAATTGGATGATGGGGGGGGAGTTCCACTCACCTCCGACAAGAAGGTCTGTGCAGATTTCTGTGCTCCTACGTGCAGTAAATATTCGTAGACGTATAAAGCTAACCTGGAAAGTGGGCAAGGGGCACAGAAAGAGAGGGCGTCAGATCACACGGGGCGCTCGCTTCTGGACCTTGCCAGCAGGCTTCCAGCCCTGTCTGCGCTGTCCCATTGTGGCCCCAACCAGAGGTGAGCAGCTAGCTCGGCCCTGCCTCGGGGCCGCGGGTGGAAGCAGTCAGGGGGTGGGTACCAGGGGACGCGTTGCCTCGAGCCGTGAGAGCTGGAGAGCAGCCCCCAAACTTGAACTTCCAACTGGCATCGGGGCCAAACCAACCTAGGTCTCTCAAACTCGCAAACCTCCCGACCACAGAGCCTCCCTCCTTTTCCCGACCCACTCGTTGCCACCCTCTCTCCAGCTCTGAGGGTCCGGGGAGACTCAGTCCTGGACTCCGGGGTGCTCAGCGCGCTCTGGAGAGGGCAGCAAAGCGCCACCCTCACCAGCTCCCCCTCAAGCAACTGTCCCCCAAGCCCAGGGCCAAGCCGGCGCCGCCGTCCCTGCCCAGCGCGGCGCCCGGGAGGGCGCGGGGCGGGCGGCGAGGCCGAGGGCAAGCAAGGGAGAGCGCTCCCGGCCGAACAAAGCCCCCGGCACGCACTCCTCACGCCGCCGGCGGACAAAAGGAGCCTTCGGGGCTGCTGGAGCCACGCGCCCCCTGCCCGCGCCCGCGGGGCAAAGTGCGGCCGTCGCGGCGGGCGCCCAAGCTAGCGCTCGGGACCTCGCCCACCCCTCTCCGCGGGCCCCCGCGCCCGGCACGCCCCGCGGCCACCAGGTGCCCCCTCCCCCGGCGGCGCCCCCCGACGCCCCGGCCTCCGCCGCCTCCCAACAATGGGCTCTCCCACGCCGCCCGCCGCGGCCTCGGGGAAGGGGCCAGGCAGGCGGCGCCCGACCCGGGGCGCAGCAACCCCCGCCCGCCCACCTGCCTCCCACCGCCCTCCCGCAGCCCGGAGACGGCGCGGCCGCCACTTGGAAAATAGGGCTTACTTTTCCCGAGCCTGCCCGTCCGAGGGCACCGCCGAGCCTTTGCCTTTGGCAAACATGGTTTGCAGAGAAGAGGGCGCCGAGCCTCGCCGCCGCCGCCGCTACCGCTCCGGCTGCTCCCGAGCTGCCCCTTCGCTCCCGGCCCCCTCCCCGGCCTCGCTCGCTCGCCCGCTCGCGCTCTCCTCGCCGCGCTCCCCTCCCTCCCCCCCAGGCGCTGGCTCCGCGCTCTTTCCAGCTGTCAAAGCGTCAGCCCCGGCCGCGGCCCCATCGCCCTGGAACTCCTCCCGCGCCGGCTCGGCCTGGGGTGCCGCTGCCGCCGCCGCCGCCGTTCGCCCGCCGGCCCGGCCGCCCGCTGGCTCGCTCGCGCGCCCGCCCGCCCGGCTCCGCCTGCGCCGCCCTCTGCGCCTCCGGCACCGCTGCCGCCGCCGCTGCCGCTGGTCTACTTGGAGCTCAACCGAACGTGGCTACCCGGGCGAGGAAGCGAGGCGGGCGTCAACGTCCCGCGATTGATGGCCGCTTCGGCCAATCGGCGCGCGGGGGCGGGCCCGACGGCCCGGGAGGGACGCCCTGTCAGCGCCCGGCCGCGGCAGTCCCCGCTGCGGCCGCCTCCACCGAGCCGCTGCCCCTGCTCCCGCGGCCGAGCCGGGGGTGCCCGGGGGCGCGCGCCTCTCTTTTCTGTAGATGTGGGGAGGGGACTCGAGTCGGGCTGGGGGAAGCTCTGGTCTCCCGGCCCCGGCGACGAGGGGGTTTGCCCGGCGCTCTCCGCGCCGGGGACACCGGGGGGGCGGGGGGCGCTGCGGCAGCGTCGGAGGGGAGGGGGCGCGGACCCCTAAGCGGAGAACCGCCGGCTCCCTCCCGCCGCGTCCCTCTCCCTTATCTGCCCCTCACCTTCCCCGCCCGGCCCAAGCCGGCCCAGCCCTTATCTCCCCCTCCCCCTCGGCCGCCCTCCCCCCCTGGTCTCCGACCCCGACCCCCTCCCCAGACTCCAGTCCGCTCCCCAGCCGCCCCGCCCCCGGCCCTCCCTCTTGCCCAGTCCGCCTTCCAAGCGCCGGGCCCGGGGCTCCACGCTGCGAGCTGGGCGGCTCGAGCCGGCGCCGAGGCGCGCGACTGCTCCTTTACTACATCATTAAAATACTTTGGAAAGCCCCAAAGTGGAGCCGCGCGAAAAAGGTCCTTGGCGTGCTTTGGGGAGCCTGGGGGAGGGGACGGGGGACTTGTGCTAAGAGAAGGGAGAGTGCTCCCAAATTTCTAAGGTCTGGTAGCCCTGGCAAGTTAGCCCCTTGGCTTCTCCACAGGAGACTGTGCCGTTCCGGGGTACGGGGGCGTCACCTGGGTGTCCCGCAACGTGGAATGCGCGCCATAGAAATCTGCAAACTTCAAATAAATGGACCTAAATTGGGGAGTGGGGGGGGGATGAGAGGGTTGGGGGGAGGGGAGGCTTCCATTGTCAGTGACCCAGGTGTACAATGGGAAATGAGGGGGGCTGGCAGAGTGACCCAGCTATTTGATGCTGACTCCTCTCTGCCCACGCTGAGAACCCCGAGTACACACTCTGACTCCCTTATTAGACCAGAAACCAGCGAAATAGGGGAAGACTCCCCCATTTTCAGACTGCTTTTAGAGTGCGGTTCTCTTTAAATGTGATAAAACACTGTCGGCACTGTCTCTTTAAAAGAGTCAAGCAGAAAAAGCTGTGTAAGCGCTGATTGGCTGCCGGTTTGGATACATCTTTAGGGGAGCCTTGAAACTGTTAGCCTAGGTTGATTTTTTTTTTTTTAACTGCGCTGTTCCAATAAACAAGTAACGCCCCTCCCCCTAACATGCCTCGCACCAAACAATTAAAGGATAGGTCAGTGTCCTGGGGAAAACACGTTTCAAGTAGGAAAACTCAGAACTAAATTTAAACAAAATAAAGAATAATTCCCTACCATTAAAGTTTGCTTATTTTGATCTGTTGAAAAGAGAAAAGGGGCTTTTAAAAGAAATGCCCCGCAGCAAACCGATCTGCATTGGTTCAGGAAAGAGACTCGGTGCATTTTTGGAAGAATGTTCTACTCAGTGTAACAGCCTCCCTAAATTAGAATACAGCCAGGCCCTACGGATGCTTCTGGACGCACTCTGTTCTCTGCTGGGACCTAGAGATCGCAGGGGAAGGGGACAGAAAAAGGGAAATACTGAACCCTAGTCCATGGTTGTCTATGCCTGCCCTTAGTTTAAAGGTTGTTTTGTGAATGAGAGAAGCATGGAGGTTGGGAGCGAGTTGAAATACAACGATAGGGGAGAGAAGGAAATAATTACAGTTATTTTTTCCCCTAGGCGGTTTAATTTAATAGGGCTAACTTAAGGTACCTTAGAGCCCACACTAATTAAATTGGCCTGTTCATCCCCTTCCCCTGGACTTCTATTTTTGATGGGCTAGGAATGGCCAAGGATGGCTTGTCAACAGACTGACTCACAAGAAGCCTGACTCATCTTGGGTCTGCAAGGCCCACAAATTATGAGTATCGGTCGGGTCCTGGCTAAAGGAAAACAATGCCCTTCTCTGGCTCTACTATGGCAGTGTCTACCAAGTTGGCCATGACCTATCAGCACCAGGGCTGCAGCGCAAACCTGTTTGGCCATCATTTTCCTTATCTGTCAAATGGGAAAGGAGGGTTAGAAGGTCTTTAATATCTCTTGAGAATCTGATGTTCTATGACGCTGATTTCCCTTCTATAGTTTTCTTTCTCCACCCCCCCCCCCCCCCCCCCACCTCCCCAGCCCTCCCACCAAGAAATGGACTAACACCTTCTTCGGGAGCATATGTGGCACAAGAAGAGGAGTGGTGTTCAGGGAACCTTTACCAGGCACTCTGTCCTTGTGGTCTGCCCTCTGCTAGGGCCTGACACAGAATGATGCCCCATGTCAGTAGATTCTTAGTGAAGCGAAAAGAGACAGTGAGAGGACCCAGAGAGAGACAGCAGGGAGCCCCCCAGCCTGCTGGAGAGAAGGGAGTTGACAGGCTCCCGGGAAGCAGGACCACTCAGCAGCCCCAACCAGGTGTGCACACAGTGATCCAAGATGCAGTCAGATCAGAAGCCAGTCCAAACACCCAAGAACAGCATTCTAAACCTCAGCCTACCTTTCCCACTGAATTCCCCAGCTCCCCCTTCCCCAGATCACATCTTTGGGCCTGGTATCTCTACCTGGAATGCCTCCCGCCCCAACATTCCCTTTTGACCATTCCTTAGGGCTAACATCCCCTTCTATTCCATCTTCTCCAAAACTTCTTTGCTTTTCGCTCTTGGAGCAAAACTCATCCTTCCCTCTGCTTGGTCTCATTTGGCTTAAACTTCCACAGTGGTTCTCCATTCATTCTGCCTATTGTTGTAGCCCGTTGTTTACTGTCTGTCTGCTCCGCCAGACCTGGCAGGGAGAGGAACTAACTCTGAGTCATCTGTGTGTCTCACCACCCAGCACAGGTTCGATTCCTGTGTGTACGTCAACACTGGTGTACGTACCAGGGGCTAGGGAACCACGAGAGGGAAGAATGGTTTCATCCTCAAAGTAGCTCTGGGCCCAGAGGGGAGAGAAGAGACACCACCAACAATGGGATGAGAAAAGGCCCCTCTCCCAGCCCCACCCACCTAAACCACCAGGAACTACTGCGCTTTGGGTCCTCAGAATGTACCGGGTCATTGCTCGTATATCCACCCTAGACTCGTTCATTCTTTCCTCCTCCCTTTCTCTAACCCTCCCTCTCTTCCTTTCCTTCTTTCTTTGAGCACATGTCCATTGAGAATCTACTATACCAAGCATTGTTCCAGGTACTAGGTAATAAACCAAACAAAAATCCTTACTCCATAGACCTTATGCTGTTGGGAAATCCTCTGTCCAAAGCCTCTTTCTGTGACAGACTCCTACTGATTGTAAAATCCAGCCTGGACAGGTAGCACCTCCACCAGGAAGCCCTCCCAGGAAGCCTTCTCTGAGCTCCCAGACTGGGCCAGGTGTCCCCTGGCAGCCCCGGGACCACCCCCCTAAACCACAACAGATTGCCCTTGGCCACACTGCATAGATGTGGACACATGTGCATCTCCCTCATGGGAGCATGAGTTCCTCCTGGTCAGGGCATGGCCATCATTCACCCGTGGACCTCCAGTGCCCAGCACCTGTGGTAAAGGAAGAGTCAAATGACTGAGTGACCAGAATGAGGAGGATACAGGCAGATGAGGTGGGAGAGGAGGAGAAGGAGAGGTTGACTCCAAGCTTGGGCTAGAGTAGCCACTCCTTCACTCAGCTGCCAGAAACTGGAGGCCAGAAATCCTGGTTGGCAGTGGCCAGGCCTCCAGAAGGTGGCGGTTAAAGGAAAAAGACTTCAGGCCGGAGGGCTCAACCCAGGAGGTTGTGCTGACCAGGGATGCCAGGGGATCTCCCTACCTCTCCCTGGCAAGAAGCTCTCTTTCAGAGTCCCTCACACAGCTGCTGGAAGGATGGGGCTCCCCTGGCGGGGGGGGGGGGGGGGGGGGGGGAAGGGGGAGGGGAGGGGAGTGGAGAGGAGGGGAGAGGGCCTCGGAGTCCATCCCCCTCCTGCCCCAGCACAGCAGGTCCTGGAATTGAGTGGAGGAACCTCTGGTCAAAACCTGGGACTCTTCTGCCAGGGGGTGAGGGGCTCCGGCCCAGGCCGGTCGGCCCCGGTCTTAGCTGACATTTCCCCAAGGGGATCAGGTGCCTCCATGAGGGGGTATGAAATCCAGCATCTAGGCCTTTCTGGTGGATGTTGGACAGACTGTCTGGGAAAGGAGGACCTCACTGTCCATGTCCAGGGCAGGCAGGAGGACAGCCTGCAGGAATTGCGGGGACTCGCCCGCTGGGCTGCCAGTCGGTGCTGGCCAAGCCCGCGTTTCCGATCGCCTCTGGACAGTGGAGAGTCAGTGCTTTGAAGGCTGTTTGGAGGCTCCGAAGAGATAGTAATTGGAGAAACAGTCTGTAAATTGAAAAAGATGATTGCTCCTGATGTTATTAGCACAGCAGAGCCGGCAAAAGGAGAGGTGCTAAGAAAGAAGGAAGTGAATTTAAGTTTAAAATCAAATGTGTTTTGAAATGTCTTCGACAGGACACACACCTGTGCTGAGACACCTTGTCAGAGCAAAACGGTTTTAGGCATTTTCTTGAATGGATTTCGTTCTATCTAGAAAGCACCTACTAAGCGCTGGGCGCTGAGCCAGGGATGCTGAAAAGTATAAGAAATACAAGGCGAGGTCCTGCCAAGGGTAGGCGGGGAGGGGAAGCCGATGCTGGGGTCCTTCCTGGGTTCCTGCCGCACCTCCCCCACCTCCTCTCTAGGACGTCTTGGCCATGAGTTCATTCCCATGCCACCCACCATGAAGCCTTCCGCAGTGTCCCCCTGGCAGCTCCCCCTTGCATCCTCCGCTGGCCTTGGGCCAGCACGTCTCTATGTGCACTCGCCCGCTGCATCTTTATCCACGCCATTCCCTCTGCCTGGAACACCTCCCCCCAGACATGGCTCACTTCCTCCAGGTCCCTGATCTGCACATGGCCAGAGCCCTCCCTAATGAACCTCTATGGAATGGCACCTGCCCCCCTCATCCCGGTCTAGTTTTCTCCCTAGCAACCGTCACCAACTAACATAGTATATGTTTATTTGTTTTTCTTACCTTTTTCCCTCGTTAGAATTTAAGCTCTGTGGGAGTTTAATCCCTACCTCTAGAACAGGTACTCAATAAAAATATGTTAAATGTTGAATAAAATAATTTTTTTAACGAAGATTTTCTGAACATCTGGTATAGGCTGTGCCTCCTGGTAGGTGCCGAGAATGCTGGGTGAACAAGACAGTCCCAGTCTCCTTCTGTTCAGAGCTCACGGCCCAGCGAGCAAGATAAGGGTTAATTCAAGAAGCACACAGATGAATATGTCATGACAAACTGTGCCAAGCAGAGGATGCTATAAGAGCGAATAACAGAGTCTGATCCCGTGGGGGAAGGAGTAGTGATCAGGGAGGGCTTCCCTGTGTAGGTGACATTGGAGTTGTAAAGGCATACGGGAGAGCTAACTACACAAAGGAAGAATGTTCTGGGTAGGGAAGGAAAGTCTGCAGCAGGGAGGAGCCTTGCCAGGTGGAGTTATTGATAGCTAGTCCTTGGGACGGGAGCAGACCCCACCCCTGTTCTGCAGATGTCCCTTGCTGTGGCATTGTGGCATCGGAGAAACCCAGAGCAGAGAACTAGAGCTCATCCACACAGGAGGTGAGGTGCTGTCAGGTAACGTTTCGGGAAGCCGGTTACCGTAGCAATGGCTGGAGTCACAAGTGGGCTGACCACTTTCACACTCCTTATAATAGGTATTATAGCAAAAAAAACAAAAGAGAAAGAAAAAAAGAAAGAAAGAAAGAAAGAAAGAAAGAAAGAAAGAAAGAAAGAAAGAAAGAAAGAAAGAAAACATGGAGTGTTGGAGGATGTGGAGAAAGGGGACCCCTCGTGCACTGTTGGTGGGAAGTACGCTGCTGCGGCCACACCGGAAATCAGGAGGGAGGCTCTTCAAAACACAAAACAGAGAGTTGCCTTACGATCCAGCGATTCCGCCTCTAGGAACACACCCCACATAATTGAAAGCAGGGACTCAAACAGATATCTGTACACCAGTTATCGTAGCGGCACTAGTCACAGGAGCCATAACGCAGACCCGGCCCAGAGGAACGGACAAACTGTGATGTATGCATAAACGGAATGCTACTCAGCCTTGAAGAAGGAAGGAAATTCTAACACAGGCGACAACGTAGATGAACCTGGAGGACATGCTGTCAAGTGAGATGAGCAGACACGAAAGGACACATACTGCGTGAGTCCGCCGGCACGACGCACCTAGAGCCCTGAAGTTCACGGAGGCGGAGACGGCAGCAGCGCCTGCCACGGGCTGGGCAAGGCAGGGGAAACGCGAGTTGCTGGCTAAATGGGTACAGAGTTTCAGTTTGGGAACATGAAGTTCTGGGCTCGATGGTGGTGACGGTCGCACAACAGTGGGAATATACTGAGGGCCACTCAACTGTAACTTAGACCTGGTTAAAATGGTAACGTTTCGTGTGATGTATATTTGACCACAATAAAAACCAGAAAGAAAAGGGACTGAGCTAAGAGCAATGAGGGAGGGCAAGGAGAGGTCCAATATGGGGCGTCATGGGGCTTTGAAAGGGGCACCTACGAGGGAGGGGCATTTAAGCTTGTCCAGTGCGGGAGACGTGGGACAGAGGCTGCCCGGCCTGTTTCTTCAGAGTGGGTGAAAGGAGCACCGGATGCCAAGGCGATCCCTGCAAGCATCCCTCCCAAGTCCCATGCCGACCCATCGGGAAAGCTGTCGGGACCAGACCAGGTCTAAACTGAGGTTTGAGCGGGGAGCTGCTGGGCAGGTGTGGAATACGTGTCAGGCAAATTCATGCATTTATTCAACTGAGCTGGACCATTCAGGGCCTTGGTTGTCATGCTAAGAAGTTTAGCCTTTGTCCTGAAGGCAGGGCTTTCACCAGGGATGACCTCCTTGTGCTTTAGGAAGAGCATTGGGCGGGGGAGCCCCGAGGGCAGTGGGGGGCTCAGCAGCAGGTGTGGTGAGTGGTGCTGCAGCAGGTGCGGTGGAGGGAAGCTGAGGGAAGAGTGTTTCCTGGGCTCGGTCGCTGACTGCATACGAAGGTGTGAAAGCTGACTCCCAGGTTTCTGGCGTGGATGAGGGCCTGCCAGTCAGGGGGCCCAGGAAGGGAAGCAGGTCTGTGGGGGGCAAGCATGAGAAGGTCAGTCTTGGACGTGCTGAGTTGGAAAAGCCCATTGGATGTCCAGATGGAGGGATTCAGGGACAGGTAGGCCAGAGTCTGGAGCTCCGGAGTGGCGTCTGCCCTGAAGATGGAGCCTGCAGAGTCATCAACACCTGGAATTCAGATTCAAGCCCGCGAGGCAGCTGAGGTGACCCAGACATACCTGTGGGAAAGAAGAAGACAAGCGGGCATGGTGCAAATGGTGCAAACCCCCCCCCCCACCTCAGAGCATCAGAGGTCAGGATGCTTCTGAAACCCTCTTCCCACTCTCTCCCGATTTCCTTCCTTCCCCTCCAACTGTTCTTCCTGTTATCCGAGGAAGGGTTCTTATTCTCCAGCCTCCTCTTGAAATTATATTGGGCGAGCTATTGCTGATACAATGTTACATAACAAACAGCCCCAAAATCTCAGTGGCTTATTATGAAAGCCATTTATTTCTCACTCACAGGTCTGCAGTCGGTCTGGGCGGCTCTGTTCCAGTCTGATCATGGGCCCCCCTTGCTGGGGCCCAGGCTAGAGGGCAGAGGCTGCCCAGCATGTTTCTGCAGAGTGGGTGAAAGGAGAACAAGATGCCAAGCCAATCCATGCAAGTCACATGCCGACCCAGCAGCAGCGGGGCAGGGCGGTGTATGCCTCCCACAGAAAACGAGGTGGATATTTGCCACACCAGCTACTGTGAATGAGCTTCTCTCAGGCTCTGTCCTTGACCTTCACTTTTGCTCTGGGCAAGTTCAGCCATACCCATGGCATTGACCACACCTGAACCTCCATGATGAAAAAAATCCCAGATTTTTTTCTTAGTACCAGCCCTCCCCCGCCATCTGTTTAGTTAAAAGGCATTCCCACCTGGATGTCCCTCGGGTGATTCAAAGTGCCTGTGTCCAGAACTGGACTCATTATTTCTTCCTATCCAGTTCCTACTCAGTCCCGTCTCTGCGCAGGGCACCCACACGTAGCCAATTACCTGGGCCAGAGACTTAAGAGTGGGTCCCTGCTGCTTTCCTTCCCTCCCCTCCGCCCTCTCTGCCAGCACCTGGGTTGGTCAGCTAGATCTAGTAAGCATTCCATGTTTTTCTTTTCTTTTCTTTTTTTTAAGATTTTATTTTTAAGTAATCTCTACACCCAACGTAGAGCTCGAATTACAACCCTAGGATCAAGAGTCACGTGCTCTGCCGACTGAGCCAGCCAGGTGACCCACAGGCATCCCACGTTCTGCCCACTCACTACCCCCACTCTTGTCACTGTGATCCAGCCCTGGATTATTACACAACCCCCAACTGAGCCCTCCGCCTGCAGACTCTCCCCCAACACTCCACCCTCTCCTGGCCAGCAAGAGAGATGTGCTCAAGGCACAGACGTGACATGCTTTTGCTCAAAACTCTTCAGTGGCCCTCCTTCTCAGCCAAGAGGAAGCCCAAGGTCCTCAGCAAAAAAGTTCAAGCTCCTTTATAATCTGGCCTCTGCCTCCCTTGCAGCTTGCTGCTCAGCAGGGTCCTGAGCGTGGGGGTTGGACGTGCTCCTTGGGAGTGTGCAGCCTGATGGGGGAAGCGGACGACTCTGCCAGTACTTATGATAGAACGTGACAAGTGTCACAGTGGAGGATACAGGCCCCTGTGGGCGTAGCGCATGGGTGTTATGCTGGTCCAGGGGTCAGAGAAGGTGGCCGGGAGGAGGTGGCCTTCCTAGGACAGTAACGGGAATGGATGAGTACTATCAAGAAGCTGGAGACGGAGCTCTGAGGAGCACCAGCAGGCCTGATGGAGGAGGAGGAGCTGATGAAGGTGACGGAGGAGGCCTTGTCCCGGGGGTCAGTGAGGAGGAGATCTGGGGAGGGGGTGCCTAGGGAAGACAGTGCTTCAAGGCAAATGTTGACTCTCGGAGAGTGGTCAAGGAGCAGAGAGCTCTGCAGAGGCTGGCTGGCTGCTGAGGGCAGTTTTCAGGGAACAATCTGGGCAGAAGCCACATCACAGCGGTGGCGGCATGGGAGGGGAGACAGACAGAGACAGCAGGTGCAGACAATTCTCTCTAGAGGCTGGGCTGTGAAAGGGATAAGAGACAGGCCAGCATGCCGGGGTAAGGAACGTTGCTGTGCTTGGTTGAAGACAAGAGAGACTAGATGCCGTATCAATGCCGACTAGAAGGAGTGAACAGAGAGGGTGAGGCCAAAGGTACCGGACGGAGCCAGAGGACAACGTTACCATGATGTCCCTGAGAACGTGGGAAGGGAAGGGGCTCAACACAGTTGGAGGGCCACCTTCACTACCCTCAGGGAGCACAGAGGGGAGGAGACAGCCTGTGCCCTCAAGACACTCATGGTGGGGGTGCCCGGGTGGCTCAGTCAGTTAAGCGTCTGACTCTTGATTTTGGCTCAAGTTGTGATTTCAGGGTCATGAGATCAAGCCCCAAGTTGGGCTCCATGCTATCTTCTGCTTAAGATTCTCTCTCTCCAGGCGCACCTGCATGGCTGAGTCGTTAAGCGTCTGCCTTTGGCTCAGGGCGTGATCCCAAGGTCCTGGGATCGAGCCCCATATCGGGCTCCCTGCTCTGCTGGGAGCCTGCTTCTTCCTCTCCGACTCCCCCGGCTTGTGCTCCCTCTCTCACTGGCTGTCTCTCTCTGTCAAATGAATAAATAAAATCTTTAAGAAAAAAAAAATTCTTTCTCTCCCTTTCCCTCTGCCCCTCCCTTGCTCATGCTCTCACTCTCTCTCTCTCTCTCTCTCTGTCTTTAAAAAAAAAGACGCTCATGGTCTGGGGGAGAGGGCTGGGGCTTTGCAGAGGAAGTAAGCTTGGAGCTGGGGCTTTGAAGGTTGAGCAAGAGTTTGCTAGGCAGACCAGCAGTGGTGCAGGGAACTGCATGAGGCACAGGGCCGGAGGCTGTGGCATGGGCGACAGGAGAGGGGACCAGGATGCTTCTCACACCCTTGTGCATTGACTTCATGGGCACCCACCTCGGGCACCCGTGGACCCCGAGGGAGGGCCAGGACTGTCGTGTTCATCTCTGTGTGGCCCGGTACCTGGCTTCTACGTGTGTTGAGCAGCAAAGGGTCCACTTCGGGCAGAGTGAGTCTATCCTGAGTGTCGCGGAAATAGCAAGGCTTCCGGGGTGGGGGGTCATCGCCTCTCTCCCTTCCAAGTGCTGGCCACTGCCCCGGGCTGGCGCCAGTGTGCACTCAATAAATGTCGGCTATGTCCCTGGAGGCCCTGTGTTCCGAACCTCCTTTCTAGCCACCCTCCGAGGCCACCGGGGGAGGAGGTGCGGGAGCGGCCCTCTCCCCCAGCTATCTGGGGCACCCAGAGCACAGCTCACAGGCTCATTCTCCGATTCTGAGCCCCGTTTCCACGGAAACAGACATCGGCAACCATCAAAGTCCCAGCTTTCAAACACGAGTCTCTTCCAAAACTTACTCTCATGTGATTCTTAGACTTCACAGTTGTGGGGGCTGCAGGGGCCTTACAGAGCATCCCACCCTCCCTGTGATGTGAGGGCAGAGCCAGGGCTAGAACACCGGGCCCTGGCTCCCAGTTCAGTGCTCCATCCTTCATCCGGAGCTGCCCGGACCTGGGAGACCCCGCAGCCATCCTGACCCATTGGCCAGGGCCTCAGTGTGTCCATCCATCCATCTAAGGACGAAAAAGTACCTAAAGTCAACACGCACCTGCTGGGTACCTCAGATTCCTGCCAGCTCAGTGCCCAGGACAATGGGCACAGGGGCGGGGGTGGTCAGCCTCCTCTTCCAAGGCTGATGTCATTGGAACCCGAGACCCGCTTCTTGGTCACTGAGGGCTGGGGTCCTGCCTCAGAGGATGCTGGGAGGAGGGACTGGGAGGACACGCGTCACCCACGGGCACTGATCTGGCACAGGGCAGGTTCACAGGAAAGGGGCTTCTAGAACCACGCAGTGTCCGCTGGGCTCTGCCTCTCTCTGCCTCGGGAACGCTGCCTGCCTGCTTGTGCTCCTGGCCTCCGCCCTCTCCTCTGCTCTGTCTTGCAGTCCGTCGCTCAGTCTCTGCATCCCTGTGGGTCTCTACCTCCTCTGTCTCTAGGTCTTGACTCATCTCTGTCTCTGGATCGCTCCATACTGTTCCCTCTTGGCCCCTTTCTGTGGGCTTCTCTGGGTTTTTACCTGTCTCTCTGGATTTCTCTGTTCTCCCACCTGACAGACTCGTGAGGACGGGCTTTTGTCTCTTTTGTCCATTGTTGAACCCCAAGTGTCTCGGACAGTGGCGGGCACGTAGTAGGTGCTCGGTAAGCACTTGCCAAATGAATGATGTCTTTACACATCTGTCTGTTTCTCTCCCTTCCTGCATATGCCTGCCTCCCCTCTCTGTCCTCTCTCTCCTCCTCATCTGCTGCTCTTGTGTGTCTCTGGACTTCTGCTTCTCTCTCCCCCTTTTTTCCTTTGTCTTTCTCTTTCGCTGTCTCTCTCATTCTCTCTCCTTCTCTCCCTGTTCTGTCAATAGCTGCCGGCCTCTCTTTTACACATGGGGGCACGCGCGCGCGCACACACACACACACACCCCCATCTGCAGCATTCTTCCTGTAAACGTTTCCCAGGTTTATGTGGGTTTAGGAAACCTAACTTCAATACTGCAGCTCCAACCCTCAGAGAGCCGCCAACGTGCACTCCCCCCTCCCCCAAAATACCATTACAAACAGGACCAGGTATTCAGCCCCACAGCAAAACTGGGAGGCGGGCAATTTGCTTCCAGTGGCTTCGCCTGCTCCTGAGTCACCTGTTTCCTTCTGCCCAGTGCCTCTCTTGAACCGCAAGACCCCCAGAGTCAAAAGACCACCCCCTCCAATGATCTGCTGTAGAAAAGGTTCTGAGACCAGCCCCTCACTGCCCTGGTGTGACCCTAGTCACCATCAGACTTCTTCGGGAACCTGTCTAAAAATTTCTTCTCTGGGAGGTAGATGAAGATTTTGCCTCCAGGAGGAGGAGCGTTAGGCCCCTAGAAGCATGAGGAGGCAGTATGTGGAGGTTTGAAGAAAGAAGTTTACACCCCCAGACACCAACCTTGTAGACAGCCCCCGAACTGACAGACAGTGTGATGTGGCAGTGGGAACATGGATATGGAGACCAGCAGAAGACCTGGTTCAATCTCGCCTCTACTCCCTATTTGCCGTGTGGCCTTGGCAAACGATTCGACCTCTCTGAGCCTCTGCTTCCTCATTTGGAAAATGGGGGTCATGCTGTCATCCTTTTGGAGGGAGATTCAGAGCAAGGTGTATAAAACACTTCACACTTCACACACAGTACGTGCTTGGTGAATGTTTGTTTCAGTTTCTCAGCCTGTTGGATACGCCAGGAAGGATGGAGTCGAGATGCAGCACATATCTGAACTACACTAGGTCCGGAGCTGGGGCTGCAGGCCAGTCTTGTGCAGGGATTACTAGCTCTAACTTTGGGGTCAGAGAGGCCGCTGACTGCTGTGTCCTTAACCTTCTGTAAGCCTTGGTTTCCTCTTCTGTAAAAGGAAGGTCATCACACCAACTCTATAGGGTTTTTGGAGGGTTAAATGAGATAATAGCTATAAAGTGCTTGGCCAAGTGTGTGATCGGGTGTGTGATCAGCAAACATTAGATGGTACTAGCTCTCCAAATGTTAGCTCATTGGCTGTCACAGTGATCCTAAAAGTACATGTTCTTTCACCCATCTTCCAGGGGAGGAAGCTGAGCTTGGATGGGAGGGGCAATTACCAGGTCAGCCAGCTAGCAGGAGGCAGGGGTAGGACTGAACTCCAGCCTCTTTCTTGGCATTGTCAGTGTTTTAACCTCTATCTCCCTTCCAGAGCTCCCCAAAACCCGGAAGCTGAGTCCTAGCTCATAAGTCTTCCCTGAACACGCTCATGGGCTCCCTCTCACTAGGCAATGCGGTGATTGCATGAGGAAGCAATGTGTGGGAGCAAAATCCCTGCCCTGGGAGGCTCGTCCAGGACAGCTCAAGCTCTGAAACTTGACATGGAACCAAAATGGCAGAGGAGCTGGTGGGGGTGGGGAGGACAAGGAGCCATGAACAATGGGACATGTGAAATCCTTTAGCAAAAGGGTGTCTGCTGCTGTGAGTTCCAGGGAAGTGTTATTCACGAGTGTGGTTCATCTTATATACTGGCATGGAAACAAGAATGGTAGGCGTGGCACCCCATTGGCACTCTGAGGCCTCCTAAGGAGGAAGGGAAGAGAGGGAGGCATTTGCTCACAAGAATTATCCTGGAGACAGTGAGGGGATCTCAAGGCAGAAACCCCAGGCGGGCATACCTGGAGCCTGCTTACTCCACGGCTAAGTCCCCCAAATGCCTTGACGTAGGATCCAAACCCCATGGGCAGCCTGGACTGGGAGGAGCTAGCTCGGTCACAGCGTCTGGACCACATATGCTCCATTCTGTCCCCCAAATGGCTCAATTCCAACAGTAGGATGAGACGGCTAACTGAGTCACCTGGGGGGTGAATGGAGGGGTCCTTCTGGAAAGAGGGCAGGAATAGAGATGATCAGCAGAGTCTTGAGCTGATAGGAATGCCTGATAACACTAACCCCCCCCCCATTTTTGTATTTTTCCAACTTGTCAGAGCTGTGAGTCACCCTCTAAGTGAAGGGATTCCCATGCCCAGGTGCTGGCTGGCTGGCATATGCCAAAACACGTGACCCAGTAGCGAAGCACTTGGCTGGCTCTAGCAAGGTGCCGGGGTGGTGGGGTAGGTGGGGCACTGTCACCCGTAGAAAATGAACTGTCTTCAGAGCGACAACCTTCTCTACCAGACATTTATCCTCTGCCACTTTGCAAACATGAATCCAGTTCAAAGAGCTTGCAACAAAGAGATTCTATTCCACGTTATTTAAAGAGAAAAAGAAAAAGCAAGGCCAAGGTAAGAAGAGAAGGGAAATGAGCAGCGCATCTGCTGTGACTGGGCACCAGACGAAGCTATAAGCTCCTTACTGGCCAAGGCAAAAAGGGAAACATGATCACGTATGGAATTCTTGACATAAAGAGGATAGAAACTAATGTTTGTTGAGTACCTGTGTCAGCAAGCCATTGTTGTCCCCATTTTCTGGGAAGGAAAGAGAATCTCAGATGTCGTGCCGGTGCTTCTCTGAGATTCCCTCTCCTGGACCAACACGCTCGTCTCACAGCTCCTGGGAATTTGGGCTGCCGCCAGCTCGCGGTAGTATTCCTCCCTGGGAACTGCCTCTGGCAGCAGGCAACGACTTCATCCAAAGTCACACGCCCTTCAAGAGGAGATTTCTACTCCGGCTCTGAGGGTCTAGAGGTCCCAAAGAGAGAAGGTTTCCATCAGGGGACACAGGGAGAGCTCCAGCAAACTTGAGACCATGGCTGCTGCCTGATTATTTTTTAACTCCTTGAGCCACAAGTCCATCACCAAGGAAAAGAATGCCCAACCTAGCAAAGGTTACGGACAGTGCTCAAAAGGAGAAGTTAGAGCCGTGCGGTGAAGCAATAGGCACAGAGGAGAAGACGTGTCACGCTCAGGTGACCCACTGGAGTGTCCTTTGTGCTATTTGCCCGGTTTTGATGGCACATGGACAAGTCAAGCAGACCCTGGTAACACAGGGCTCAAACCCTTCCTGGTCGAGGGTCTGGCTCTCCACCAGGGAAGCCGTGTAGGTGAGAAGAGACGCTGGCGAAAGGCGAGGGCGCTCTAGACGAGGGGGTGGAAGGGTGGTGGCCAGTGTCAGTTATGGCCTTGAACTTCTGCAGCTGGGACGGTGGTTCATCCCCTAACCCCTCTCTTTCAAGTTTCCCCGGAAACAAAGCCAACCAGAATCCTGGAGAAGTGAATCCCACGTGGGTCAAACTTCATGGCAGCAGATGAATCAGAACAGGGCAAGGGGTGGTCGTCCCCGCAGACGTGCTCTTCGAGGCTAACCCACCCCTTCTAAGCTGCTGGAGATACGGCTGCGCGGGTCCCCACCCAATGTCACGCCCCCTCCCAAAGGTGACTGAGGTGGAGCTGCAGGGCCCGCTACCTTGCCTCAACCTGGGACATCCCTGAAGGGCCATCGACCCAGGCTTCAGTTAAAGCCGCCTTGCTGGTCAGCGTCTGCCTCCCACCAGTCCTGCCTTCCTACCTGCCTATGGGCGTATCTTCTAAGAACACTTCACAATAAACCTTGGGCCGCAACGCTCAAAGTCGGGGGTTCTTTCCAGGGAACCCAATCTTTTTTAAAAAATTGTCTCCACGCCTAGCATGGAGCCCAATGCAGGGCTTGGACTCATGACCCTGAGATCAACACCCGAGCGGAGATCGAGAGCCGGACATTTAACTGAACCACCCAGCACCCCCCCACTAGGGATCCGGATCTTAAGTAGACATGTTGACAGTCTTGTTCAAGGTACCAGCCCAGATAAACACCTTCCCCCCCGTATCATGGAGGCAGATTCTCAAAGGAGGCAAAAGGGTTCTTGCATTGAGTTATAAAATTTTAATTAAGTATTTAACTGAGAGTCAAAAGGTTTTAAATTTGTATACTATGTATAGAGAAATTCCCAGTTTTCCAGGTGCTGTTGCTTCATAACCAACTACCCCAAACCTAGTGGAGTGAACCACAGCTCTTTTATCACGCTCAGCGGTTCCGGGGGCCTTAGACGGGGCACGGTGGGGGTGACTGGTCTCTGTTCTGGAGTGTCTGTGGACTCAGCTAGCAAGACTCCAACAGCTGGAGCTTGGCATCTTCTGGAGGTTTCTTCTCTCACACATCTGGTACCGAGGCTAGGATGACTCAAAACTTGGGTTCGGTAGGATTGTAACTTGGGCATTTCACTCATTGGCATCTGGGTTTCAAAAGGGAGAGTCCTGAGAAAGAGCATTCCCCCAATCCAAGGAAAAGGTACATGCAACTTTATGACCTTGCCTCAAAAGACACAAATTGTCACTTCTGTACTCTCGTGGTCAGAGCTGCACGAGTTCACCCGGATTTCAGGGAAGGGGATGTAGACCATATCTCCACACCTCTTGATGAGAGGAGTAGAATTTGTAAGAATTTGTAACCATTTGTTTTTCGAAACCACACACCTCTGGTAGGGATTTATCGCTGGGAACAAATACGCTTGTCTAACGTCTATGTAAAAGGAAGCTTACCACAACTTTGTTTATAATGCTGAAAAATTGCAAACTATGTAAATGACCAATGACCCATAGGGATTGGTTAAATAATTTGTGGTACAGTGTGTCAATATTATGAAATATTATGTAGCTATTTTTAAAAATGATACAAAACGATGGAAAGATTTTTATAATATATTGTGAGGTGGAAAAAGTTGGCTGCAGACAGTGTATATGGGATGATACATTTTGATTTAAAGAATAGGTTTTTTAGTTACAGAAATTTTCAACAAGCTAATCGAGTTTCTCCTAAGCCGGCACCGAGCTAGGCACTAGGAATAGAGTAAATGAGAACCCACTTCTTGCCGTGAAAGACTTTGCATTTCTGGGGGCAGGGGTGCTGGTGGTGGTGGACAGACACACAGGAGGGATGTTTCTCTTTGGCAACTTTCCAGAGGACATACACTTGAGTGGAGTTTTGAAAAAAATTAGCCAGACAAATGAAGAGGAAAGGTGTTGGCAGTCTTGGAGGCTGACTCCCCCTGCCATCCCTTCCACCAATCATAACCCCATTTCCATTGCTGGCGATTGGTTTAAGAATGGCTATGTGACCAATCCTAGCCAATGTGAGCTGAGGGGAAGTCTGCTGGCTTTCAAGCATCAAATAAAGAGACACTAGGCATGGTTTCTTTTTCTACCTGTGGACATTGTCATGTCTAGGAGTGAAGACTGAATGTACTATCATCTTCTTTTAACCCAGAAAGGATTCAGTCACAGTCAACTGAATCAGATCCCAATGGCAGCAGAGAAAAGAGACAAAAGAGCTTCCACCTCAACATTTTTGAGCTGTTGGTTGCACAGTGCCTGGGGTTCATCTTGCCTCGATGCTAAGTGAGAAAATGCCTTTCCTGATTGTGTAAGCCAGTTTGCATTAGGATGTTCTGTTACTTGCAGCTGAAAGCACGCTATCACAGAAGACCATTCCAGGCACCAGGAGTAGATGAGCAAGAAGGCTTGTAGTTCGGTTTGTCTTCAGGAGAAGCTGAACGGAGAGAAGGAATGCCAAGGACTGAAAACAGAGAGGCCAGTAGGGCCAGGTCATGGCAATATTATGCCAGTGAAGGTTCCAAGACTTCGTCCTGAGGGCAATGGAGAGCTGGCCAAGAGTTTTATCATCTTTTTTTATTTCTTATTTTAAGTAAACTCTACACCACACTTGGGGCTCAAACTCACAACCCCAAGATCAAGAGTTGTTTGCTCCCGCAACTGAACCAGCCAGGTACCCCTGGCCGAGAGACTTAAACAGTGAAGTGATTTGTTCAAATCCATGTTAGGAAAATCACTCCAGTAGCTAAGAACAATTTACAGGAGAGAGAGAGAGAGAGACGGACAGACAGACCGAAAGTGAGAGAGAGCAAGAGTTCGGGCACGAGCGTGAGCGCAAGGAGATCAGTTGGAATACTGATGGGCAAGGGCAGTGAGGTGGAGAGCAGGAGGAAGTCAAAGAGGTGGGAAAGAAGCAGAGTTGCCAGGCTGGGAGAGCAACTGACTGTGGTGGAGAAGAGGGAGATGAGGTTCCTTCCCAGGGTTCAGGCGTGGGCATCTGGGGGAACAGAGGTGCCATGCCCTGAGAAAGGCAATGCAAGAAGGGTTGTGTGGGAAACAAAGCTTGGTTTAGATGTGGCCTGAACATGGTACCCCAAGATGCTAGCAGTATAGGGAAGGCTGCTGGGAGGTATCTGTTGCCTTTCTTCTGATAGCCACCATGACTGGCTTTGGGGAACCATCCCCCAAACACTGGAGGGAGCCTCTGGGACTGGGGGGCGGTGGTGTCTGCCATCGGTTTGGTGGACCGTGATCCAAACCTGGACAATTAAATGGTCTCCTAAGAATCCGAGCCTTGACTTGTCTCACAATATAATCATTCATCCCCAAGATGAGGTTTTGTCTTAGTCTGGTCTCCCTTGAATTTAGTGCCTGAGCAAGGGCTTCTGTGCAGAAAGTGTATTTGGGAAGTAATTCCAAGGAGCAGGAGAGAGGACCTGGGAAAAGATAATCCAAGGGTTATTATGTTGGATGCTCCAACCCACTGGAAACTTCTGAGAGTAAAGTATGAGTCTCAGAACAGCCTGCAAGAGGGGGAGCAAGGGGATGTGAAGGGAGAGGCCAGTGTCCATTGGCCCCTGACCCCACTGGGTAAGGGCAGACACCCCCACGGCCCTGGGTTGCCCATGTAGGCATGCCCAGCGGGCTCCCACCGTCCCCTCACATGGCAGCATCAGGAGAAGGTGGGGCGGAAGTGAGAGGCTGCAGCACGTCTCACTGTGAGATGAGGCCCTGTCAGTGCAAACTGGGTCAAAACCTGTGCAGGAAAGACCACAGTGGCAGCCTGGGGGGGGGGTGGTGGCTCTGAGAGGATGTGAAGCAGGGCACAAGAGACGTCTGATATGGGCCTCAAAAAGGAGCTGGGTCCTGCTATCCGGGTTTCCAGCAGTCTTCTTCCCATGTTCACTATGAGGCCCAGTGGTCCAGCTTTTCTTTCGGTTTTACAAGCCACACCATAACCTTCCAGTGAGTTCCTTTGGGGCTCACATTAGCCATAGTCAGTTTCTGTTGCTTATGTGCAGAAAATGCTAATTAATGTAGTGCCCGAGGTCGTGGAGAGCAAAAAAAAACTGTCGCGGGGAAAGTAACACAACATTTTCCTGTAGTATCTCTTCAAAGGTCCCTTGGTAAAGTCAGAGGGCTGAGCCTTGTCTCCCAAGAACGTGGCCTCCAGATGAATCTAAGAAAGCACTTGAACCCCTCCGGGGAGAGCATCCAGACACTCTTGCCTCTATCACTCATGCTCCTGTCTGAGAACAGCAAAGGCAGCCTGTATCTCCTCGAAAGCCCTAGGTGGGTGTGTTCCCAGCCTGAAAGGGGGTCTTCACGGTACAGCCTCTAAGAGTGGGTCTGCTCAGACCAAGGTCTAAGGGGCTTCGTGAGTTTATGGGCACAGGATGGAATTAAACTGCAATTGAAGAATGTGTGTGCGTGTGTGTGTGTGTGTGTGTGTGTGTGTGAGTGTGTACCAGCTTCCTCAGCGGAGATAGCGCCAGGGGTCACCAAGCAGACGTCACTTTTAGGAACCCATGAAGAAAAGGCTGGGAGAGAAGACGTCTTGGCAAATAAAGACGAATTGGTGGAATAGAGACACGTCAAGTGGTGTGTTCATGTTTGTTTGTTTTCCGTTCTAGGAGCATTAAGCTTAGATATTGGGTACCTGTACCCCCAAAGGAGCTCCACGTCTAATGAAGCTGACAGATACCAACGTAAAGTTGAGTAGGAAATCACCAGAGCAAAGACAGAGGAGCTACACAATGGAGTATTTTATCATGGGAAATCCAGAGACTGTCTAGAAGAGGACGTTCTGGGTGGGTCTTGCAGGGTGAGCGGGAGTGTCCGGGCACGTGCCGGGGAATGGGGAACGGCAGACCAAGGATCAGCACGGTACAGTCCCCGAGTGCGAAACAACATGGCGCCTCAGGGGACGGGGTGGGAGGTGATGGTGGGACGTAGCGAGGGGGTTCGTACTTGATCCTCCAGGAAAAGGGGAGCCTCTGAGAATTTCATTCGGGAAATAAGACCGTTGTATGCACATTTTTATGTATTTTAAATAATACATGTGTGTGATATAAAAAGTTCAAGGAGACAGAAAGAGTGGAAAGTGAAAGCCCGTGATGTCTTTCCTGCCCCCTAAGCCTCAGGCACCTTGATGGGTGCCCTGCGCACCCCTCCAAACGCTTTCTATAGGCCTCTAAACACGGCCACGGGTATGTCCTTCTCGCTTCTAACAAATGCGTTTATGTTACGTATACTGTGCCGCGTACCTTGCTTTTTTATCTTCACAATATATCCTCGACCTCTTTTCATGTTACGTAAGGGGACGTCTCATTCTTTTTAACAGCTTCGTAGTATTGCGTCGCATGGGTAAACCAATTACCCTCCGAAATCGTGGTGCCCGTTTCCACAGTCACAAAGCACCGGTGAACGTGGCCGTTAGCGTTCCTCCCTGTCAACATTCTAACAGCCTTTTTCATCTTGACGGTCTGATATCTCATCGACAGTTTTGACAACCTGGTATCTCTTTGTTTTAATTTATGTTAATAAATCTAATTATGAGCGAGGTTCCTCATCTTTTTACTGTGTTTATTAACCATTTGTATTTTTTTCAGCCACCACCTTATTCATATCCTGTATCTGCCTTCATGTCTGTTAGTCATATCAACTTATAAAAATTGTATCGATTTTGGGGCATCTGGGTGGCTCAGGTGGTTGAGTGGCTGACTCTTGATTTATTTATTTATTTTTAAAGATTTTATTTATTTATTTGACAGAGAGAGAGAGACAGCCAGCGAGAGAGGGAACACAAGCAGGGGGAGTGGGAGAGGAAGAAGCAGGCTTCCAGGGACCTGGGATCACACCCTGAGCTGAAGGCAGACGCTTAACAACTGAGCCACCCAGGCGCCCCTGACTCTTGATTTCTACTCAGGTTGTGATCTCGGGGTCCTGGGATCGAGCCCCTCATTGGACTCCACTTGGCGGGAAGTCTGCTTGGAGATTCCCTCTCTTCCTCTCCCTCTGCTCCTCTCCCCCACTCTCTTTCTCTCTCTCTCTCAAATAAATAAACAAAATCTTCTTAAAAAGTGTGTATTTATCTATTTAAAGATATTATTTATTTATTTGAGATAGAGAGAAAGAGCAAAAGAGAAAGCAAGAGCAGGGGGCAGAGGGAGAGGGAGACAGAGAAGCAGACTCCCTGCTGAGCAGGGAGCCTGACTCAGGGCTCAATCCCAGGACCCTGGGATCATGACCTGAGCTGAAGGCAGAGGCTCAACTGAGCCACCCAGGTGCCCCTGAAAAATTATATTTTAATGAAATTTGACATTTGTTTATAAGTTACAATAGTTTATATATATATACAGATAAATTAATGTATGCAAAATATGCAGATATTATGTGTATACATGTGTATTAATATATCTGTATATATAGTATACATTAATTATCTTTTGAGGTTGTTTACAGGATTTTTGCCATATAGAAATCTATGGGTTTTTATGTTCTCAAATTTATCATTCATTTCTTTAATAGCTTCTAGGTTAATGTCACACCTAAGGATCTGTGCCCATTCCTAGGTTATGAAATAATTCATCCATGTTTTCCTCCAGAACTTTTTTTTTTTTAAGATTTTATTCATTTATTTGAGAGAGAGAGACAGCCAGCGAGAGAGGGAACACAAGCAGGGGGAGTGGGGAGAGGAAGAAGCAGGCTCCCAGCGGAGGAGCCTGATGTGGGGCTCGATCCCAGAACACCGGGATCACCACCCAGGCGCCCCCCTCCAGAACTTTTTTTAAAAAAAGATTTAATTTTTAAATTTTTTTATGTAATCCCTACCTCCAACATGGGGCTCGAACTCACCACGGTAAGTTCAAGAATGCCATGCTACACTGACTGAGCCAGCCAGGCGCCCCTCCTCCAGCACTTTATGATTTCATCATTTATGTTAAAATCTTGATTCCCTCTGGAATTTAGTTTAGATATGTACGTCTCTGAGCACACCGTTTGCTAGCAACTTCATAGTCACCATGTTCCCAATTACTTCTTCCAGGCATTCAACCATGATTGAATTTTCTTTACCAAGACAATCTTCCATATCCAACTTCTGAGTGAGGCTTGTACTGAGGACCCATGCCCCAGCTGCAAATAATAAAGACAAAGGAACAGGAAATTTTGAAGCCTGCTGTCCTGCCCCTATCTGAGAACTCTTGCATTCTATGCAGAAGGGTAAGCACAAATATGGACACTCGCTATGTTCTGGAATGGGGGGTGATGGGCAGGTGAGTAAGACTGTGACCAGTGCTGGTGAAAACGTGGTGGCCTGGGCGTGCTCACGGGTGCTGCTGCAACTCTATCTGGATCCAGCCCTTCTGGAGGGCAGGGTGATAACCTATGCCACGTGGATTCACGTGCTTTGACCCAGTAAGTCCACTTCTGGGGGTTAACCTGAACGAATCATCAGAGATGCAAACATTCACGTACTGGGGAGTTCATCACAACAAAATTAATAAGAAAGAAACATTGAAACAGTTGTAATAGCCATAGGTTATGATCAGATAAATTAATAACGCTCCAGTCAAATTACAGAATATTTTATGGCCATTAGCAATGATGTTTTAAAGAAATAGTCAATGTTATGGGAAATGTTTATGATATAATTTTAAGTGAAAAACGTAAGAATATAAGGCACTTACATAGTATGAGACCTTCCCCCCCAACGGATATCGTATGATGCGTGTGTCTGTGTGAGATATATGCAGCAGTTAGGAGCTCTGAATTTGAATGAGACGCTTTTCTTCTCTATAAGTCAGTTTTATCCTCTGTGCAATGGGGCACTGGGGGTACTTACCTCATAGGGTTGCTGTGGAATTAAATAACATTGAACAACGACAACAACAAAAACATGAAAAGTAATTAAAGACCGAAAAAAAAAATGCCAACCATGATGGGGTTGCAGGTGCTTGGATGTTCCTCTTTACAATATTTTGGTACTTTTCAAGTCTTCTAAAATGGTACTATAATTAGGAAATTAGTAAATGTGTTTAGGTAAGTGAGCAAATTGTTTCTATTGTTCTTTAAATAACAAGTTACATGGCTTGAATGAAAATGATTGAATTTTATATGAAAATATAACAAATTTGAAAATCCATTTTAATGGTGAAAAAATGTTTAAAGGGGCGCCTGGGTGGCACAGCAGTTAAGCGTCTGCCTTCAGCTCAGGGCGTGATCCCGGCATTCCAGGATCAAGTCCCACATCGGGCTCCTCCACTAGGAGCCTGCTTCTTCCTCTCCCACTCCCCCTGCTTGTGTTCCCTCTCTTGCTGGCTGTCTCTATCTCTGTCGAATAAATAAATAAAATCTTTAAAAAAAAAAAAAAGAAAAAATGTGTAAAGTATCTGTATACATAAGAAGAAAGTGAATCCGCCGCCTGTCCCACAAGCGCCCAGGGGCTATCTGTGGGTGACTGCCATTATCAACAGTTTGTTATGTTCCTTTTTCCTAATGTGATTTTGGAGACAGAAAAAGATTCCAGCGCCTGGTGACTTAATTTGGCTCTGACAGAAGCCTAACTCAAAGTGGGTTACTTGGGGCTCCTGGGTGGCTCAGTCGGTTAAGCGTCTGCCTCTGGCTCAGGTCAGGATCCCAGGGTCCTGGGATCGAGCCCCACGTTGGGCTCCCTGATCAGCGGGGAGTATGCTTCTCCCTCTGCCTCTCTCCCCAACTTGTGCTCTTGCTCGCTCTCTCTCAAATAAATAAATCTTAAAAAAACAAAACAAAACAAAGTGGCTTACTCAAAACGGGACTTTTTTGGCTCGTGTAGCTGAAAAGCCCAGGGCTAGTGCTGGCGTTGGACCTGGCTGGGTCCAGGGCCTTCAATACTACCCTTACATATGTGTTTCTAACTTCTGGCTCTGCCTTCTTTGGTGCTGGCTTCATTCCCAGACAGGACCGCCCATAGAAACCTCAAAGATAGCCACGGATGGTTCCAGGCTTCTGTTCTACTGCTCAGTAATCCCCAGGAGAAAGCAGCATTTCTGTCCTGGTAACTCGGGGCTAAGAGTCCCAGGTCTTCCTCTCATTGGCCTGTTGTGGATCATGTGACTGCCTAAGGCCCAAGCACGGTGCTCAGGGCCCTAAAAGGCTCAGTTCAGCCAGGGAGCCTGAGGCTGAAGAGCACGAGAGAGTGAGTCCCTGAAAGGCAAAGCAAGCGTTGTCATCAAAGAAGGGGAATGAATGCTGAACAGGCAAAGTAAGATAGGTGGCCACCACCTGGCCTTAGTGCCTCTAGAAGAATAAGCATTTACTGACTGAGTTATGCTCTCCTTTTCAGAGAGCCGCGTAAACAAGGGGGTGCACATGCCAGGAAGGCTTGCGTGTTCCTCAGCCCTCTGCCCAGCTGCTGACACTCACATAGCTTCACGCTGGAGACTTAGTTTCTTAAGTTACTTTTGGGTTTCGATGAATCAAGTAAGCATTTTAGAAAGCACCCCAAATTTGCTGTGTGTCATAAAAGGGGAAGAGGACAGAGGGAGAGTCAGGAAACATTAGCTCTTGGCTCAGAGCAAGAAGGCACCCATTTTTTGAGGGTCAACCCTAAGCCAGGCATTTCCGCAAACGTACAAATGTACTTTTCACACCCACCCAGGAGGGATGAGACATTAGTATCCCCATTTTACAGGTGAGGGAACTGAGGCACAGGGAAGGAAAAACACTTGTCAAAGCCACTCAGAGAAACAGTAGCAAAAAAAAGGGACTCAAGCGCAGGTCCATCTGTCTTCTTTTCCTTCTGCTCTATTTTGCTGGCTCAGGAACTCACAGGGACCCTATCAGGTTTCAAATGGGACCCAAAATTCTATCCCTACTTCCAGCCCTCCCCCGGTATTTCTCCCTGCAGCACGTGGAGCTCCCCAGGAGGCTGGGGGGCTCTGAGCAACGCTAACGGCCGTATCTGCGATCTTGGTCTGATACAATCGCAGCCCCTTCTCTCCCTTTTTCACTTCTGTTTGGCACCTACCCCCTCTGCGACTACATCCCTGCCTCGGTGCCTCAGTTTCCCAGGGAAGAACTGCCATCGCTGCCGCAGTCCGGGTAGAAGAGAACTCACCGTCTTTATTAATCCACTCATTTATCTATTTATTCATTCAACAAACACTCACTAAGCTTGAATTGCTATCAGGCCTGTGATGAGAGCTCAATGAGACGGCTCCTGCCCTCAGGGGAATTTGTAGTGTAGTGGGGGTGGGGGAGGCCAATCGCAGCATGTTCGCATGTTGTTATCAGTGCCGTGAGATCTGTAGGGCGCTAGACTGGCACCTAACTCAACCCAGGCAGGCTGAGATGGGCTGGGAGCCAGGGAAAGCTTCCTGGAAGAGGTAACACTTGAGAATGCCTTTACTTTTTTTTTTTTTTAAGATTTTATTTATTTATTTGACAGAAAGAGAGACAGCCAGCGAGAGAGGGAACACAGGCAGAGGAGTGGGAGAGGAAGAAGCAGGCTCCCAGCGGAGGAGCCTGACGTGGGGCTCGATCCCAGAACTCCGGGATCACGCCCTGAGCCGAAGGCAGATGCTTAACGACTGAGCCACCCAGAAGCCCTGAGGATGCCTTTACTTTTTTAAAAAAAAGATTTATCTAGAGTGAGTGGGTGGCTCAGTTGGTTAAGCATCTGCCTCTGGCTCAAGTCATAATCCCAGAGTCCTGGGATCGAGTCCTGCATCGGGCTCCTTGCTCAGCCGGGAGTCTGCTTCTTGCTCTCCCTCTGCCTCTCCCACCTGCTCATGCTCTCTCTCTCAAACAAATAAATAAAATCTTAAAAATAAATAAATGAAAAGATTTATCTATTCATTTGAGAGCATGAGAGAGAGAGAGCTCATGCAAACATGAACGGTGGGGGGGAGGGGCAGAGGGAGAGAATCCCAAGTGGACCCCCCCCCCCAGTGTGGAGTCAGCAGTGGGGCTCCATCCCACAACCCGGAGATCAGGACCGGAGCCAAAATCCAGAGTCGGACACCCAACCGACTGAGCCACCCAGGTGCCCCAAGGATGCCGGGACAGAATGTGTGTTGAGGACCTTTGTCATATTCATGGCTGTCTATCTTTTTCTGAATAAACTTTTTTTCTTTGTAGTTGGGGTGATTCTCCGTAATGAGTCCCACTGGTCCCACTGTCCCAAGAAGACGGGACACCCAATCCGAGCTGCTCTCGCACGTGGAAGGCAGATGCGTGACGCAGGCTCTGCCCATGCCCTCGTCCAGGACTCTGATCCAGGACCGAGGAGATGGCACCTTGCCGCAGCAGGGGTCAGGGGAGGCTGCTCGGCTGCAGGGCTGAGTCCCTGACACAGACGTGGCTTAGGTGCTTGCGGCGAAGCAGTACCGGCCGCCACTGGCGTTGCGGGGCTCGCACGTGCGGTTTGGCTCTGTAGTGGCGGTGACCGCATGATCTCCAGTGACCGGTTCTGAAGCTCGTCCCTCGGAGCGATGCGTTCCTGAGTCTGCTCCTCTCGTGCTCCTGATGGTTCTCTGAACTGCCTCGAGTGCACCCCATCCCTGCGCTTGCGTGCCTGAGCGCATTCTGTGGCCGGCAACCCAAAGCCCTGCACGAGGCGCAGAGGGGGCGCGATGCTGTGGTGGCCGGTGAGCTGCAGCTGGGCCAGATCCCGGAGGACTGGAGCCGGGTAGGGCTCAGGATGTGGGCAACCGGGAGCTACAGAAGGACACTGAAGAGGGGTGGCAATGCCTGGGCACCGCTCTGTGGAGGCCACGGGAACATGGAGACAGACAGAAATCATGAGGTTGGAGGATAGGATCCTTATTTTCAGATCCATGAGGGAGAGTTTTTAAAGTGTGAAAGAGGGATCATAGGGCGCCTGGGTGGCTCAGTCGGTTAAGCGTCTGCCTTGGGCTCAGGTCATGATCCCAGGGTCCTGGGATCGAGTCACGCATCAGGCTCCCTGCTCAGCGGAGAGTCTGCTTCTCCCTCTCCCACTCCCCCTGCTTGTGTTCCCTCGCTTGCTGTCTCTTTCTCTGTCAAATAAATAAAAATCTTTAAAAAGAAAGAGAGAGAGAGATTATAGAGAAATGGTTAAGAATATGGACTCTGTCCATGCTCTGTGCCTCGGTTTCTTCATCTGTAAAATGGGAAATAAGTGTACCTATCTCATATTTTGAGCATTAAATTAGTTAGGGGTGCCTGGCTGGCTCAGTCAGAGAGGCAGGCAACTCTTGATCTCGGGGTTGAGTTTGAGCCCTCACGTTGGGGGTAGAGGTTACTTAAAAATAAAATCTTTTTTTTAAATTTAGATTTTATTTATTTATTTATTTTAGAGAGGAAGAGCGCAGCCCGAGCAGGGGTGGGGGGGAGGGGAGAGGCAGAGGGACAGGGAGAGAGCCTGCGCGGGGCTCCATCCCCTGACCATGAGATCATGACCTGAGCCAAAACCAAGAGTCGGACACTTAACCTACTGAGCCACCCAGGCACCCCAAAAATAAAATCTTTTTCTTAAAAAGGATTCAATTCATTAATATTATGAAATACTTAGAAGAGTGCCTGGCATTTAGTAAACACTTTGTAAATGTTAGCTATCATTATTGGGAGCGATACTGAAAAGGCTGGGACTTACTATGGGACTTAGAGTGACAGGTTTCTGGTCCTTGTTTTGCCACAGCTGTGTTGTGTGACCTTGAGCAAGATGCTTCCTCCCACCAGGCCTCAGTCTCTGATGCATGAAATGTGAGGACCCGATCTCTGAGGCTCTTTTCTCTGACCTCCCAGCCCTGCTCCTGCCTCTGTTCCCCAGGGGTACTTGGGGCTAACTCCAGCTGGGTCCTTTCATCATTTGACCTCTTGTCTGACACAGTTGACCACTCTCTCCTCGAAATGTGGTCTTCCATGGCCTCCTTGATATCCCAGGGTCCTGGATTTCCTTCATCCTTTCTGGCTGCTCTTTTCTACACCTTCTCGGCTTTCATCTTCTACTTCTTAACTGGAGGCTTCCCTAGGGCTCGTCCTGGGGCTTGCCCCTCTTCAGTCTGCACTCTGTCCCTAGGCCAGGTCCTCTGTCCTCAAGGCTTCTATCACCTCCTCGAAGGTTCTGGTCCTGCATCGCCGCCTCTCTCCTGGACAGCTCCACTGGGTGTATGTAATACATCAAAGCGAATTTATCATCCACTATCAGGCCAGACTTACAGTCCCCTTCCTAGAAGAGGACATCACTATCACTATTACCCACTTAGATGCCCGACCAGAAGCCCCTATTCTCTATAGGCCTCAAATCTCATTTGTTACTAAACCCTGCCCACTCCATCCTCTCAGACTATCTTGTTTACTTGTCACAACCTCTACCCTAGTCCAGGCCCTCCTCTTCTCACCAGAACCTTTGCACCAGCCTTCTCAGGGAGGCCACTGCCTCCAGGCTTGCTTCCTCTGATCCATGCTATACAGGGGCTTAGGGGTATGATTAGTGGAGCTTATTCTAGAAGTTCAAGTTTAGTTTAATATCCTAATATAGATCGATATAATTTATTATACTCACAAAACAAGATAAATATGATCATTTCAATAAATAGAGAAAAAGGACAGTTAATAACATTCAATACCAGTTACAATAAAACTCAGCGAACTAGCGATAGAAGGGAACTTCTTTAATCTGAAAAAGGATTTCCGCAAAATCCTATAGCTAAGATTTATTTAATGGGAAGTATCAAACATTTTCTTCCTGATGTCAGGAACAAAGCAAGAATGTTCTATCACACCATTTTTGTTCATCCATTATACTAGTGGTCCTAGCAAAGACTATAAGGCAAGAAAAAGCAATAAAATGGGGCACCTGGCTGGCTTGGTTGATGGAACATATGATTCTCGATCTCAGGGCTGTGAGTTTGAGCCCCACATTGGGTGTAGCAGTCACTTAAAAATAAAATCTTTGGGAGGCACCTGGGTGGCTCAGTCGTTAAGCATCTGCCTTCGGCTCAGGTCATGATCCCAGCATTCTGGGATCGAGCCCCACGTCGGGCTCCCTGCTCAGCGGGGGACCTGCTTCTCCCTCTCCCACTTCCCCTGCTTGTGTTTTCTCTCTCACTGCCTCGCTCTCTGTCAAATAAATAAATAAAATCTTAAAAAATAAAAAAATAAAATAAAATCTTTGGGACACCTGGGTGGCTCAGTCGGTTAAGCATCTGCCTTCAGCTTGCGTCATGATTCCGGGATCCTGGGATTAAGCCCTGCGTCAGGCTCCTTGCTCAGCAGGGAGACTGCTTCTCCCTCTGCCTGGCGTTCCCTCTGCTTGTGCTCTCACTGTCTCTGACAAATAAATAAATAAAGTCTTAAAAAAATAATCTTTAGGGGCACCTGGGTAGTTCACTGGGTTGAGCTTCTGACTTGTGATTTCAGCTCAGGTCATGATCTCAGGGGGCTCTGCGTTTGGCAGGGAGTCTGCTTCAGATTCTCTCCCTCTGTCCCTCTCCTCACTGGCTTGTCTCTCTCTCTCTCTCTCTCTCTCTCAGTGTAAAATAAATAAATAAATCTTAAAAAAAGTAAAATAAAATCTTAAAAAAACAAAAAATTTTCTAAATAAAGTATTAGAATGAATGCAACAAAGTTCCTAGATATAAGACAATATACAGAAATAATTGTGTATTTTTAAAAGATTTTATTTATTTATTTGAGAGAGGGAGAGAGAGAGTACAAGCCAGGGTGGGGGCAGTCTGGGGGGGAAGGGGCAGAGGGAGAAGCTGACTCCCTGCTGAGCAGGAAGCCCGATGCAGGGCTTGATCCCAGAACTCCAAGATCATGACCTGAGCCAAAGTCAGACACTCAACCAACCGAGCCACCCAGGTACCCCGAAAATAATTATATTTTTATATATTAGCAGCAAACAATTAGAAAATGAAATTTGAGGGGCGCCTGGGTGGCTCCATCAGTTAAGTGTCCAACTCTTGATATCAGCTCAGGTCTTGATCTCAGGGTCATGAGTTCAAGCCCCACATTGGGCTCCATGCTGGGCATGGAGCCTACATTAAAAAAAATGAAATTTGTTGGGGCGCCTGGGTGGCACAGCGGTTAAGCGTCTGCCTTCGGCTCAGGGCGTGATCCCGGAGTTCTGGGATCGAGCCCCACATCAGGCTCCTCTGCTGGGAGCCTGCTTCTTCCTCTCCCACTCCCCCTGCTTGTGTTCCCTCTCTCTCTGGCCGCCTCTATCTCTGTCAAATGAATAAATAATATCTTTAAAAAAAATGAAATTTGAGGGACACCTGGGGGGCTCAGTTGTTAAGCGTCTGCCTTCGGCTCAGGTCATGATCCCAGGGTCCTGGGATGGAGCCCCGCATCAGGCTCCCTGCTCAGCGGGGAGCCTGCTTCTCCCTCTGCCTGCCACTCCCCCTGCTTGTGTTCTCTCTCTCTCTGTCAAATAAATAAACAAATAAAAATCTTTCTAAAAAAAATTAAGAACTTCTGTTCAGCAAGAGATACCACTAAGAGGGGCACCTGGCTGGCTCAGTTGGTAGAGTGCGAGAATCTTGATCTCAGGGCCATGAGATCCCATGTTGGGGGTAGGGATTACTAAAAAATAAATAAATAAAAACTTAAAAAAGGATACCACTGTGAAAGTGCAAAGGTATGCCACAGACTGGGAGAAGATATTTGCAATACATATATCTAACAAGGGACTTATACCTAGAATATTTAAAGACCCCATGCATCAAGAAAACAAACCAGGGGCGCCTGGGTGGCTCCGTCGGTTAAGTGTCTGACTCTTGGTTTCTGCTCAGGTCATGATGTCAGGGTTGTGAGATCAAGCCCCACCTCAGGCTCCACGCTCAGCACAGAGTCTGCTTTACATTCTCCCCCTGCTCCTCCCCTTGCCTTCTCTCTCTTAAACAAACAAACAAATAAATAAATAAATAAATAATCTTAAAAACAAACAAACAAACAAACCAGGTAACCCATTTTTTAAAAAATTAAGGAAGAGGTGTGCCTGGGTGGCTCAGTCAGTTAAACATCCGACTCTTTGATTTCAGCTCAGGTCTTGATCTCAGAATTGCAAGTTTAAGCCCTGTGTTGGGCTCCATGCTGGGTGCGGAACTACCTAAAAAAGAAAAAACAAAAACTGAAGAAAAGACTTACACAGACACTTCACAAATTACCAATAAGCATAGGAAAGGTGCTCCACACCATTAGTTATCAATGAAATGCACATTTATTTTTTTAAAGATTTTTAGAAGTGTATTATCTTGGGGCACCTGGGTGGCTCGGTAGGTTAAGCATCTGCCTTTGGCTCAGGTCATGATCCCAGGGTTCTGGGATCGAACCCCGTGCCTGGCTCCCTGCTCAGTGGGGAGTCTGCTTCTCTTTCTCCCTCTGTCCCTCCTCCTGCTCATGCTTGCTCTCTCTCTTGCTCACTCTCTCTCTCTCTCAAATAAATAAATTAAATCTTTTAAAAATTTTATTTTCAGGGTGCCTGGGTGGCTCAGTCAGTTGAGCGTCTGCCTTTGGCTCAGGTCATGATCCCAAGACCTTGGGATCGAGCCCCGTGTGGGGCTCCTTGTTCAGCAGGGGAGCCTGCTTCTCCCTCTCCCTCTGCCTCTCCCCCTGCTTGTGCTCTGTCTCTCCCTCAAATGAATAAATAAAATCTTTTAAAAAAATTTATTTTCTTTAGTAATCTCTACACTCAATGTGGGGCTTGAACTCACGACCCTGAGACACTGACCCAGCCAGCCAGGCGCCCCAGAGAAATGCAAATTTAAACTCCAATGAGATGCTATCATACACACTTACCAGAGTGGCTAATATGAAATGGACCAATATTTTCAGTTGTTTGCAAGGGTGTGGAGCAACCAGAACTCCCATACTTCGTTAGTAGGAAAATAAATCGGTAACAATACTTTGGAAAACTGGCAGTATTTACTGAGGTTAAACATATATGTCTCAGGAATCCCACTACTTGATACATACCCAACAGAAATGAGGGTGCATATGCTGACCAAAAACAAGGTGCAAGATATCCATAGCAGCGTTGGTTATAGTAGCCAAAAATTGGAAGCAACCCAAATGTCCATTAACAGTAGAATGGAT
Organism: Ursus maritimus; assembly: GCF_017311325.1. Lineage (NCBI taxonomy): Eukaryota > Metazoa > Chordata > Mammalia > Carnivora > Ursidae > Ursus > Ursus maritimus. Next base: position 60,382,599 of record NW_024423564.1, on the reverse strand, counting down.
AAATAAAAAATATATGCATTCACACCCACACACACACACACACACACACACACACACACACAGTAGATTATACAGCCGTGGGTAAGAACAGACAATTTCCACGTGCTGCGACACAGATGAACCTTTCAAGCAGAATGTAGGGCGAAAGAAGCCAGGCACAAACAGGTACTTGCTATAGGATTCTATTTATACGGAGCTCAAAAACAAGCAATATATGGTGGTCAAATCAAAATAGTAGCTACTCCTTGGGGGTAAGGCTGGGGGTGGGGGGTGCGTGAAAGAGCCTTCTGGGCACCAGAAATGTTCTGAGTCTTAATCTGAGTGGTGGTTATAATTCATCAAGCAATACATTTAAGATTTCAACAATCTACTGTTCGTAAGCTATACCTCAATTTTTAAAAGCCTTAAAAAGTTTCAACTGTCAATGTCCATCAGTGTATCCCATCGCTCACAGGAGAAAATCCAGATTTCTTTTTCAGAGCCCTGATGCCCACGGTCATCAGCTTGTTGCGTGGCTTCCACCATCCCCCTTCTAGACCATAAGATCCCCCAGGTCAGGACCTGACTGCACAGGACCGGGACTGCAGGGACTGCACTTTCTGTGGCTGTAACCCCAACTCCTAGCACAGTCCCTGGCAAACAGCAGACGCTCAATCAATACATATTTTAAGTAAATTAATGGATGAGTAGTGGCTTTGTCTTGTTCCAATAGTAACACTTCTAAGCTCCCTCTCCAGCCCCCCACCCCCGAGGTTTCTGGAACCTTCCCAGCTCTTTCCAGCCCTGCAGAGTGGCTCACTCTTGCCCAACAGGTGGTATTTCTACACCACCTCCAGCTTTTCTGGAATGTCCTTTCCCCTTTCTTGTCCCACAAACCGCTGCTCCAGACCCTTCTAAACCCATCGACAACTCCCTCCTTCATGCTCTTAAAACTTGAATACAGCACACAAATCACTATGTCTTTATTTCCACGGCTCCACAACTCCTTGACTTTGAGACCTTAGACAAGTCACCTAACGCTCTGGGTTGGTGATTCAGTTAGTACACTCCCACTAAGACCTATTCTTTTCCCTTGGTGTGCCTGAAGCCTGACCTCTGTGGACAATATCACTGAAAAACCTGGCCTTCTGATTCCCTGCGGATTCAATCAATGGGAAGTCCTAGCAGGAGCGAGAGGGCTACCCCATTTTCCACAGCCATGGCTCCCATCAGGTGCCCCCACTTTCACAACCCCAGCTTCGCCAGGTGCTAGTGACCACCTCACTTCTTTTCCCTTCAGACCTATAGGTGGTAACGGCTCCCCACTGTTGCTAACGTTGGGGCACCCCACCACCCCTTGTAGGTTTCCCTCAGCCTTTCCACACTTCTGTAAATAGTCCCTTTATTCAACTCTGCAAGAAACCCTTCAGTTGCCATCTGTTTCCTACTGGGACCCAGTGTTACCTACTCCCTAACCCTCAATTTGTTCCTTTGTAAACAGGGAGGCAACTGTGATGACTGAATGAGGTGGTGTGTACGCGGCGCTTAGTACGATGCTAGCTTCGCAGAAGTCCTCAAAGAACATAAAGTACCTTGATAATCATGATTTTGCTCCAACGCTTGGCTGTGAGTATCCTGCTTCATTTGACGGAGGCTCAGTAAATACCGTTGAGTGAATGAAAATGAATGGGTGAACAGTGACACCGAGCAAGACAAGAGTCTCTATGTTGCTTATAGACTCTTTGTGTTTAGCTGAAGAACTTTGAGGTAGTGAGCTCCCCATGTTTGGAGGTGTACAAACTCTGGAGGTAAAGATAATCAACCGATGGTGATATCGAAATGAAGTGCAGCAAAGCAGTGGCATGGTGGATGGGGAGCTGGCTAGACTTTTCGAGATATTTCTAGCTCCAAGAGTCTGGAGTTATCTGTCCCTAAGGGTCATAGGCAAAGAGAACAGAAAAGCCTTTGGCTCAGGTTTTGAAGAAAGAACAAGGACAGAGCTAGACATGGACTCACAATATGTTGGTGCACCTTTTAAAAACCACCCGCGGGGCGCCTGGGTGGCTCAGTGGGTTAAGCATCTGCCTTCAGCTCAGATCATGATCCCAGGGTCCTGGGATCGAGTTCCGCATCGGGTTCCCTGCTCAGCGGGGAGTCTGCTTCTCGCTCTGCCTGCCGCTCCCCCTGCTTGTGCTCACTCTCCCACTCTCTCTCTCTCTCTGACAAATAAGTAAATAAAATCTTTAAAAAATAAAAAAATTAAAAATTGATTAAAAAAAAAAAACCACCCAGTTGGCCAGCCTCATTTACAGAAGAGCAAATAAGCCCAGAAAGGGGATGACACTAGTCCGAAGTCCCATAGACAGGCTGGAGCCCAGCCGTCCTAACTCCCGGCCTGGTTATGCCTCTACATGCATCAGACCTCAGAAGAAAATGTATTCCAAAAAAAGTTTTTTAAAAAGGAGAAAATGGGGCGTGTGGGTGGCTCAGTTGGTTAAGCGTCCAACTCTTGATTTTGGCTCAGGTCATGATCTCAGGGTTGTGAGATCGAGCTGTGTCGGACTCTGTGCCAGTGGGGAGTCTGCTTGAGATTCTCCTCCTCTCCCTCTGCCCCTCCCTCCTCTGCATACTCTCTCTCTCTCTATATCTCTCTCTCAAATAAATAAACCTTTCAAAAAAATTAGAAACAAGAAAAGAAGAGAATGTTTTCCTCTTACAAATTCTCCAAAATGACTTCTCTCCACACCTTTGCAGAATCGGCTGCACATCATAGCAAGGAGCTGCTGGGCTGGCAAGGAGCCCAGCTTGAGGTAGGGAGGGGGCAGCATCTGAGACCATCACCGACAAGATATGGGGTGGGGTGGAGACGGGAGCGCGTCCTCACCTTTTGGGGACTATTGGGGCAAAAGGAAGAGGTGTGGTTAGTGTGACCCAGAGCAGAGCAGGGTTCCCCGGGAATAGCTACAAGGAGGGTGCTCTCAGAACTTTCCAGCAGAGTAATCCATGGCAGGAGTGAGCTCCTCAGTCCCTATGGGGCACCACAGGGGCCGCGTGGTCGCTAGCCACCAGTTTTGGAAAGAGACTTCGTGCACAGGCTGGAGAGAGGAACTAGGAGTCCCTGAGGTTGGCTTTTGGCTTCTCCAAGCCAAAAGATTTCAAGATCTTAAGGTTGAAAAAAGAGAAATTCATCTGGTTTAATATCCCCCACAGGATGCCGGAAGCATCTCTACAACATCCCCCTTGACAGCCAAGATTTATCTGGAGCCCTCTCACCTGGACCCTCCCATGGCTTCCCACTGCTCTCCCTGTCCCCTTCCCTGCTCCACCCAGAAGCCGGGGTAGTGTTAACAGGTAATTATCAGACCATGCTCCTCTTAAGGCCCTTTGGGGTGGCCCTTTACACGGAGAATGAAGTCCTTTGGTTCACAGGCCCTTCTGGGTTGGCCTTGGCCTGCCCTCTGACCACTGTCCTGTGACTCTCCATCCGGCACACTCCACGACGCTGGCCTTCTTTCCGTGCCTTAGACAGGCTACGCTCATTTCTGCCTCAGGGATTTTCACTTGCTGTTGCTCTATCTGGAATGTTCTTCCGCCAAATCATAGGACACCTCCTCAGTGCTGAAGGGTGCCACCTAGGCTCCCCTTTGGGGCTGAGGTGCTCATTCCCCTGGCTGCTCTCAGTTGAGACTCTGTTGGAATGCCTCCTCTGAAGATAGCCAGCTTGCCCAAAGCCTTGCCCCTTCCTCCGAGCAGCTAGCTACCCAGGGGCTGGTCAGTGTGAGGGTACAAAGGCTGGGCCCGTTGCCTGGAACTGGGACAACTTAGAGACGCTCTCCTTCTCCTTGAGCCATGCGGTTCAGCTGAGGCCTTTGCTATGACTTCAGTGTACCAGACTCCCTCTTTTACTCTGCCCTGCTTCTCTCACTCACTCACCCCTTCCTGCATGCAGCTCTCTATCTTAGTGTCTGCTCCTGGGAGTCGGACTGAGGCAGCCTGGTGGGCGTCTCTTCTTGATTTGAGTCCCTGCTCAGACGTTATCCTCCTTGGCCTCCTCCTGCCTCACAGTGTGCCATGTCGCCCCATCTCTCTGTCCATGTACCCTATTTTGTATGTATCACCTTTTAAAACTACCCCTTATTTTCGTTTGTTTCATTCACCTGCTGTCTCTCTCCCAGACGAGAGCATCAGTTTCACAAGAGCTGCCGTCTTGTCTTCCCCGTGCCCCGGGGCCAATGCCAGTGCCCGGTGCAAAGCTGACGCTCAGCAAATATTTGTGGACCCCTCCAGTGTGGGTGAAGGAGTGAGCAGGTGAAGGGGTGAAGCGCCGCAGGAGTGATGCTTGCCTTTCCTGCTCTCCCCAGCCCCGCCCCACCCCCAGAGCCCCTGAGCCAAGCTGTGGGGCCCCTCCCCCATGTGACCCCGGCTGAGCTGGGGCCTCCTGGGAGGATGGAGCCTGCAGCCGCCTTGGCTGCCTGCCCTGTATTGATCAAAGCTGGGAGGCCTGCTGGCTGAGGTCTGTCCCAGCCCGTGGGGGCGGGGGGAGTGGGAGGGGGATCCTGGCTGAGATTCATGCAGGGCTTGCCTGGGGCAGCATGGAGCTGGCTAGAGACCCATCTGCTTTGGGGGCTGACAGCGCCCCTTCCCCACACCTCTCAGGGGAGGCCAGACTAGCTAGCTCCCCGAGGATGGCTGGGTGGGAGGGTGTGGGGACAGAGGCTGGGCTGTGGCCTGGACACTGAGTGCTCCTGGCCTCTTGCTAAGCCCTGGGTTTCATAAACATCACTGCTTACGGAGATCTTACTAGGCTCCCTCTCTTGGGGCTGTGGAGTGGACAAGGGCCTCTACACAGGCCTGTCTAGCTCCCCTCTGGGCACAGCACCGTGCAGGACCCAGGGATCAGGTTCTCAGTGAGCCTGTGTTCTGGTGGGAATCCAGCTTGTCACAGCTCACTGTGATCCACGGCAAAGGAAATGGGGGGGGAGGCTAAGGGCGCTCCCTCCCTTCAGAGTCTGACTCAAGAATGAATAATCAGGGGCGCCTGGGTAGCTCAGTCGTTAAGCGTCTGCCTGATCCTGGCATTCTGGGATCGAGCCCCGCATCAGGCTCCTCCTCTGGGAGCCTGCTTCTTCCTCTCCTACTCTCCCTGCTTGTGTTCCCTCTCTCGCTGGCTGTCTCTCTCTCTGTCAAATAAATAAATAAAATCTTAAAAAAAAAAAAAGAATGAATAATCAGGGTGATTCCTATTTGGTCAAAAAATGTCCTTGGTCCAGAAAGGAGAAGCAATGGGCCCAAGGTCACAGGGCTATGAGCAGTTAAGCTGGGGCTGGAGCCCAGTCTCCCATCGGGCAGGTGGGCTCAGAGAGTGGGCCGCTCCGGCACCCCCAGCACTCTGCAGGCGTGTACCGAGTACCTCCCCTGGGCCAGGCCAGGTGATGGGTACCAGAGATGATGTGGGGATGGCGGGGACCCACCCTGACCTCAGGAGCTCACAGCCCGGGAGAGAACGTGCACGTGCACGCACACACACACACACACACACACACACACACAACACAGTGATCCACACAGTGATGGAGGTGCACAGAGCTGGGAAACCGCAAGGCAGAGGAAGTGACTGCATCGGAGACGTGCCGGGAAGACCTTCGGGAGGACGTAGCCCCTGAACTCTGTCTTAGATGGGTGATTCTGAAAAAGCAGGGACATAGGAAAGAGGCAGAGGAGTCTATGCCTAGCACAGCATGAAGAAGGCACTCAGGCTGCCGTCTTCTATTGCCTGAGCAAAGGCCACAGCCCTCTTCCAGTCCTCCAGACTCTGGCCTCCCTGCCCTTCTGCCCACAAACCACGCCACTGCCAGAGCAAGGGCTCTGAAACATGACTGGGATCGTGTTACTCCCTGCTCCAAGCCCATCAGTGGTTGCCCACTGCCCTCTGGATAATGTCCTGTCATCACAGAGCCTGAGTGTAGGCGTCGGGCATCCTGTGTCCACCCACTCCCATTGTACAGAGAAGAAAACTGAGGCCCAGAGAAGATCATACAGCGAGGCAGGGGCCACACTGGAACAAGAGTAGTGGCCTTCCGAGCCCTGGACAGGACTCTGTTTCCCAACACTGCATCCTCTCTCCTCCCCCGAATGCCCAGCGGGTATTTAAGGAGCATCCCAAGTGTCAGAATAGCAAAGCTGGGAGGGAGCCTCCTTTTACAGACCAGCACACCAAGGCCTGGAAGGCAGGCCAGCTTTGCCGCTCCTAAAATACTTGCACGAAGGTTCTTATTTAACTCTCACAACTCTGGGAAGTAGATGGTAAAAGTTATTATGCCCATTTGACAGATGAGGCAACTGAGGCCCAAAGAACAGAGTGATGGGTCAGGGTCACCTGGTGGCTTTGTTTATTCACCCTTCATACATACACTTTGTCTGTGCTCTGTGGCGGCCCTCGTGTGGGATGGAAGCCGGGGTGCTCACAGTCTCCTTGGCAATTCTGACAAGGTGGAACTGCAGTGAACCCCAGCACAGGAACCCCAGGGGCTGGGAAGCCCATGGCTGATGGGGGGGGGTATTTCTGGGGAGTTCAGTGTGGGAGCTGGGGAGGGAGGGAGTTCCAGGCAGGGCCTTGGCAGGTCTCAGGCTTCCTGCCTGGCCTTCTTACCGGAGCTCCTTCCTGGAGGATTTAAGACTATGTTGAGCAGTTGTTTTAAATTTCCGGGCAGGGGGCTGCAAAGGAGGGGGGCTGTGCAGGCCGTCTGGGGTGTGGGCTGCTATTTACCAGGGCCCTTTGTGGGATGCAGCTCTCCAGGCTGGGGGCTCCCACAATTGCTTCCAGCTGGGCTGTCAGCCAGCCGGAGGAGCTGGGGGTAGGTTGGGAATGGTTGGGGGGGGGCAGAGAGGAGGTCAGGGGCATGAGGGGTCCCTTCCAGCCTCCAGGATCTCCTCTCCCTCCTTGGGTGGCTGCTCCTGCTGGGCTATCAGGCCGGGGTGACCATCCTCAAACACAAATGTATCTATAAACTGGGAATCCATCCGGCCTGGACATTTCTGAGCTTTATGGCCTTTATGCACTTAATCTTTCATTTCCTCTCCCCTGCTTCATCTCCCCGCTCACTTCCCCTCTTTCCCCGAGAGGAATTGCTCCGCTCCCCCTCCCCCATGGCCTGTGGAGTCTCCCTGGCCCCTTTGTCAGAAGCTACCTGTGTGGACAGCTGTCCTGGCTCCCCGGGGTCTCCGTCTGGGCCCACCAATTATTCCCTTTCCGACAACAGTAGCGGATAAACAGGCCTGGCAGAAACGCGTTTCCTCAGCACCCACAGGACAAACTCCTTAGCCAGATAGCCAACACCCTCCAGCCTCCTGTGTCTGCTCCCCTCAGGTAGAGCCCACACTCCTGCCCCAGCCTAAGGAACCCAGCACTTGTGCGGCTGCTCCCGCCCTTGCTCACGTGGGCCCCCTGCCCCCAGCCCAGAACATCCGCTGTCCATCTTTCCCCCTTGGCTCAGGGATCACTCCCAGGGCGGGTTGGGGCCTGTCCTCTGGGTGCCTGCAGCCTTATTTTCTGTAAAGGGAGGACACTATTTGGTCTTGTTTGTCTCACAAGCTTATCGATAGACCAAGGGGAGTAAAGAGCTTCGGAGGTTGTCCAGAGCTGTATCTGTTTGAGGGCAGGGAGGCTAGATTCATTCTGGGGGATCCTACGTGCATGGAAACATAATTTACCTCCAGAGTCATTTTGTGGTCCTTCTTGATGGAATGCTAGAACCAGATTCCGGGAGCAGGGCTTGTCTGTGGTATCCCGGAGCCTGGCCAGGGCTCAGGAAATCTCTCATCTTGCACCAGGGAGACGAAGGCCCAGAGAGGGAAAGGAACTCACCCAAGGTCATACAAGAAATCAGGGCAGAGTTGGGACCAGTTCCTTTAAAATTTACTAAAAAACTAGTTAGTGAAAGGAACCCCTAGCTGGGAGCCAGGAGAAGAGTAGGTTTGAGCCCCAACTCTGCCCCTACCCCAATCTCAGACAAGTCCTCCTAGTGCAGTCCTCTCTGCTGCGCCTCTCTGGCACCCTTCCCCACCCCCCCAAGCAGGTTTCCTTCCTGCCAGTTCTGACTGTGGGGGTTGGGACTCTCCTTTGAGGCCCCTCCTGCCCTCCCCCCTCTGTGTCTCTCTACTCCAGTGCAAAGCTCTTAAAGAGCTGCCCCAGGCCTTGGGGGAAGGTGGCCGGTCCCAGCTGCAAGGCCTGGCGGGACCCACACTCAGAACATGAGTCTGCATAGGACAAAGAATGTCAAATGTCCCTTTTGTTCTGGGGATGAGGTGGGAACAGAGCCCAGGGCCAGCACGGGGAAGACTGGAGCAGGATGGGTATGTATGGGCCGCGATGGTAAGATGGGGTGAGGGTGTGCTTTCTGGGGGTCCAAGAGGCTGAAAAGTCAGACATGAGTCTCTAGTGCTTTGGCCTCGTGGGGGGTGGGATGGGAGGGGGGAGCCACCTGCCTGGTCCCATAGCAAGGTGGTGAGAATCTTGTAGGCCTGGGTCCCTAAGTCCCTACACCGTCCCCAGGCTTCCTCAGCGCGTTTCTCCCCACCACATGCGCCCCAACGGTGGAGCCCGCTAAGATGCCCTATCTTCAGTGAAACCCCAAGGGGATGGCCTGGTCACCCCCGTTTCGCAGGGGTGGGGAGTGACTGGTCTCTAGCTACTCAACTAGGGAAAAGCAGAACCAGAATCTGAAATCAAGTCCAGCTCTAAGCCAGGGCACTTCCCACTTTTCCCTTGAGGGCAGAGGTCACTCTGGCCAGATTTTAACTGGACAAAGGCTCTTCAGAAAGGTGAAGCGACTTGCCTCAGGCCACCCAACCTGTTTGGGACAGGGACTGGCCAGGCCAGCCCTCCTGCCTGCTCTCACTGGCTTCAGCCCTGAATGACCTGCTCTAGAACCGAGGGCCTCGGGGCAGGTGAGATGCTCTTCTTCCTCCAGGGTCAGTTTCAGCTCCCAGATTTCACCTTGGAGCCCTAGCTTGAGGAGGAGGTATATGGAAGCTGGCTCCTTATCAGTCCTGTGGTGCCTGTCGGAACATCTCTGCTCTTGGAGACTGAGTTTGCTCCCCTATAAATAGGTTCTGCCTTGTGGGGTGACTGGGGGGAGCTCTAGGAGACAAGGGAGGCAAAGGTGAGGAGCAGGGACCAGGTCTCCGTGCAGATGAATCCTATTCCCTCCTCCTTTCCCCCTCCCTGCCTCCCTCTCCTTGGCTCTTTAGCCTTGAGGTCAGATGGGGCCTGATTATTGGGCCTGGGAAGCTANNTCAGCAGGGGTGGGAAGAGACAGGGAGCCAGAGAAGGTAGGAGGCAGGAGAGGGGAGAAGGAAGAGCCTAAGGAGGAGACAGAAGTGGAGTGAGACAGCCTGGTATTCAGAGGCAGGAATTCATTTCTGGGGGCTCATAGCACTAGACCCCTGGACTACCTGTCCTACAAGGAACCATCCCCTGCTCTTGACCCCAAATTGTTTAGATGACACCACTACGGGGCCTTGGGAAGGCCCTGTCCTGGCACCAAGAGAGCCTGCTGGGATTTCCCCATCTTATGGTCCCACTGGTTGAAAGGGGGCTAGAACCGAACGGGGGTGGTGGAAGCACTTGTCTTGAAGCCAATGAACACTCGGTTCCCCTTGAAGCTGCGTGTTTACTTGGGGGTGACCCAGGGGGTCAAGAGGAGATTATGGGAGCTCTCAGGCTGGACAAAGTTCCCCACAGTGGGGTCTCCTTGGACCCAGGTGTCCGGGTCTGCTCCACTTACAGCCACACGCTCCTCACCTTGCAGTCAGGCTGAACACTTAACCCCCTCGAGGGACAGGGGCGGGGGCTGACTTCAGGTTGTCCCTCTCTGTCAGGCTGGATGAATTCCTCACCGAAGATGCTCAGGCCCTTTAAAAAGAAATAAATAAATAAATCGAAGACCAGATTTAAAGTCTTGCCTGAATGCTCCCAGCCCGGCTTCTCCCTCCCTCCTCCCCCTGGAGCTCTTACAGCCCCCACTGCCTGAGCACCCCCTGGCCGTGCAGCCTTCCAGTTGAGTGGGAAGAGCAGGCAGGAATCTTGTGTTTTTGAGGGCCTCCTAGGAGCTGTGCGCCTTACCTTTCTGACTTCAACCTTACCAACCTGCTCAGGTCGTTACAGCAAGCCGTGTCATCCCCACTTGCCCAGAACCTGGCAGAAGAGAATGGCTAGGCTGAGAGAGGGTAGGGAGCTTGTCTGAGGCTGCATGGAGGCGGATCTCAGGAATGTCCTCAGTCTTCCAAGTGGAGCTCAGAGTTCTCGCCTCTCTCCAGGATCAGAGGTCAGGGTCAGGCTGAAATGGGCAGACATCAGAGCCGGAAGGGGACTCAGAGACCATTTCATATGGCTCTTTCTCATATGGATGGAGACTGTGACCCAGAAGAGGCAATGGGCTTGCTCGGTCATTCCAGGTGCCATGCAAGGTGCTAGGGGCTAGGGGGACACCACGAACCAAAAAGACAAGATCCTGATCTCGTGGAGCTCTTACTAATGGAGACCAGCAGTGCACCTGGGGTTCCCATAAGGGAAGTATGGTGGCCTCTCATGGCACAGAGCAGCCCCTCACCCAGAAGGCTTCCTGGAGGAAGTGATTTCTGAGAATTGAATGGTTGCTGGTGATAGGCAGAGAAGGAGTGCTCCAAGTGCTGGAGAGTTCTCCATTCTCCGCCCCTCATGGAACCACTGGAGACAATTAAGAGAGGAAGTACACTCTGGCTTCGAGTTACCAGGTAAAATACAAGCTGCCCAGTAAATTTAAGTTTCAGATAAACAACAAAAAAATTGTTTAGCATAAGTATGTCCCGTGCAACACTTAAGATATACTTATACTAAAAAATTACTCATTGTTGGGGCACCTGGGTGGCTCAGTCGGGTAAGCATTTGCCTTCAGCTCGGGTCATGATCCCAGGGTCCTGGGATCAAGTCCCGCATTGGGCTCCCTGCTCAGTGGGGAGTCTGCTTCTCCCTCTCCCTCTGCCTGCTGCTCCCCCTGCTTGTGCTCTCTCTCTCTCAAATAAATAAATAAAAGCTTTAAAAAAATTATTCATTGTTTATCTTAAATTCATATTTAACTGAGAGTCTTGTATTTTTATTTGCCACATCTGGCAACTTACCCAGGCTGCCATGGGGAGATGGAGTCCGAGCGTCTGAGGCTGGAGGCCAGAGGCAGCAGAGAGAGAAGGCGGAGACAAAAGAGATTGAGTCTGGATGGAGTAAGAGGGAGAAAGAAGAGGCAAGGCTAACACCCTGCCCTCTGAGCACTCAAGTCGGGGCGTGGAGGTGGCACCCCAGAGAGGCTGGTGGGAGACAGGGAGCATGGCGAGCTTAGGTACGCATAGTTATGGCCGAGATTCCCCAGGGCCCTCCTTTATTTTTTTTTTAAGATTTTATTTATTTATTTATTTGACACAGAGAGAGACAGCCAGCGAGAGAGGAAACACAGGCAGGGGGAGTGGGAGAGGAAGAAGCAGGCTCCCAGCGGAGGAGCCTGATGTGGGGCTTGATCCCAGGACCCTGGGATCACGCCCTGAGCCGAAGGCAGACGCTTAATGACTGAGCCACCCAGGCGCCCCAGAGCCACCCAGGCGCCCCCCCAGGGCCCTCCTAATGGAAATGTTCAGGTGACGGTGGGGCCAGGGTTAGAAGCATCGTGGCTAAGGCGCCATAGGCAGAGTCGGGGAGAGAGAAGAGCAGGGGCTGACACGTAGCAGCGGCTCCCTTCGTGCACCCCCATCACATGGCCCAGTTGTAACTCCTGGCTCAGGGAGGGGCTTGGGGTGCCCTGCGGCATTGGGTTCTGGTCCCTGGCCGTACCACCCCAGGTCTACCGTGGCTAGGCTCCAAGGCCTGGAATTTGACTTTATCTTCGCAAAGGTCACCTTGCCCACAGCCCTGCCCTGGGGGTAGACATTCCACACATTCCGTGGCCCTCGCAGGAGGCAGCAGGTCCAGGTTTCCAGCCATCCCCAGCTCCTCTTGGCAGACCTTCCTGAAGGCCTACTACACGTTCCTGGGGTCTGGGCTGGGGGGTCTGACCAGTCTATGTGTGAATTCTGACTCCGCCTCCAACCAGCTGGGTGATCCGGGGACACTCACCTCTCCTTGGGCCACCGTGTCCTCACCTGTAAATGGGGGGGAATTCTGACAGGAGCGTCGCGTGGGCTTGTCTTTACAAGCGCCGCCTCGGCACTTGGCATTCAGCAGGTGCTCTTAATACGGATTCCTCCTTTGCCTTCTCTGAGCCTCAGTGTCCTCGTTTTTAAAGACTAATGTAGGGTCCCCTGGGTGGCTCAGTTGGTTGAGCGTCTGCCTTTGGCTCAGGTCATGATCTCAGGGTCCTGGGATGGAGGTCCCATGTCAGGCTCCCTGCTCAGCGGGGAGACTGCTTCTCCCTCTGCCCCTCCCCCAGCTCGTGCTTTCTCTATCAAATAAAAAAATAAAATCTTAAAAAAAAAAAAAGAAGAAGAATGTAACCTCTCCTGTCAAGCCAGGGACAGGCATGTATGGACTGTGACAGCCCATGAGGTAGCTGTGTGGGAGGCCCCAGAACCCCATACTTCTCAGGTCCAGCAGAGGCTGGAAGCCAAGTCTGAGGTGACCTCAGTCGGGCAGGGAGCAGGCAGATAGACGAGTGGCTTCGGTCTCCATGATCTGGCCGCTGGGAAGCGGTAGGCTGGCCGGAGGGCCTGGTGGTGAAGGCTGATAGAAACAGAGGCAGGGGAGCCCACAGATGTGGGCCCCTGGACCTCTGCTCTGGCTCTGTTCTCTCAGTTCCCCTATGCCTGCCTCCAGTCCCGCCCCTTTCTTCCAGGTGTGGGATACACGAGGCCAAGGGGACATGCCGCCTAGAGCCCAAGTTTATCATTCTAGATCGTACTCCAGGTGCCTGGTAGCTGCAATTCCCTGCCCAAAGAGCTCTGAGACCACATCCAAAAGCTGGGTCTATTCTCCCAGTGGGTTGTGCTGCAACCTTAGGCCTGAGGGATGGACAAGGAAGGAGTTTGGACATGGGGCCTGCATGCAAGGACTTTCGCAGTAGGGGTAAAGAAGGTGGGAGGAGAAGGAAGAACCTGGCAAGGGGACTGCTATTTAAACTCTTGCAGCAGGGTACAAATATGAGGGGTGGACCACCCCATGGAAGGACCAGTGTTGGAGGAGTCCCAGCATGGTAGTTGGAGGCTTTGATCCAATGATGGGCCAATTTTATCTGCAGATTCTCGGATCCATCCATGGAAATTCATATTCTTGGATTTTGGAGAAGATTCTAGAATTTGCATTTTTAATAAAGATGGCTAGAGCTCATGCAGGGAGCTTCGTGCCCAGCACTCCATTCCCCCATTTAATGCTTTTTCTTTTTTATTTATTTTATTTATTTTTAAAGATTTTATTTGTTTTTTGAAAAAGATTTTATTTATTTGAAAGAGTGAGAGAGAGAGAGAGAGAGCATGAACAGGGGGAGAGGCAGAGGGAAAGGGAGAAGCAGACTCCCCACTGAGCAGGGAACCCTACTTGGGGCTCGATCCCAGGACCCTGGGACTGTGACCTGAGCTGAAGGCAGACGCTTAACCCACTTAGCCACCCAGGTGCCCCTTAAGATTTTATTTTTAAGTAATCTCTACACCCATCATGGGGCTCAAACGCACAACCCCGAGATCAAGAGTTGTATGTTCCAACGACTAAGCCAGCTGGGTCTCCCCCACTGAATTCTTACAATAACCATGCAAGGTAGGTAGCTGGGAGGAAACTGAGGCATGGTGAGAAGACTTGCCTAAGACCTCCCAGCTGGCAATCGACAGAGCTAGGACGGGTCAGCACAACGTGGTATCTCCTTGTACTCTCCTGCCTCTCCCTCATCCCCAAACAACCCTCCCAAACCCCCAAACCTCAGCGATAATGGCACATAGGCAATTTGGGTCAGAAGTCATTTGGACATATTCTACTTGGTTCCAGGAAAACAAAGCTTAGAATCCAGTTGTGAAGCATAAATCCTCTTCTCTGGTCTGGTGAGGGCCCCCACCCTCTGCTGACTTGGGGGCAGCTCTCAGACCCTGGCAGGATCTGTTACCCTCCAGGCACCGATGTCCCTGTGTCCATCTCTCCAGCCTGGGTCTCCAGGTCTCCTGGCTCCAAACTCAAGTGTTCTCAAGCTGGGCAGCACCTGCCACCCCCAGACCTGCCCCTCTTCTGGCCCTACCCCACTCTCAGTGCTCAAGCCGGCCACCTGAATGTCCGTGTCCATCCTTAGCCCCTTTTCCAGCTACTTCCAGCCCATAGGTCACCATCCTGCCAGGTCTACTTCCTTCATCACCATAAATCTGTCCCCATCTCCCATTGACCTTGCATCTCCCCTCGTTCAGGCCTCATCATCTCCCAAAAGGACCACTGGCTCCTCCAAGCCACTCTATATATGGCCCCTAGAATGATCTCTAGGAAAACAAGGGACAGGTCATGCCTCTGTTCTACAGAGGCTCCTGTCTCAGTGCCCTTTGACTAAAAGCCAAGCTTTTCTATACTCTCCAGGACACTGAAGGGCTTTGTAAGTCTCCCTTAACTGCCCCTCCCATGCTATTTTTCCACCTCTATGTCTTTGCCGCTGCTGTTCCCTCTTCCCTTGGGTTTCCTGGCTAACTGCTACTTCCTCAGATTCCAGCAGCATGGCCTCCTGCAGGAAGCCAGCCCTGCTGCTCCCAGGCTGGGTTAGGACTCCCGCTCCAGGCTGCCATGGCTCTCTTGCAGCACCTGCCACCTGCACTCATAATAATAGCTGATATTTACTGAACGCTGACTTCATGTATTTTTCTTTATTGACCCATTTAACCTTCACAAGCACCCTATGAGACAGGTTCTGTGATCATCTCCAATTTCAGATGGGTAAAAGGTTAAGTCAATTGCCCAGGATCACACTACCTGGGGATTTGCAACCAGTGGCTGGCTCCAGAAAGCCGGCCTCTAATCCTGAGACGCTGTCTCCTGCCCTATTGGGTGGACCTTATTGGGTGGACCTTCGGGGCGGCAGGGGCGGGGGTGGGGTGTGCGGCGCGTCCTGGATGGCTTCTAGGGCGGCTTCTGACCCATCAGGATGAGCCCAGCGGCTAGCCCAGGTGCTGGTATGGGTAGACACCCGACGCCCGGCGCTCCTGCCCTAGTCTCAGACCTCTGCGGGGCTATGAGGGCCCCCGGCGACCGGGACGTCGGGCGGCTCAGCTGGGGCGGGCTTGGGGCCAGATGGGCTGCACCGCGGCAGGGAGGCCTGGGCTGCCGGCCGGGGCTGCGCGTTGCCATGGGGACGGGGGGGCGGCAGCCCCGCCCCGGTGGGCGGGGGAGCAGGTGGCGGGACGGTGTGCCGGCTGGGGGAGGGGCCGGAAGGGGCCCGCGGGGGCCGCGGCTGGAGGGGCGCGCCCCGGGCTTCTCCTCCTCCTCCCTGCTACCCGGCTCCCGCGGCTCCCTGGGGCGACTCACGCTCTGCCTCGGGGCTTCAAGCTAGGGCTCCAGTCCTGGCCTCGGCTCCCACACCCTGTGCGTCCACTCTCTCCCTCGTAGCCTCAGTTTCCCCGACAGTGGAAGGAGGAGTCGGACCAGGTTTTCATGCCCGCTTCAGTGCACATTTTTTATGGCTCTGGGATAGACTCGGGAGGATTCAGGGTTGGGTAATTTCTCATCCTCTTCTTAGATGGAGACATGTTCTCATCAGTTGACGCCCGTCCCAGGACCCAGAAGCGGGGAATGTCAGAGCTAGAAGAGCCGGTGGAGCCCGTCAACCCAACTGTCTCATTATACAGAGCAGACAACGGAAGCCCAGAGAGGGTGAGGAACCTGTTCAGGGTCCCACAGCGAGTCGCAGGCGGAGGCAGCGTGGTGAGAAACTAGGTCTTAGCTTCCCAGTGCCCCACCCATCACCTCCTGCCTTGGAGCCAAAACCGGTGTCAGGGTGGGGAGAGGGGCAGGTTGCTGTGGGGAGAAAACCGACACCCCCCACTCTCTGCCCGGCCAGCGCCAGCTGCCAAGATGGCACGAAGGCTGCCTGTGAACGCAGACCTGAGGTGGGGGCCCCCTAGGTGCAGCAGAGACCCCCACCGTGGTCCCACCACCGCGCACACCCTCGTGGTCTGCATCTGACCGCTGCCCAACTGCGTGCAATTGTCCTGGCCCTGCAAAAAAGGTGTGGAGGTTGTGGCCTCCCTCCACCGACCCCACCCATGGAAAATGATGAACCCCAGCCAGCAGTGTGGCCCCAGAGCTGGGCCTCCACACCTCCCCAGGCCCCAGTCCTCTCTCCGGGAGGCCACGCTTTCCTCAGGAATAAAGCCCCTTCCTCCTCCCTCCCGTAGGACCCCTTTCCGAGTGCTCAAAGCTCAGCCAGGGAGGGGGGTGGTCGGCGAGGGCTGGGCTTGCTTCTCTCCCTTCAGGCAGGAGTCACTGGGGACCGGCCCTGCTCTGGTTCCCAGCTGATGGTGGTGGAAGGTGGTTCCGGCCAGGGGTGGGAGTGGAGGGGAGCAGGGCAGAGGCAGTCTGTGCCTTTAAGGTACAGCTTGCTGCTGGAGTGCCACACACACACACACACACACACACCCCACAGTCTCCTTAGCACGCAGTCACGCAGCCACACAGCCCCACACACACACTCCAGGCTCTGTTCTCTCTCTCTCTCTCTGTCACCGTCTCTCTCCACACGCACACGCACACTCCCAGGCTCTGTTCTCTCTCCCTCCCTTTCTCCACACAGGCATTCACACTCAGTCACACACACAGAAGCATCCACACTCTCTGCCTCCCCCCCCAACCCAAGGTCTAGCTTTAAAAAACATGGGCTAGGGGAGGAAGGCCAAGGGCAAAGAGTTCTGACCTAGAAAACGGGCCCTGCCTCCTGTCCCTCCCCAGCCCAGGAAAGGGGGCTTATTTCTCCATGTGGATGAGGTATCACTGTCCTGGGTCAAGGCTACAGAGAGAAATGAAGAGCCCAGCCAGGAAGAGAGTCAGGCTCTTGGAGAGGGAGGAAAGGGGGCTGCTTGGCCATGGGCCCAGCCTATTGGCTAGGAACCCAGGAAACAGGGGGGAGTCTCCTTCCCCTACTCACTCATGGCGAACTCACTTCGAGCACAAAGGAAGCCGGTTAAGGGACAAAGGTACGCGGGTGGCTTAGCTACAGACGGATGGACCAGTTGACCTTTTAACCAGTTGACTTATAGCGAAGGGGCCTTTGACCCTTCTTCGGTCATTTTACACCTTTAGTCAAATCCTGGATTAGAATTCTGACCAAAGCTTGGGAAGAGAAGTACTTTTTTTACATCTTAAAATGTGTCCTGCTATAGCTCCACGTTGAGGCTGGGAGTCCCCTGCCTGAGTGACTCTCAGCCTTCTCATCTCCATGTCCTCTGACATCTGTGGGAAGCTCCTACTCATCCTCCAAAGCCCAGCTCAAAGTCCCCTCAACTAGAGGGTTTTCCCTGTGCCGGTCCATTGGGCAGAATGAGTTCCCGCTCAGCCCTGGGCATCCGGGCTTTCTGTACTTTCTACGGTTCTGACACGTGATTTAACAGCAAGTGTTTACCTGAGCTGTGCATGGTACTTTTCTCACATTTTCTCACTTTTTCATCACCCCCTATCTGCCTCTGCGGTGGGGATTAGGATCCCCCTTTAACAGGTGTGAGTACTCCAGCTCAGCTAAATCGGTTGAACAGCTAAACAGGATTTGAATCCACATCTGCGGGATGTTAGATGTTGGCCTTCCCCCAGCCTCTCACTATTCTTCACAGGCCCCTTTCCCTACAGAGTGAGAGCAGCTCTGTGAAAGGAACCGATGTCAGCACGTGGACACCAAAATGTACCTTCTTCAGTGCGGCAAAGGGTTACCAGGCATCTCCCTGCTGCAGACCCCGTGCTGGGTGCTGGGCTAGAGAGACAGAAGAGACACTGTCTTCCCAGCCTTGGGGACGAGAGAGGCACACAAACAGGCAGTGATGACTTAGGGTGGTTGGGGCTGGGATCCTAAGGAAGCTGGGATCCCACAGGAGGCCCTGGCTCAGACTGGGGGCAGGGACTGGAGAGGTTGAGAAAGGGCTCCCCAGAAATGGTGACAAGGGGGTTTGAAGCCAGAGTAGGAACCAGTTGGCTAGATGGGGCATGTGGAAAGACAGATTTGGGCTGCCACTGAAGAGTCTTGAGTGCCACACAAGGAGTTCCACGTTCCTCCTAGGGGTGAAGGAGGTCCCCACGGGCCTTTGGCTTCTGGCCCAATACCTCAATGGTCGCAAGGTCAGACATTTTGCTAAGGACCCTCCTGATAGCTGCTCTTGACTCTGAGGGTGTGGGAGTCCCAGAGTTCCCTCCAAGAGCTCCCCCAGAATCAGGAAAAGGAGGTCGACAATGGCTCAGTATGGGCCACCCCAGCTTGGGGTTCCTTCCCTATCCCCACCTTCGGGGGGCGTGGCCAAGGGGCTACAGCTGGTATTGAAGTTCAATGAGGGAAAATTCCTTGCTTGGTAGCATTGATTCCAACATGAAATGACCTGTGAAATTCTTACCTTCGCCCCCTTTAAATGAAAAGATGAGCAACAGCACTGAGACCCTAGGTCCATTTCCTAGAAAAATGGTTGATGTTAGACCCAAGAGTCAGAGGCGCCCCACCCAGGATTTCCCTAATGTCCAGTCATTGGTATGTCCTCCGTGCTTTCTGCTGTATCTCCCTACCTCAACTGTTTAGCGGTTTTCTTTGAATTAACTCACTTATACAAAATTTTAACAAAGGAAACGGTATCTGTACTCTCAATGCGTTGGCTTTCCAAAAACAGAAGGTAACTATAAAAGTAAATTCAATGAAAACAAAGCAATTCTAGCTTAGATACTCTTGCTTGCTAGGAGGCCCCTGTCTTTGCTCTCAAGGGAGATTAGCGAGTGTTAGAGAGGTGTTAAAGACATCCCAGCTTCACACTGGCCCTTTCTCCTGCTTGACTTCGGCAGAAGCAGTAACTTTCCTGAGATGAGCTTGACGTTCCATGCTCTGTGTGGCCAGGTGTGGCTCAGTGTACCCGACCCAAGCTTTGAGAGGCTTGGCCTCAGCGGCAGCCCTTTGGTCCAGAGAAAGGAGGAGACATATCCAAGGTCATTCAGTAAGGAAGTAGCCAACAGGGGCCAAGGACCCAGGATTTTGACCCAGGGTGGGGCTGGTTGGGGGGGGGGAAGGCAGTGCTGGCGCAGGAGAGTGAGCGCTGGGCTGTGACCCATGAGGCTCAGCACCGCTGCTGTCTGTCTAGATGTCCCTGAGCATGGGCCAACACGGCTCTGAGCCTCAGGTCCCTCGTCTGTGTGGGAGATCTCCTCTACCGCCCCATGCTAGTGCCAATCGCCACGGTTACTTCCCAGAAGACAGAAAGTCCTCAGGACCTCCCCATAGCTTACAGGCCACAGTCCTGACTCCCTTGCAGGCTGCACAAGCCCACGCCCGCCCCCACCGTCTGACCCCTGCCCCCCCCACAGCCCCTCCTCCTCCCATCCAGCCAGGGCCATCTGCTGAGCACGGGGCCTGGACCATCGCAGGCACACACCATCGATATCTGTCGGGTGAGTGAATCAGTGAATACTTTGCCGTGGCTCCGTGCTGCCTCATGGACGCATCAGCTGTTCCCTTTGCTTGGAATGCCCTTTCTTCCTTTCTTGGTCTCTCAGCTTTGATTCATTTGCTAAAACCCTGCTTAGAAGCACCCCCTTTTCTAAGACGCTTTCTCTGAAATTTCCCAGTAGAGTTCATTACCCATTATTTCAACAAATGACTATCAAGTGCTTCCTGTGTGCCAGGCACGGGGCAGGGGGCTGGGGACACGAGCATGAACAAGACAGGGGAGCGTCCTTCCCTCCCGATCTTCCCCTCTTCTGAGCCTCCTAGGGCCCCCGCTCGTGCTGCTGCTCTCACACTGGCCCCACCGAAGCCTAGCCGGTATTTGTACCTGCCCCTCCTGGACTGTGTGTGAGCTCTCCTCTGTGGTCGTCCTGGGCCCCAGAGTCCAGCCCTGGGCTGGGCATGCAGTAGGCTGCATTGTCAGCCACCAGGCCCTGCTCCCCACCCCAGAGCTGGAGTTTACGGAACAATGTGAGCATCAACAGAAGCAAGGCTGGCCACCATTTACTGAGAGATGGAGAGCCTACGGTGTGCCGGGCGCCTGGCCCATGTGCTCCGCCACTCTGAGAGCACACTCAACTCGGTGACTGGGAACTGGGACTCACAGTGGGCCCTGTGGGCCAGGCTTCTTCCCCTGTGGGCCCCTCAGCCCTCCGGGAGCCTCTTCCCGAGGCCAGATTCCAGGAGCCTCCTCATTCTGAGCCCTGCTCGGCATACCCCCATCCCCCTCAGCACTGGCCTGGCTTCCTGGAATTTGTCCTCCTAATTGAAACCAAACACCGGGGCTCCTCGAGGGCTGTGCCCCAGAGGCCCCGGTGGGTTTCTCTTTCCCGGCCTCTCCCTTCCCCAGCTGGGGGCGGGGTGCTCAGCCCTAGGCAGCACTTGGGGGGAGGCCCTTCCCCTGCACCGGGTGTGGGGTAGAGGGCCCTCCCTGCCGCTCGGGTCTGAGTTAAACTCAGCTCTCTCACAGCCTGGAGACATAGAAAGAGAGGGACAAGGAGGTAAGAAAGAGGAGACAATGGAGGGTGGTCAACTCCTCGGACAGTCCCAGGAACACTCCGGGCGGGTCCTGTCTTAGGCCAAAGGCCTGGGAGTTGGAGGGCAGATTTGTGAAAATCAGCTCCATCCTGACCTACCGTGTGACCTTGGGCCTTGGGCAAGTACTTTACCTCTCCAAGCTTCAAGTTCCTCATCTGTACACAAACGGGCATATATGGAGCCCATCTCACGGGATCATGGAGAGCACGTGACAAGATTACCTTAGCTAAGTACCCTGTGGCCTGTGGTCGGTGCTCAGCGAGGCGCGGCCACCGTGACTGTCGTCCGAGGCGGCATGGGCACACAGCCTTTGCTGGCAGGCACGTTTGAGGATGTGTGGGACTGGAGAAGGATGTAGTTGGAAGGGTCACTCAGGGTCAGTGACTGTTTGTTGAACGAAGGAATTCATTCAACTTTCAACAAACATTCACTGGGCGCCCCCCCTGCGCCCAGCCCTGGGACACCCTGGGAGGGAAGCCAGGCACTGCCCTCAGGCGCGCGCTTGGGGGAGGGGTGGGCAGATGGTCACGCCCGTTAAAGCGATGACAGTGCAGACTGATGGTGACAGGGAAGCAGAGGGGGCGAGCCCCCAGGGGCATCTGACCCAGGCTGGGGCAGGGGACAGGGTGGCCAGGGACGGTTTCCCAGAGAAAGCGGCTGAGAGCTGAGACGTGAATGTTTGCCTCCCCTTCCTTTCTGCGCTTACTTCCAGTGGCACTTGTCGCCGCGGGCCAGCTGGACACAGGTGCGGCCCCAGGCGGCTCGGCTGGGAGGCCCGCGGACCCGACCACCTGCCCTGTGTTTCCCGTCACGTTATCCTTACAACCACTTGTTTTCACGTGTGTCCCCCTTGAGGCACTGTCCCGTCGACATATCATGCAGGTCACAAATGTTTTAAAAAATTAAAAATAGGGGCACTTGGCTGGCTCAGTTCGTAGAGCGTGTGACTCTTGATCTCTGGGTTGTGAGTTCAAGCCCACGATGGGCGGGCGTAGAGCTTACTAATCAAAACAAAACGGATGGAATTACTTTGAATAATATACTGTATTAAACTCAATGTATCCATAATATTATAAACATGTAATCAATATAAACAAATTGTTAACAAGCTAATGGACATTCTTCTTTTTTGAAATTTGGTGTGTGGGATGCCTGGGTGGCTCAGTCAGTTAAGCGTCTACCTTCCGCTCAGGTCATGATCTCAGGCCCTGGGATCGAGCCCTGCACTGGGCTCCTTGCTCCATGGGGAGCCCGCTTCTCTCTCTCCTTCCGCCTGCCGCTCCCCCTGCTTGTTCTCTCTCTCTCTCTAATACATACATACATACATAAATAAAATCTTTTTAAAAAATCTGGTGTGTGTTTTGCCTTTAACGGCACCTCTCAGTTTGGACCAGCCACATCTCATGCACTCAGTCAGTCCGTGTGGTGAGTGGTCACCATAGAGGATAGGATGGCTCTAGAATAGGGGTTCCTCTAGGGCAGGGAACCTTTACTTCTCATCTCTTCAATGCCGAGAGGGGTGTCCTGGATGGAGGGCACAGCAGGGAGGAGAACACGGGAGTGAGAGAACGAAGTCTGTTCAGGGAACAGCATGCCATTTGGTATGGCTGCCTGAAAGGCAAATCAGCTGGGGCGAGGGGGCAGTGGGACTGCATCTGTATCTGCCTCCAGATCAAGCAAGGCCATGAATGATGTGCTAAGCAATTTGGATTTTGGTTATGTGGGCAACTCAGGTCCTCATTTTTTTATAAGCAGAGGAATGTTGCATTCAGGCGAAGGCTTTCGAAAGAGCCCTGTGCTAGGTAGCATGGAGGATATAATTTGGATGGGACCAGTCAGGAGGCAGGGAGACCCAGCCAGGAAGCTGGCACCCTCACATAGGGGGGGATGATGAAGCAGGGACCGATCAGAGAGACAGAGACGGAAAGGCAGGGCTCGGAGACTGATGGGTGGAGGGGGTGTGGGCAATCAAGAATAAGTCCCGGGTTTTTAGCTTGTGGTGCCAGTTTTCCAAGCCAGGACACGTAGGAGGAAGGGGAGGAGGAGCAGGTCTGTTGAAGACAACATCGAGTTCAATCCTGGGGCCTGCTGGCTTTGAGAAATTAGCACATTGTCTTGATGGACAGGACAGTGGTTAAGGTGTAGTGTGCCGAGTTCATATGCGGTGTGGGCTGCTGGGCACACATGGCGTTCAAGCAGGAGCTGGACAGACACCAGCCTGGGATGTTACGGAGGGCTTACGTGCGGTCCAGGTGAGCAGGGCCTGGTGACCCTCAGTCGGCGTCCGACCCTCGGATTTTGCTGCATGTGTGTGAGACCCTGTCTCCTGCAGCTTGGGCATGTCTGTCATTTGGGGACCTTTGTGGTCTAAAGGTAATTCGTGTTTTTGGAACTTGACCCACAATTAGAACTGGGAGTGGGATCCAATAGGTGTGACGGCTGCATGGCAGCAGAGGATCCATCCAAAAGACCACGAGGGGAAATAGCCCTGAGGTCCAGTTGGACTGATAGCTTAGAACCAGAGAGTGAGAAGGAGCCTTGATCCTCAACCAGCCTCCCCTCCTCCCCACAACTGGATTTGTGGGAAAACTGAGGGCCTTGCCCAAGGTCACATAGCAGGTCACATCTTCTCCAAGAGGAGGTTCCGGGGCTCGGGCTGCATCTTGGCACCACCTCCCCAAGTCCCGAGGGCCTGTAGTATCCGCATCTCCTTGCCTTTCCTGGGCACAAAAACTGTTCTTTAACACATGTGGAAAGGGATCCCGGTCCTTTTTAATTAGGAGGATACAAAGAGAGAAGTCAGACGGCTGCCCCCACCCACGGTTGGAAGACTAAGTGCTCCCCAAATTACACAGCAGATGCCAAGGCTCCGGCAACAAGACCCAGCTTGATAGCTTTGTGGTAACCTCAGCCGGCACAATTTTATTTTTATGTTTTAACTCCTTGGTGATATATAGACCTCTCACAGGCAGGAGAAATGGCATCCAGAACTTCTCTCTTGGAAAAAAAAAAAAAACAACAACTTATCTTTGAACTTGTGCAATACACACCCAATTTAATTAACCCTTTGGTCAGGCCACTTGGTCTGCCCGAAGCTGGGCGAAGAAAGCTCTCCTGCCAAGTGGGCGCGGTGCAGGGTACTTGAGACACATGGACACAGTGGGCCAGCCTGGCCACTGCCTGGCCCTGGGACCCCGACGTGTCCTTGATCCTCTTGGGGCCTCTGGGCCCCAAGCAACAGCCTGCACAAACAGCCCTATGGGCAATCGTATGTGCCTCTTCTGGGGTCTGTCTTTTCCTGCTTTTCAAATTTCGGTCTAAGGAGCCTGCCTGCTCTGGAAGAGTCCCCACATCTCATCTGGGCACGCTCGCCTCAAACCTCTATTTCTATCCAGACTTGCTGTTCAGAACTCAGACCAGAAGGTTTGGAATCACAGCTCATGCCTGACTCCCCTACTCCCTCCTGTGCTCAAGGTACCAAGGCCGGGTGTCGCGCATAGCCTTTCCCCTCTAGCCACAGGGACTCTGCCTCCTGTCACCCATATCTTTGCACCCCTCTTTGGTCTCCCCATCCACATTCGTTTTTCAACGCTCAGGTCTGCTCTGTCATTTCCTGAACCAGAAAACTTGAGAGGCAAGCCCCTCCCCCCTTGTCTGAAGGCTAAAGCCCCAACTCTCAGGACTCTGAGGCATGGTCCCCCAAGACCACTCCCCTACCCCGTGTGTGTTCCAGGCTCCATTCCTTCAACATGCAGGTATTTGTGGAGTCTTTCCTATGTGCCAGGAACTGTGCGGGGCACGCAGGAGCTAGGTGATACACAAGTGCCCCGAAAGTGTGTTTTCAGAGCTGGGGGTTCGGGCCTCCGAGGAGGGGCACGGAATTGAGAGAGGGACTGGGCTGCGGCCAGCCCTCTTCTCACTGGTTTCCTGTTTACTATTAACAGCTGCCCATGCCGCCCGGCGCACAAACGTCCCAGCGAACCTTGGTATGTTTTCAGACAGGCAGCTCAGTCACAAACATGAGGCAGGCAACTCAAAATTCGCCTTCAGCTGCCTTGAAAATCTGAAAAGGAACTCCCTTTAATCCTTCCCTTCCTACTCGACGCACTCCCCAACTTCTGTCTTCCTCTCCCTCCTTGGAGGACATATGGCCCCTTGAAGTTTTTGTTTGCTTGCAGAGGGAAAAAAAAAACCAGCTTCAGTGTGGAGGGTTTTTCCTTTTTTTTTTTTTTAAATCAAGCATCAAGAGACGTAGCAATCTGCTTGCAGATACTGTACGTGCATAATTAATAAAATCTCATTATTTATTTATAAAGAGACACACGAGGAACTGGAGAATTAGGGCTATCCCCATTATATATGAAGAGGGAGAAAAAGAGTAGGAGAGAGAAGCAAATACTTTTTGAATGTTAGATCCTTCCAGAGAAGTGAATCTCTTAATATGCAATGAATAAAAAGACATCTACTCCCCATGGAAGTGGTGCTCCGTGCCCAGGAGGCATCGGAAAGCAGAAACCTGGTTCAGGGAGCTTAAAAAAGGAACAAGACCAACTCGGTGCTGGCAGTGCCCAGCACGCGGCTTTGGCTTGGGGTAGTTGGCAAGAGAGCAAGAGGCACGGTGGAGGGCCTGGCGGCAAGGAAGGAGGCTTGGGAACCAGTCTGGGGCTTCTAAAGGACGGGACTTGGGCACAAAATCTCTGGTAGGTGGGAGAGAAGCAGACAGTCACCCAGCGAGCACCACATATATAACCCGGACACCGGCTGAGGGGAGCCCCTGGTTTCTCCGGTCCATTACAAGACAGGTAACATTAAGGGGGTGGGTGGGGGAACGACACTAGGGGTTCTAAATGCCAGCTCTGCCCTTGGACCTCTGCATGCCAGATGCCCATCCAGGACCGCCAATATCAATAACCCAGCTTATTATATAACAGCCCCTGCGGCCAGGCAGGCAGGGGTCAGAGCCTCCCAGGTTTCTTGAGTTGGGGTGGACCTTCGCTCTCCTCTCTCTCATTTTTTCTAGAGACATGCTTTAAAATAGAAAACAGGCTTATGCAGGAATCAACCCCATAGAAAGGGGTGGTTTGGAGGGATTTTTTCTCCCTCCCACCTCCCTCAAGTGCAAGCAACTCAAGCAGCGGAACGCTCAGCCTTCCTGGGGCGGTGGGCTTCGGAAGGGGGCGGGGAGAAGGGCTGGGGAGGGGGTCGGCCTGGGCAGCAGCCCCCGCAGGGTTACCCGGGCGCGTGCAGGGAAACGTCTCAGCAATTCCAGCGCCCGAGCGGAGCGCGCGGGGGGGTGGGGGCGCGCGGCGCGGGGCACCTTGAAACCGCCGGCGGCCGCGCGCTGATTGGCCGAGCCGCCGCCTCGGCGTTCCAGCCAGGCGCCCCTCCCCCCGCGCCGTCCACCCCGGAAGGAATTTCCTCCTCTGGCGGCCGCTATTGTTGTCCGCCTTCGCTGTTTGGGTCGGATCGCGTAACCATAGTATCCAAACTGTGTCCACGCGGGGCCCCAGCCTGGGACCCCTGTGCCCCCAACCCCCCCACTTTTTTTTTTTTTTTTTTT
>NW_024423564.1:60121847-60356357 GCF_017311325.1 Ursus maritimus | reverse complement strand
TTTTTTTTTTTTTTTTTTTTGCAGCCTACTTATCATGACTTCATCGGACTCCGGGGAGCAGGGGAGGGGGATGGGGCGGGGGGAGCTGGCCCACTTCTGGCGGCCCTTACCTCGAGATGTTTTCAATTATAATTTTTTAAAAAGTCTGCTTCGTGGGTTCGGGGCTTTTAAATTCTTCCCACTCCCCTCTCTCCCGTTAAACCGTTGGACCAAACTTGAATGGGGTTTTCCCTCCGTTTCCCCTCTACCGCCTGTACTCCAAACCCTGACTTTGCTGCTCCCCGCTGGGGCAGGGGGGGGGGTTCACAGCAGGGGTCACTCCCCCAACCTAGCCCCTCAAATCAGGACTGTGTTCTGGTCCCTGGGCCTGGGCTTGCGCTGGGGAAAGCAAGGCTGGTGGTGGGGTCGGAAACGTCGGATCCTGTAGCCCCCGCACCTCCCCAGCCCCAGGGCTCTTCCTGGAGGGGTTGGGGGATCCCTGGGGATGGATATGGGGGAAGAGGTACGGGGTGGATGCCCGGCAAACGTAGGGGGGCTCAAAGGGATAAGAGGACGATGGGGGAAGCAGCTGACAGGTTCTTGGGAAAACAAGCCCATGGCCCCTCAAATCTCTTTCGGATTTCTGGGCACAGACATCCTAGTCGGTTCGAAGCAGCCTGAGCCCCATACCTGCCCCCCACTCCTGCAAAAAAAAAACCACAAAAAAACACCAAAAAACAAAAGCCCTATCCCTGCGAAGTGCATTCTGCTGGGAGAGGTGGGGGAGCCTGCGGCAAGTCCGCACCGGGCAGGCAGCGCGCGGCGCGGGAGCCCCCGGGGCTGGGGCCGGCAGCGGGGGGCGTTGTGTGTGCGGGGGGCGTCAAACATTCCCAGAACTCAAGTATTCTCCCGGCGCCCGTTGGGGCGGGGGCAGCGGCGGCGGCTGCCCAAGTTCGGGGCAACACTGCCCTCTAGGGGCTGCCGCCGGAGGTTCGCAGCCGGGGAGGCCGGGGGCCTTGAGGTTTGGGTCTGGTTCTGGACCCAGCCCCTAATACCTGGGCAGCGGCGGCAGTGACCACACCCAGTGACCGGTGACAGGCCAGAAGACACCTTCCAAGCGCCAGTTCTAGGGGCTGGGGGATGAGGTGGTGGGGTTGGTTTGCTCTAGAATTTAAAACTGACAGACAGTTGGGTGCATCCTGCAGACTGACTGGATCTTTAAGATCAATGGATCTAGTCCCCTGACTGTGCAGTTGGGGAAACGGAGACTTGGAGAGGGGAATGACTTGCTTAGGGACGTGGGGTTTGCGCCCAATCCTCCTGGGGTCCTGTGGCTTTTTTGGATTCATAAAGTCCTCTTTCATCCCTGACCTCGGTGCCTTGTCAAGAGAGGCATTATCAGGCATTTTACAAATGAGAAATCAGAGATGTCTTGACTTGCTCAGTCACACAGCTGAGTGAGAACCCAGATCCCCAGACTTCCCACCCAGCTGTCTATACCGTGGGAACTGTGGGGGCCATGAACCAGAGGCTCAGCTAGCTGGCCAGCCTTCCGCCTGGGAGCCCCTGTGGAGCTCTATACCCATCGCTGCCAGACCAGGGCAGAGGTGCTGGCTCCCGCCGAGGGGGTGCGGGTCTGCTGAAACCCGGATTCTAGCCTCCTGAACTGCTGCCTTGTCTGGGCCTCGGTTTCTCCATCTCTAAAATGAGACATAGGCAAGAAGATCAGGAAGGCATCTTGCACCCTCAGTGTTTGATAACACTAGGCTGCTCCTGCTCTTTTGTTTGTCACAGCCTCTCTTCTCCTGCTCTCCCAGGCTCTTTGGTTGGGGTCTGGGCTGGCTGCTTCCGCCAGCACCACCCCCCCACCCCGCCCCCGCCACAGCCGCAGGGTTTCTGCGGCTGCCCCGCCCCTCCCCTCCTCTGCTGGCAGGCGCAGAGCTGACTGTGGGAGGGAACGGTGGGCAAGGAGCCAGTAGAGCGTCAAGTCAACCCCTTGGGAAAACAGGGTTGGGGGGGGCAGCTGTCAGAGGCTGCAGCTAGGCGATGGCGGACCAGGGTCCCTGGGGGTTATTTGTGTCCAAGGTAACTGGTGTCCGAGTTGGCTGCTAGTCTCCTTCCTCTCTCCCAAAGGATGTGGGGAGCTGTGCTGGGAGTCATTTCTACTTCTCCCTCTCCCGGACTGCCCATGAACACTCAGGCACCAAGTCTGGTCCTTTCTCCCCTCAAATCTCTCTCCAGTCCTTCTTTTTCTCCCCATCCCTCAGCCACCACCCTAATCTGCCAGACTGCTGGTCTCCAGGGGGCTCTGAACTGGCCCCTCTGAGCCTTCGTCCACACTGTCCCCAGCGACTAGCTTTCTGAACCACGAAGTGCACCCTCTTCTGTTTCAATCCCTGCACTGTCTTCCATTGCACTAAGATCACCCCCAGGCTGGTAGATCCTCTGTGACCTGGGCCTGCCTGCCTCTCCAGCCTCATTTGGGGCCTTTGTGTCTAACACATCTTTTGGGTCCTAGTGACCCTGCATGTGACTTCAGGAACCTGTCTTGCTTCCTGGCCTCACACAAGTTGTGACCCTAGGTCCTTCCAGGCCTTGGGGATGCTGAGGTGAACAAGACCACTCTTCCCTGCAGAAAGCTCATAGACCATGGCAGACACAACCAGTATGGTCATGTAATGTATAATAATTGTCAGTGGAATCTGGTCTTAAGAGGATCCTCACCCAGCAGGGGGGGGGGGATCAGGGAAGGCTCCCTGAAGGAGGTGGTGCTTGTGCTGAGTCCCAAGGGAGGACTAGGAAATTGCTCAGATACACGGAGGTGAAGAGGGAAGATGACCCAGGGAGAGAAGTGACATGAATAGGCATCAGCGTGGGCAGGCGCAGGTTGTGAGAGAGTGTGACCCTTAAGGAATCTGGAAGACAGTATAGCTGAAGGGTAAGAGGATAGGGCAGTGGGGAGGGATGTAGCTGGGGAAGGAGCCAAATCCAGGGGGTCCTTGCCTGGTTTGGCCTAAGGAGCTGGGATTGCCATATGCCGGCCCTGGGAAGCCAGGGAAGGTTATGAGCCTGGGGCTGGACTGCATGCTGGGAACACCGTCCCTCTTGCAACCAGGCCCTGGGAATGCAAAATGACTACTTTTATTTACCCAGCCCTCCTTATTCCCTGCCTCTTTCCGCAGAGGATCGGAAAGGATCTAAGGAAAAATCAGATAGGGTTCTTGCCTTCAAGCAGCTCGTAGGCTGGGATAGATAAAGGATAAACTGGGTCAGGCAGAATGAAGAAAAGCACAGTGAGAACTTTCTAAAATATACACCTAGTGGCCCTGTCCCTCCCTGCTTGAAACCTCTTTATTGTCTCCTTGGTGCCCTCAGGGGCAAGCCCCACTCCTTTGCCTGGCACTTAGGGCCCTGGTGGTCTGCCCTGATGGCCTCTCTGGCTCCCCTCAGCTGCACGCTACCCACTCCCTTTCCTCCAGCCAGCTGTTATTTGCGGCTCCTCGAATGGACCACGTTCCCTCCAGCCATCAGATCTGGGCCCATCCTGTTTGCGTTGCCTGGAATCCTACTTCCCAGCACCCAGGCCCCTTGCCCCTTCTTCATTCACTGTTGGCTTTTTCAAGATGTTGCTGAGGCTTCCCTCCCGCCCTCTTGGAAGCCCTCTATGGTCCCCAAAGCTGAGCTAGGTTCCTCCCCTCAGTTCCCCTTGTCCCATGCCCCTTCTTTATCTCAGTACCCATCCCAGCAGAGTTGAATAATCCCTAGGAGACTGGCAGCCTCCACCTCTGATTGGCCTAGGGGTCTCCAGGCCACCCATACCCAGGGCGCAGAGTGGATGCTCGGTTAAGCTTTTGTTGTTGAGAATAGTAGTACTAGACATTTCCTGCCTGCCTGCCGGGTGCCGGGCTCTGTGTCAGCCTCTTGCTGAGTGTTACTTTTCTCTTTTACAGCCACCCTATGACGTTGTCGACATGACCCCATTTTGTAGGTGGGGAAACTGAGACTCAGAGAGGGAAAATGATTATCCAAACCATGAGGGTAGTTGTCAAAACTCATCGAATTTACATGCAAACGATACCTCAATTTTTAAAAAATGAAAAAAGACAAGAAAACTACCATAGCATTTCACATTTCTTATGTCTGAAAAAACTATGAGAAACAGTTTGCCATTATTACAAGAGGAAAAAAAGGGAAGGCATAGTTGGTTTGAGGCAGGGCCGGAACTTGACCCAGAACTTGACCCATGTGGCCTATCCTTAAGTCCTTGTTGATCCCACCTCCCTCTAGTCTACTAACTATGAGATCTGGGGGGCCCTGACAAGGCTTCCCAGGAGAAAGTGCTCCTTATGGGGTGTGGGGGTCCCACTGGCAGAGAAGGCCTGAAAAGAGGTGCTCAAGGGTGAAAGTCCACGGCAGGTCAAGGCCAGAGGCTCAGGGTGATGTGGTGCCAGTGCCGGAAATGTGTAGTGGAATCATGGGAGACGAGTCTACCCGGGTCAGCTGGGTCTGCTTGGAGAGGCCCTTGACCACCTGGACAGAGTGGGCCTTGGTGTACAGGCAATAGGAGCCATCGCCTTCTGGAGAGCACTGACCTGAGCCTTGAGCTTCTCTTGCAGGAACCTGTCTTTTGGGGGGTGGTAAGGGGTGCTGGTTGCTGGCCAGTGGGGCTGGGTTTGGAGCAGCCAGAGCTGGGGTCAAGGCTAGGGGGAATCCCAGGGCATGGAGGTATCCCGAAGAAAGGTGTCCAGAATCTGAAGAGGAAGAGGATCACAGAACCCGACAGAGGCACAAGACTGGGCTCATGGAGCCGAATTCAGAGTTTTGCAGAGCTGGGATTGGGGTGAACCTGGGCAGGGCAGGGTGAGGGGAGCACCAATCCAAGGTCTGGGATCCAAACCTGGCACTTCCCCTCACTTCCACAGCCCTGTGACCTTAGATAGCGTAATGGCCTCAGCTTTCTCATCTGAAAAAAATGGGGATATTAGTAGGACCTGCTTTGTGGAAGATTCTAAAGATTACATGAGATGATATGTACAAAGCTCTTCATACGGTGCCTGGCTCATAGTAAATACATAATGTATGTTGAATTATTCTCCTTCTTCCTGACTGCCCCCCACCCCCTTTTCAGTCCCCGTTCCCAGGCGCTTCTTTCCCAGAGCACCCACTCCAGGGGATTCCATAGATGACCCTAAATATGCACGTATTGTTGCGAAACTGTAGTTTTGTTCGGGTGCTAGGTGTGTCAGTCTGTATCTTTCCTTTCACTCCCCTACTTAACGCTACATGTTTGAAAATCTTTCTATGTGGCTTCCAGTTGCTGTATAGTTTCCTGAGCGGACACCCACAATGTTTTAGCATCCATTCTTCTGGTGAAGACATCTATGTTGTCCCCCGTGTCCTCTTCTCACAAATAATTCCTTGGAAAAACACCCTTGTCAGTGTGTCCCCTGGGGCATCTGGGTGGCTCAGTCGGTTGAGCGTCCCACTCTTGATTTCAGCTCAGGTCATGATCTCAGGCTTATGAGACCGAGCCCGTGTCAGGCTCCGTGCTCAGCGGGGAGTCTGCTTGAGATTCTCTCTCCCTCTCCCTCTGCTCCTCCCCCCGCACACCTGCTCTCTCTCTCTCTCTCTAAATAAGTAAATAAAAATCTTTAAAAAAAAAATGTGTCCCCAAACACAGATATGTCCCCTTGTGGACCTGTGTGAGAATTTCCCTGGGATATCTGGGGTGCAACTGCTGTGTTATGGGACCCACATCTACTTAATTTTACTCAATATTGTTAGGTTTCTAGAATGACTGAACCACTTGGTACCCCACCAGCGGCACCGGAGAGTTCCCGCCTCCCCAGCTGCCTGCCGGCACTTGGTATTACCCACCGTTCTAATTTTTGCCAGTATGATGGATGTAAAGTGCCAGCACATGAACTTGTGAGGCTAAGTAGCTCTTCATACACCCGCGAGCCACCCGGCCTTCTCCTTCTGTGAAGCGCTTGTATGTCCTTCACATGTTCTCCCGCTGGGTTCCCTCATCTGTCTTCCTGTTGGGTGCCCCAGGGTCAGCATCGAGGACAGCCTATGGCAACTGCCTCAGCAGCTCTGTCCTCTGGGGACGGGGTGGTCAGGTTGGCTGGAAGGGTCTGAGCTCTCCCTCATCGGTGTCACGGTCGTTTGAATTGCTGTCATTTCGTAAACCTTTTCTGAGTGCTTTCCCGGGTTTGGGCCCTGTGTGGGGTCCAAGGACCCAATGACTCAGGCTGTTCTTACTTCTAAGAACTCACAGTGCCGTGAGAGAAGCAGACTGGACAGAACCGAGTTGTTCCAATGACTCAGTAATGAGGTGGTACAGATGAGGCGACTTCCCCATTAGACACTTCGTCCCACTTGATGGTCCTGGCTTGGGTCATGGAGGAAAACATCCATCGTGGAATCAACGAATACACCCCAAACTTCTAGGGAAGGCAGCTCCCAACTTGGAAAGCCTTTCGTTTGAGCCTCCTGAAGGATGCCTGGGGCTGAGACTAGGGCAAGTGCCCCTGGAGAAGTGTTTAGCTTAGCTGACAAAATGGGGGGGAGGTGGGGGAGTCAGGGTTGGGAGGAAGCGGTGAGGCAGAGAGTGGAGGGGGAGGTGGGGGAGAGGGATGGGAGGTGGGGTGAAGGGTTCAGCATGAAGAGGCCAGGCATAAACCTCAGAGCAGCTGCAGGGGTGTCCTCGGGGCACCTGTGCTCCAGCTTAGGGCTGCCCCCTAGTGCTGTCTGTCCCGTGGGGTGCCGTCCCGCTCTCTGCCGCACACTCCCCCCTCCTCCCAGGTGCCCTTCCTCCCACCGAGCGCTCCGGTGCCTGACACTCAGTTTCAGGTCTCCAGAGCTGCTCCCCCATCTCCTTATACCCTCGGCAAAGCCCACGACACCCTCGTCCTCCTCAGGGGAGTGTTTTGTGGAAACTGGGGGGGGAGAGGTGGCGTTTCTGGAGAGGTTCCTGGCTTGTGACAGAAGCAGCCCCCACAAGCCAGTGAGAGCGTCCAAAGAGTAATCAAATACAGCAGAAGCAGGAATTTGGAATCAGAGGTGATCGTGGAAATGTAAGTCGGCCTCTGGGGAATTTGCAGAAATCTGGAATGTCGAGGAGTTAGCTTCCAAGGGTGCCTGGAGGGTTTCGGGCGATCTTATTTCAATCTAAGTGGGTTTTGTAGCAGATCGTATTTTCCAAAAATGGCCTCAGTAATATCTTCCGTCCCACATGCTCCTCTTCAATGTGACTTTGACATTCCGCCCCTCAAATCAAGGGTTAATATGTCCTCTCTTTGAACCTGGGTAGACCTTTTTGACTCCTTGACCAGCAACGTGTGGTGCAAGGACACGATTTTTACGACGAAGGCCAGGTCCTAAAAACGCCGTGCCCGGCTGCTTTGTCTCCTTGGGAGACTCGCTGTGATGGGGGTGGGCGGCCGCCACTGCCTCGAAGCCGCCATGCTGTGAGGAGGCCCAGACTCCTTCACACGGAGACTCACGCAGAGGGGTCCTGAGACTGGTGAACACGGGGGTGCTCGGCC
Source organism: Ursus maritimus (assembly GCF_017311325.1). Taxonomy (NCBI): domain Eukaryota; kingdom Metazoa; phylum Chordata; class Mammalia; order Carnivora; family Ursidae; genus Ursus; species Ursus maritimus. The sequence continues at coordinate 60,348,828 of NW_024423564.1, read as the reverse complement.
CTGCCCCAGCGGCTGGGCCCTCTGCTGGCCCGTCTCTGGTCTCTGTCTGACCACAGCTCATGGGGGACCCGCGAGCCAGAACTGCCCAGCGGTGCCCTTCCCGCATTTCTCACCCACAGAAATCCTGAGAGGAAAGAACGTGATTGTTATGTTAAGCCGCAAAGGTCTGACATGATTCGTTACGCAGCAGTAGATAATCCAAACAGGTTTATACTTATTTTATTGTCAGTCTTCTCTGGCCAACTCTAGTTTTTGTTTTCAGTTCTATTCTCAGCCCTTAGCCTGGAACATACTATGCTTTACAGATATTTGTTGGGTAAATGGATGAGAGCTGACAGTGCCTATCAGCATGATGCTGGGGGAACCAAAGGGTTTGTGGGAGCCCAGGGGAGACTCCTAATCCAGCCTGGGAGATCTGAGAAGGCTTCCTGGAGGAGGTGATGCTCTGAGTTCCTGGGCAGGGCTATAAGAATATCTGTTCTTCTTCTCCGGGTGCTGCTTGTTTGTTTTTGGCCCCCCAAGTGTGGCTTCCTGGCTTGGGGTGTGCCCAGTAGGCCCATCCCTGTGTCCATGTTGGGGGTCCTCCTTCCCTATCCCTGCTCCTGCTCTCTATTCTCCCTCCCTCTCTGGGCCTGCAGGCTCACTCCTGCCTTCTCTGACTCTGGGTCTGGTTGGAGAAAATTAAGTCAATGGGGAGGGAGGAGTTGACAAATAGTCGGTCTGGTAATTGAATTCTTTTTTTCCTCCAGCCCTCTCTCCACCCCCCAGAGAGCAGGAGGAATTAGCTCTCTAGACAGTGGTTTTCCCTGCTAAGGAGCTCTGGTGTTGTGTCCCCTCCCAGCCTGGATCAGTGGCAGGCCGGAGCCTTAGGATCCTCTGGGGCTAAGTGTTGTACAGAGGAGGAAACTGAGGCGCTGAGAGGGGACGGATTCTCTGTAGGCACTAAGTGGCTGGCTGCCGGAGCCACGACTAGAAGGGAAAGGCCACCTGGAGGCAGCCTTTGCACTGTCCCAGGAAGGTGGCGAACAGGGACTGGGAGGGGTTTGGTGTGGGACGCAGTAGGGGCAGCCCGTTGTGGGAAGCTTGGGGCTCCTGGTCCCTGGCAGGAGGCGGCCCCTTTACCACCGGTTGGGATTTCCTTGGTGGTGAGGCTGTGGAGTTGGTAGGGAGGCCAGCCTGTTTCTCCGCAGGACCTGGCGACCCTGCAGGACGGTCTTCACAGAGTCCCCTCTAGGAGCGGGGGGTGGGGGCCACTGGGTTGGTACTGACCTTGGGCAGAGGGTTGACAGAAGTGAAAATAACCCCGCTCCATGCTGTGTGTCTCGCCATTCTGAAAGATGGGATGGCCTCAGGGACCCCACAGAGCCATGAGAGTTATGGAAGTTACTGGCCCTTAACTGCCCTCAATCCATAGTATCCATAGTGTCTTTTATTGTCTCGTTGTAGAGATGAAGACACTGAGGCTCCAATAGGCCCATGTGGCAAGTGGCAGCAGGAGGAGTCACACCCTGGGTGGCCTGGACTTCCAAGCCCTCTCCACACGCAGGCTTCTAGGCTCTGTGGGAGAGGTGGCCACGGGTGGGGGGTGCGAGCCCGCCCTGTGGGGTAGGGGGTACAAGCTGGGTGCCCGCGGGGTGGGGACGCAAGCCGGGCTCTGCAGGGCAGGAAGGGGCGGGTGGACCGGAGGGTGTTCTGGACTCCCCTCACACCCCCAGACTCAGCGGGGGTGGGTGCCTCACGGCCCTGCCTCACGGAGCGGTGGCGGCTGCGGGCTCCGGGAGCGCTTGATTTATTAAGCTAATGTTCTAGCACATTTTCCCCATCCCGTAATGAGCTGTTTCCACCAGGGGGTGTCTGCCGAGCTACTGCGGGCTTCCGGCTGCTCCAGGAGGGAGGCAGGGCTGGCTGGCGGGTGGTCTGGGGTGGCGAGGGGGTCGGGGTGTCTGGCTGCCCAGGGAGGGGAGGGAAGAGGTTGGAAAGTCTGGGTTGAAAAACCACCCCCTGGTGGTGGTGGGGGCGGCTGTTGAAGGGAGGCTGGAGACTAGTCCTGCCCGTGCAGCTTGCAACAGATCCCAGTTTCTCCCTGTGCCATCCTGGCTCAGTTTCCCGCCAACCCCAGGGGCCTGGGAAGAAACACTGGCCCCGGCATTCTGGCCTGGTTCCTCCTGGCCTCCTTCCTCCACGAACTTCTGGGCGCTCTGAGCTCAGACTGCCTACTGCCTGCTTGTTATGCACCCAGAGCAGGCATTTCTGTGGCTTGATGTGACAGTTACGTCCTTTGCAGCCAGACCAATCTAGGTTCAAATCCCAGCCCAGCCACCTCCTAACTCTGTGACCTGGGGGCAGAGGGCAGGGCGATCCCTGCCCTCTCTGGGCCTCAGGTTCCATTTTAGAAGAAGCTGTATCTTGTGGGGTTATTGTGCGGATCAGCGAGAACACAGGTAGAGCTTTGTACAGGGTGATAAACCCAGCCTTGGCCACCTGGCCTACTGACAGTGGGACACACCTGCTGGGGAAACGGGATGACTAGCTTGGGTCTCTTGAGATCAGTACTCCCTGACATGGTTGCCAGGCTCACTGACCTGCCCCAGGAACCATTGCCATGTGTCACAGAGCAGGGCGCTTGAGTGACTTGCCCGGGCACCTAGTCCATAAGTGGAAGAACAGGGCCTGGAACCCATTCTGCTCGACTCCCAAACCAGTGCTCCTTGCTCTTCTCACTAGAGGTCACCGAGGGAGCCTTCTGGCCGTCAGGACAAAGGCGAGTTCTCTCAGCTTCCTCCTTACAGTAGGTTAACTGGCCTTGGACTCTGAGTAAATACGGAATTTTGTGGACCGTTGCTGGGAAGTTTGGAGGAAAAGAGGCTTGGAGGGGCCCGGCCCGCTGGGTACCTACACCTGTTGTCTTGTTTCTTCCTGAATTCAGAACGTCCCCGAATCCCCCCCAAGAGAACTGAGCCACCCAAAAACATTAACAAGCAAGTGGGATGAACTGAAGGTTAGTGCAGAGATGACGTGGCCATTTCTGTTTGTGCTTATAGAGAAGAACGTGACAGAACCTGTGTTAGGTGTTCTGCTCTCCTAGGCCCCTGCCCGGCTGCCTGCCCTGGGGGGAGCCCCATCCTGCACGCTGCTCCCCGCCTGGCTTCTCTCTCCCCACCTCCCTCGCCGTGCCAGCCTGGGCCCGCGCTGTCCCCTCCTTGATGGCTTCCCTCCCCAGGGCTGGTGCCTTTGAGCACTCTGTCCTCTCCACCGCTTCCTTCCCTGACCACGGGCTCCAGAGAAGCCTTCCAGTCACCCCCATTGTCTTCCCGGCTTCTGTTGTGTTGGGGTCGCCATCTGAAAGGACCTTGTTAGTTGCCTGTGCCCCTCAGGTATTGAAGCTCGGTGCCCCGTGCCCAGAATACCCCCTGGGAACGCAGTTGGCGAATAATCCACTTACGTTCCTTTCTTCTCAAATTCACCTGTGCCCCAGCTCCTTGCACACTACAGTGATCTCAGGACCCCGGGGACTTGATGTCAACAGCAGCCCCTTTCCCCGCCGTTGCTAACACTTGTTGGCCTTGCTGGTAACAGGCACTGGGACGTGCTTGCTGTGTGTTAACTCACTGAGTCCTCACCACCCCCCGAGGTAGGCCCCGTTCCCATCAGCACGCCCGCCTTACAGATGAGGAAACTAAAACCCGAGTCGACGGTCCTGTCTTATACAGTCAGCAAGTGGCCAAGCCGGGGGCTGAAATCCGGATGCTGGTTCTCTGGAACCCCTACTCCAGACTGCTTCTAGAAGCAGCATGATGTTCTCACCTGCCTCTCAGAGGGCAGCCCCCTACCCCCACCACCACCTGTGGAATGTGGACAGGTCCTTAGAACTTGCACCCCTAAGTCCTTATTTCATCCCAAATGGTTTTTCAGAGAATTTCTTTACAGCAGATGTAATGTTTGTTCCCAGCTATACATGTCTGGGTGAGCAAAATTTCTTCCATCTTTTACACATTTAAGAGAAACCGGAGTATGAGGGAAGGACAATGTTTGAAGGAGACAGAGTCTGTCCTGGACCCCATTGGAACTGGGTCCGAGTGTTTTGTCTCTCTGTGCTCCTCTCCTTTTCCTTCTTCATGCTCGCCCCCCTTCACGACGTGTCCTCTCTGATCTCCAAGTGGGATGATAACCCCCCCATGGCTCCTGAGCACTTACATACCCCTCTGTTCCACACCTGGGAAGCCCAGTTCCCATGGGAAGAGAGAGCATCCAATTGGCTGAGCTTGGACCAGCTGAGGCCCGGTCACCTGTGACAGGGGGAGAAGGTGTGAAGTGCGAACATGGCTCCTATGGCCTATGGCTCTCCAGGCGGAGGGGCAGCTTGGGCAAAGTCTTCAAGGAGGGGTGGCAGTGAGCTGGGAGACCAGCACTGAGAGTGCCCGGGGTGATCATGAAGAGCCTCGAATGTTACACTAAGGAACTTATCCTTCAGGTGACGAAGGCTCTAAGCCAAGGAGTGGCAGAACTCAGCCTGCAGCTTTGAAGGCTTGCGCTAGCTGCCAGACGGTAGAGGGGAGCCACGGGGAACCAGCGAGGAGGACGTTACTGCTGTGGAAGGTGGTGAGGGCCTGGCCCGGGGCCGGGATCCATGAGGAGGAGGCAGCATGCACGCACTGTCTTCTCTGAGCCATGTTTACGTCCTCCTTCCTGGGCCCTCTGGAAGACTCACCCTTTGATTCTGAGCGCTCACTGCGTGCCGGGCCTGTGCTGAGTGCTGAGGCCCTGTCCTGAGGCGCTCACTGCTGTGGGAGAGACGGGACATGGATCCAGGCCTCAGTTACACCAGGGAATGGATGTGTGAGAAAGGGGGGCCAGAGGGAGTGCTCTGGGAGATCCCAGGAGGCCAAAAATTACTTGGCGTGGGGCGTGTGGGGCGGGACAGAGGATCTGGGCCATCCTCCCTACCCCCCATGCTCTGTGGAGGTAGCAGGTGCAGGCCTGGAAGAACAGGTCCAGATCGAAGATGCGGAGCTATGGGGGAAGGGCTCTGTGGGGGGACGGGCCGCAGGGGCAAAGGCAGGAGTCGGGAAAGTACCTGGCGTGGCCGGGCAGGCAGGCCGTCCTGTCGGCAGGGTGTGCAGAGCTGAGTAATGGGAGATACAGCTGAGGAAGGCGGGACACTTCCCCTGCGGGCGTTCCTTCATGGAACATTTAAAACGCCAAGCTGAGGTGTTCAAATGTATGCCGGGGCAGTAGGGAGCCATTGACTGTGAGCAGAGAGCCATGCGGTCAGTGTTTCCCTTCAGGATTCTGACAGCATGGGTTCTGTGAATTAAACCAGTGGGGAAAGTACTCAGGCCTTCAGAGGGCTGGGGCCTGGGGGACGTGCTGGTGCCTTGAAATGCCCCACTGAAAGGCCCATCCCCGTAACCCAGGGCCTTTGGGGGCACAGCGGGATGGTCCACGGGGCCAAGAGCGGTGTGCGCAGGCTGGGGGTGTCCGTGGCAGCCGCCACACGGCTGAGGGCCTGCAGAAGCTGCCGAGGGCTGGGAGGTAATGAACAACTGTAATCACTCCTGTCGTGACATCATTAAACTCAGATCGCGCCGGCGGGGCCGCTGACGGATGGGCCTGGAGTCGCCGCTCACGGGGAAGGCAGGGTCATTTGTCAGCAGGCAGCAGATCAGCAAGGGGGGCCCAAGTCCCTACGCGTGGGGTGCTGGCTGCCATCCCTGGCCAGGTCGGGGCAGGCGAGGCTGGGCTCGGACCCTGAACGGCTCCAGTGCTTGATGACAGGTCTGAGTCGGAAGATCTTGAGAAGTCATCCAGTGGACGTGCTCAGGAGCCCTGGCGGGGAGTGTGGGGTGAGGGAGTGCTGACTGGGCGTAGGTTCTGGGGTTCCAGGCATTCCTCCTTGCTCCACACTTCTCTCTCTAAATGGAACCGTTCTTATTGTTGATTATCCGTGAGTACTGAGAAGGAAATCCACGCGGTATGGAGGAAGCAGTCTTTCATGGTCCTGCTCCCTGCGCACAATCATCGTTAAAGTGTGCTTTATGTTCCAGTTCCCAGGGCCCCTGGAGCCGCCACCCAGCCTCTTGCCAAGATCCCTGCCATTCTGTGGGCTAGCCCAGTGACCTCCCAAGAAACCCTCCAGTTTGCTTAAACGCAGCTGGATGCTTTTCCTTCCAGGTGTGGTCAAACTCGAGGAATATGAAGAAGTTCCTGCCTGCCTACCAGCCTGCCCGCCCCTAGCCTTCCCTCCCGGAGCTGGTTCCTAGGGTCGGCGGCCACTTTCATTCACTAAGCTCAGGGACAAACTGTAATGTCCCAGCTTCGGCTGGCTTTTTGTGCAGAAGTAGAGGCTGGACTGTGTTTAGTTGGGCCCTATGCTTTTACATATGATGGTTTGGAGGTCTGGGGCTGGGGTGGGGTGGGGATAGGGGTGGCAGGGAGAGGAGGAATTGCCAAACTGCTTGAAATAGCCACAGGCATTGAGGGTTGTACCCAGGGCACTGGGCATGCGGATGTGGGGGGCGAGTGGCTCCCGTCTGCATTTCCCTTGCCTGCCTGCTGTAGCTGAAGATGGGTTGCAGTGAACCCTCTCGGGCCCTCTCTCCATGCCTCTTGCCTGTTCCGTAGAGGAGTGACCTATTTGGCTGATAAAATTGCAGGGAGCCCGATACCCGTGGGCCAGGTTAGGCTGGGGCAGAATCTCCGCTTTAAAAGGTGGCATATCTGGAGCTAGGGTGTGTGGGTTATTTAATGCTGCATATCAAATGATCCCCGAAGCAGGTGGCAGGAAACCATCCTGCATTCTGCTCACAGACTCTGTGGACCGCCGATTCTGGGCACGTCGGGCTGGGCGTTTCTTGTTTGGGGTCTCCTGCGATGGAGTACAGGCAGCCTCCGGCCGGATTCTCTCTTCTTTTGGTGCTCGTTGTGGGAGCGCGGGGCACTGTCAACCTGCCGTGTGTGTCAACGACGGGGAAGGTAGAAGGCCCCCCACCCCCATTCCCCAATCTCGCCCCACCGGCAATAAAGCTGACTCTTCCCTCTGACCCTCCTGGGGCTTCTGTCCCTACAGTGCAGCAGGTGAGGATGGGGCCCCCCTCCCTGACCCCAGGAGTCCTATGAGTTTGTAAGAGGAGCCTGGCTTGAATGAGGGACACTGAGGGGAATGGCTGATGAGCTTCCCGACAGGGATGGCTGATAAGGGCCTGGCAGACGTTTCCTGCCCTGGGCCCCGGGCCTCTACTCCCCCGAATTCGTGGTACACACTATTACACACCAGTCTCACGGTAGGGGGTTTGGGAGGAGGTGAAGGAAGAGGGGTGTGTCAGGGTGAGGCTAGGACTGAGGATCAGGCAGAATGGACTACCTGGGGTGGAGAGGGCTCTCATTAAACTTCCTGTGGTAGCCAGCCCTCAAGATGGCCCCAGTGACCCACGCCGCCTGCAAGAGCGTCTGAATGGGGCCTGGCCCTGTGTGGACAGTAGAATTAGATGAAAGAGATAAGGTGGCTCTCAAGGTTGGATCACGAAAGGCATTACCCCTTCAGCTTTGGGTTCTTGGCTGTCTCGCTCGAGGGGAAGCCAGCTGCCATACCTTGAGGAGGCTGGAGCAGCCCTGTGGAGAAGAAGCCCACATGGAGAAGAGCCACGGCCTTCAGCCAACCCCTAGCACCACCTGCCAGCCACATGAGTGAGTCACCTGGGAAGCAGATCCTTGGGCCTGGTCAAGCCTTCAGGGGACTCCAGCCCCGGCCGACATCTGACTGCAACTGCTCGGGAGACCCGAAAGGGAACTGCTCGGCTTCCTGAAATCTTGACCCACAGAACTTGTGAGCATAATGAAATATTGTGTTGTGTCGCTAAGTTTTGGTCTGATTTGTGACATAGCCTTTGATAACCGATACCTCATCTCCAAATACTTTAAAGGAAGATGGGAAGGTGGTCTTTGCGAGGGAGATGATGGGAGGCAGGTAAAAGGAGATAGAAGGATAGAGCTCTCACATCTGCTCCTGAAACTGGGGAGAAACCCAGGACCTGGTCATTCTGGAGCCCTCCAACATGGCGGTCTCCAATGTTAGGTTCATGCAAGAGGGTTTTGTAAGGGTTTCCATGGTGAGAGGGGGCAGGAATTCTAGCATAATTAGGCCAAAGTTACCTTATCACAAAGACTATGTAGACATGGCGAGGGTTTTCAACGGGAAACTCGTTTTTGAGGTGTGGAATGTGTCTAATTTTTTAGGTGCACGGGGAGGGAGCAAACTGCCACCATTTCCATGACTTGCCTCCCTCACTGAGGGATCCAAAGTACCGGCCTCCCCTTAGCACACGACCTGCCCGGGAAGAAAAATGCCTTTGACTCAGAGGATGCCAGGGACTGAGGAATTCACAGGACCCAAAGGGGTTGTGGGGCACCTGGGACTCAATGGGACGTGGGAGAGGGAGGGTAGAGGCCTGGATTTCAGGACGGGGGCAGGCTTTGGAAGGCAGACAGAGAAGAAAAGCATTTGAAAAAAAGTCATTCTACTAGAAAAAGTATTTGACAATCATCCATCTAGTTGAACTCCCTCAGGCTTCCTGTACCCTCAAGTTATAGAAAAATGGGGGGGTATACCTCAAGTTGTGTTCTCCCACAAGCAGATCCCGAGACAAGGATTTGAATGCAAGCCTGTTTGAGGGGTGATCCCAGGAAGCAGGGAAAGGAAGGGGCGTCATCAGGGAAGGGGCAGGGAAGGCAGCCAGTAAAGGGTGTGTTATCAGGCCAGTCACTACTGTGGGTAACTGGGTGGAACAGACCCCACCTTGTCATGCCACCCACGGGGCCAGAAAGTAGGCATTTATTCTCAGCTCCCCTGGGTCGGTGGCTGGGGCTGAAAGAAGCCTGGGGAGAGCTGGTTGCAGGCTTTCAGCTTGTCCTGGAGTGAGCATGAAGGGATGTGGCTGGGGCCCTGGTTTCTGTGTAGATAGAGGAGGGGGGCTCTCACGGGGTCCCCAGCCCCGGGGGCCTTTCCTGTGCAGTCAGGAGGCCCTGCTGGCCCAGATTCCTGACTGGCGGCCAGCAGACCCCGAGGAAGATGGTTAGCTCCAGATTGGAGGCTTAGAGAATGTTGCCGGATGCTTGTTGGGGTAGGGTTCAAAGTGGAAGTGAAGAGGAATTGGTTAAATCCTGATTCATTCTTTTACTGTCTGTGTAATCTTACAAGGCTTACTTCCTTTCTCATCCTCAGTGTCCTTAGCTGCAAAATGGGTATTCCCCCCCTTGCCTACCTTGGACGCTTTGAACATTGTAGTGGGTATTAGTAGCTTGCCTTGAAGCCCTCCATCCATTCCCCCTCTTCTGACCTTTAGGGATCCCATCTGCCCCTGCTCTCAGTTCAGGTGGTTTGGGTGGGTCTTGGGTGGGACAGCCCTGGATCCAGCCAGTCTGAGCATGCCATTCCCCCAGCCATGGTCATTGGTTCAGAGGCGGGCCTGTGCCCTGAGCCCGTCCAATCAGAGCGAATCCCAGTGCTTCTGTAGCTGTCCTTAGAAAAGCGTATCTTTCCTAGTGGATTTGAGTCTGAGGAAGAGCTCATCACCCAATGGAGCCTTAGAATGAAGCCAGCACACGGGAGAAAGTAAGAACAGGAGGTAGAGAAAGGCAGGTCCTCCTGACTTTGCTTGAGGCCCTGAGTCGGGCTGCGCCTACAGCTGCCCCGGACCCCTTGACTTCTCGGTAATGAGAGCCAATACATTCCCTCTGCTGCCACTTCATTGGGTTGGACTCTCTGTCACTTGCAACAGAAAGTTTTTTAAAGTAAGCTCTATGCCCAACCGGAGTCTCAGCCCACGACCCCAAGATCAAGAGTCGCATGCCCCACCGACAGAGCCAGCCAGGCGCCCCGCAAAGGATTTTAGCAGAAGCCCTGGACATCAGTTCATGTGAGCTGGGGACTGAGAAGCAAGTTGCAAGTTTTGTTGCTGTTGTGGTGGTTTATTTATTTATTTATTTATTAAAGATTTTATGTATTTATTTATTTTTGTGCATGCGTGAGAGAGAGAGAGAGAGTGAACAAACAGGGGAGGAGGGGCAGAGGAAGGAGCAGACTCCCCACTGAGAAGGGAGCCCCACACGGGGCTCCATCCCAGGACCCTGGGATCATGACCTGAGCCGAGGGCAGATGCTTAACTGACTGAGCCCCCTAGGCGCCCTGTTGTGTTGGTTTAAAGGAGTGTTTGAGACCACCCAGTCCTAGACCACTGGAATGCTCTGGAGTATTTGTTGAATAGATGAATAAATGAATCACCTAACTGTTGTCCCCTGTTATCACCTTGGTAAATGGCATGAGGGGAGGCTGAAAGAGGGTTGTTGGAGAATTTCCTTTTTTTCCCTTAGAACTGGAGAAACTTTCAGGCTTGTTCTGTGGGGTAGGCCAAATCCAGCAGTCACTATGGGGATGAAGAAGGGGGTGAAGGGCCAGGGCAGGATCCTGGGGAGAAGGCCTGAGAGAGAAAGGGAGGGGCCCTGGCAGGAACTTCCAGTAGTTTCTCTTAGGCTTCTGAGCCCAGCCCCTCTTGAGGACAGGAAGAAAGATGGAGCATGAAACTTGGGGAAAGCTTGGGCTCTCCATCCTGACAGCCAGTTCAAATGCTTGTTCTTCTCATGACAGCCCTTGTCACTCTGCCTGCCTCCTCTGGCTGTCAGTGCAGATCTAATTCACCTTGTGTCCCGAGTGCCTGCCTGGCACAGAAGTGGCACGAGGGCGGACTCATGGGATGAAGACCAGCGACAATGACATCAGTGATCGAGTCCCAAGTGTGTGTCCCCTCTCCTCCCATCAATCCTCTTTCTCATCAGTGTTCAATTTTCTTCTCACCTCTGTGGCACAAAGCCTGCAAGCAGTCCATTTTCATTCTGTAAGCAGTTGGTCCCCCCGAAAGGAGGTTATTTTCCCAAAAGCCCACCAACTGCAAGCAGATGAAAAGCCCCCTTTCCCTTTTCCTGCCCCCCTGAAGCATATGGTCATGGTGGTGTGGGGATTAGCCCACCTCTGCCATTTACCAGCTGTGTGGCCTTGGGCAAATGCCTTGGCTTCTCTGAGTCTCAGTTTCCTCATTTGTAAAGTGAAGATAATGCATTCTTCGTGGGGTTATTTGAAGATTAAATTAAATAACTACATGGAAGAACTGAGCACAGGGTTTGGCACCAACAATGTTGGGTGCAATACAAGAGAATTTCCTTCCTCCAGCCTCCACCAAGGCAGGACTTGATTAAGAAAATTTCCCCTGTGGAGGGACGCCTGGGTGGCTCAGATGGTTGAGCGTCTGACTCTTGGTTTTGACTCAGGTCATGATCTCAGGGTTGGGCTCCGTGCTCAGTGGAGCTTGAAGATTGTCTCCCTCTGTCCCTCCCCCACTCACGCTCGCTGGTGATCTCTTGCAAATAATTTTTTTTTTTTTTAGAAACTTTCTGTGGCTTGATTACCCCACGTGTCCCCATGTGTGTATGCCCATGCGTGTGAATGTGCATGTGCACTGTGCTTGTAGGTATGTGCACGCTATGTTCACGAGCATGTGAATTTGTGTGTGTGAACAGAAATGTACGGATACGTGTGTGTGCTTGTGCGCGTGTGTGGTTTCCCAGCACTATTAGTGGCAAGCATAATTATGCTTTATGGCGGCAGCAGCAGCGCCATTCCCCTAGCCATTAAGCTGCCTCCCTCCACTCCTCTGGGGGCGGGGAGGAGCCGCAGCCACTGCGCCCTCCCTCCCCCACCCCTGCGTGCTGCATGAGCCCCCGGCCACCCCCGTCTCTCACCATATGCCTGTCTTTTACAGTTCTTTGGTGCGTGGTGCTCATCGAGTGGCTAATTAGCTAAATGAATTAATTGACATCCATACATGTAATTAGCAAATGGTTATAAGCAGCTATTCTCCTTGGGATGTCTAAAATTTCTAGGGGTCAGATGCTGGGGGGGGGGGGGGCTTTAGGGAGTGAATAAAAGTGGCCAGTGCTGAGGACCGGCCTGTGGGACTCGGCATGCCCCATAGCTTGGCTGTGGGGAAGTCCCTGGGGGAGTCCCAGGGACAGAGGGAAGAGGTGCCCTTGAACCCGACAGGGTGAAACCACTGGGGCACTGGCAGTCAGGAGGTCTGGGTTCTGGTCCCATTCATGCGACCTTCTCTGTGACCTTGGGTAAGTCTCTTTCCCCCTTTGGGCAGCAGTCTCTACTTCTAAGAGGGATGGATGGGACCAGCTGGTCTTTCAGGACTCTCCCATTTCTGACATTCTTCCTTAACTTAAACCAAACTTTCTAACAACAAACAGGGCTGTGTAAAGATGGGGTGATGTGTCCCCCTTCTTTATTCCAGAGCACAACATCACAGCGGTAGGATGTGGTCCATACTTGCCCTCTGTTCCACACGTGTTTGTCTACCTTCTCTGCCTTTAAGCTCATCCAGAACAGCACGGTCCGATAGAACTTTCCGAAATGATGGAAATGTCCTATATCTGTGCTGTCCCGTAGGGTGGCCATTAGCCCCATGCAGATACTGAACACTTGAAATGTGACTAGTGCAACCAAGGAACTGGCTTTTACATTTATTTACCTTTAATTTATCTAAGTTTCAATAGTCACATGTGGCTTGTGGCTTTATATCAGACAGCACAGCTCTAGATCCTTTAAGATCCAGTTCATTCATTTATTCACTCATGAACTCATTCATTCATCCAACAAATATTTTTTGAGTGCCTGCTGTGGCCAGGCCCTGTGGAGGTTGTGATCCCTGCCCTCACGACGTATCTATAGTGGGAGGAGATAGGTGAGAGAGGAGAGAGCAAAACGAATAGACAAATAAAATAATTGTAAATTATAATAAGAACTAGGAAAGAAATCAACTAGGGACTGAGACAGAATAGCAGGCTTAGGGGAGAACTTCATTACATGGGGTAGTCAGAAAATGTGTCTCCGAGGACGTGTCCCTTAAGCGGGGAAACCAGAGGATGAGAAGGAGCCCTCCCAGGAGAAGGGGGGAGGGGCATGCAACAGGTCCGGAGGTGGGCAGGCAACAAGAGCTGGTGAGTGTGCAGCGGTCAGGGGTCAGCTGGCAGCGAGGTTGGGGAGTAAGAGATGTCGGGGAGGGGCCAGGTAGTGAGGGGCGGGGCCTGCTGCAGAGGCCCATGGGGAGGACTGAGAGGTCAGAGCAATGCGGGGCACTGAGGGGCTCCAGCAGCCTGAATGCACACCTTCGGAAGCTGATGGGCTGCTCCGAAGGGGAAGTGGAGGAGGCTTTAAGGGACGCCAGAGATGGTAGCCCGGGAGAGGGGCCCCGGCCAGGGTGGTGTAAGCACTGGGAAGCGTTCCCTGGCTCCCCAGGCTGGAGGAGGCACCTGTCCATGATTATTGCACCCCCAGGCCTAACGCTGTCACAGCATTTTCACCTCCTGTCATGCATTGCTTGTTATAGTGGGACCCAGCAGTTGTGGGCCTTTCCCCCCCAGGCCATGTCTGATTCTGTGTCCCCACCTGGGTTAGCGCAGCCTGATGTCCTCCGTCTCCTGGGAGGAGGCTGCCCTGGGAAGCTGGCAGGGGTGGTGGGAGAGATGGCCCAGCCCCTGCCTCCTCTGCTGCCCCTGCTGCCTCACTTTGCAGCTCAGAGCCTCTTTCCCATCCTTGGCCTCAGCTGACTCTCCCGACAGTCCTGACAGGTAGGGGCAGCAGTAATCCGCCTCTACCCATTGTAAGGATGCACAAACAGAAACCTAGAGTGGCCAAGTGCCTTGCCCTGGAACAGGAGTCTCTCTTGGAGAACTCAAAAAGGAGCTACGTCTTTGGAGGTTATAGATTATAGAGGTTTCCTATATAGCTTTGGGTCAGACAGCCTGGATTGGAATGCTGGCTATTAATTTCTTAGCTGTGTGACTTCAGGCAAAGTACGCAACCTCTCTGAGCATTAGTGTCCTCATCCCTAAAATGGTGGGAATAACCGTATCTATTTCCTAGGGTGGTTGTGGGGCTTGAAAAGTGCTCAGCAGAGTGCCTGGCACATGAGAAGCATTTAGTACTGTTAGCATAGTTATTTGGGAATCTAATGGAAATTCTGTACTTCCACAAGATGCACATACCTTCAGAAGGTTCGCAAAGCTCCTGGAGCCCAGCCACGGATGCCTTGGTATCCATGAACCCCGGGTGAAGAAAATCTAATAAGAAAGACCCTAACAGCAAAAGTAGTATCTCAGGAATAAAGTACGTAAGGAATAAAAGATGTGCAAAACTAGCATGGGGAACATTTTAACCCTCAACCAAGGGGACATTAAGGAAGACTTAAACTGATGGAAAGACTTAACATTGATGAAGGTGTCAGTTCTCCCAAAATTAATCTACTTTTTAAAAATGTTTATTTATTTATTTATTTATTTATTTATTTGAGAGAGAGTGAGAGAGTGAGCATGAGTGGGAGGAGGGGCAGAGGGGAATGGAGAAGGAGTGAGAGACTTTCTCAAGCAGACTCCTCACTAAGCTCAGAGCCCGCCTGACGCGGAGCTCAATCCCACGACCCTGAGATCACGACCTAAGTGGAAACCAACAGCCAGAGGCTGAACCAAATCAGCCACTCAGGCGCCCCCCAAAATTAACCTATTAATATACGGACATATTTAATGCAACTCCAATCTAATATTCCAATAGAGATTTCTATGGAATTTGACATCTTGATTCTGAAATGTGTGGATAAGAATAAAGATCCAAAAACCAGCCAAGCCATTTCTGAAGAAGAATTAGGTGGGAAGACTTTTCCCGCTAGATATCAGTATTTATTATAAAGCCCTAATAGTTAAAACAGCTTGGGGCTGGCACGGGAATGGACAAATTGACCAGTGAAACAGAGCTGACAGCCGGACACAGACCTCCGCGTGTAATTTACATGATGGAGCAGAAGGCAGTAGAGCAACGTGGATAAAACTATGACAGATTCTGGAGCCAGACTGCCTGGCATTGAATCCTGGCTTGGACACTTACTGGCTGTGTGATCTTAGGCAAGTTGCTGACTCTCTCTGGCCTCAGTTTCCCTCATCGGGAAAAAGGCACTATACAATAAATGAAGTGGACAATCTAATTACAGATACGGAAAAATGAGATTGAATTTGGACCCAACTTTTTACCAAAAAGTCAACTTCAAATCAGTTAGGTACTTCAATATTAAAAGCAACACTTTGAAACTTTGAGAAGAAAATATAAGTGATCATTATTGAAACTTGGGGTAATTCTTTAAAAAGACCTCCAGGGCGCCTGGGTGGCAGTCGGTTAAGCATCCAACTCTTGGTTTCGGCTCAGGTCATGACCTCAGGGTCCTGGGATTGAGCCTCTCGTGGGGCTCTGTGCTCAGCGCAGAGTCTGCCTAAGACTGTCTTTTCCGGGGCGCCTGGGTAGCGCAGTCGTTAAGCATCTGCCTTCGGCTCAGGGTGTGATCCCGGAGTTCCGGGATCGAGTCCCACATCGGGCTTCTCTGCTGGGGGCCTGCTTCTTCCTCTCCCACTCCCCTGCTGTGTTCCCTCTCTCGCTGGCTGTCTCTCTGTCACATAAATAAATAAAATCTTAAAAAAAAAAAAAAAGACTGTCTTTTCCTTTCCCTTTGCCCCCTCCCCCCGGAGCCCCGCTCGCTCGCTCCCACTCTCCAAAATAAATAAATGAATCTTTAAAAAAAAGTTTAAAAAAGACCTCAAAAGCACTTACCATAAAACACCAATATATTTGGCTATGTCAAAATGTAGAACTTGCTTTTTTTCAAAAGAAATCTTAAAGAAAATAAATACTACAAATGCAAGAACGTATTTTAAATGCACGTAGTTGATAAAAGATGAATATCAGAAACATGCAAAACTGGTAAGAAAGGAAAACTAGCGCGATCAAAACATGGGAAACAAAATGACCAAGCATTTCTTAGAGGAGGAAACTCGTATGGCCAAGAAACGTCTGAAGAGACGCTCAAACTTAACTAGTAATCATGGAAACAAAAGTCAAGACAACAATGAAATATCATTTTACATCTGATTGGCCAAGATTAGAAGCCTGACAATTACAGCAGGTGTGGATCAGTGGGGCTGCTTACTCATTGCCGGTGGGACTACGCACAGATACGAGCACTTTGAAAACAAGTCATTATTTTGGACCATTGGTCATTATCTCAGCCTATACCTCGGCAATTCTACTAGGTATATACCTAGGAGTTACGTACGAGAATCTTGGTAACACCAATTTGCAATAGCAAACAGCAACAAACCTCTAAGCCAGGGAATGAAAAATACAAAGTTCAGGATAGTGATTCCCTGAGGTGCAGGGGGACACGGGATGGGGAGGACAATATAGGTGAATGGAAGTTATTACTGACGCTCTAAAATTTGAGTGGT
Organism: Ursus maritimus; assembly: GCF_017311325.1. Classification (NCBI taxonomy): domain Eukaryota; kingdom Metazoa; phylum Chordata; class Mammalia; order Carnivora; family Ursidae; genus Ursus; species Ursus maritimus. The sequence goes on along the minus strand of NW_024423564.1, from coordinate 60,332,454 downwards.
GGCCTCCCAGATCTTCATTATACTAATTAAAAAGAAATCAATGAGCACAAGAAGACAAGCCACAGACTGGGAGAGAATATTTGCAGAAGACACATCTGATAAAGGACAGTTACCCAAAATATACAAAGAACTCTTAAGTCTCAACAATAAGAAAACAAACAACCTGATTAAAAAATGGGACAAAGGTTTTTTTTTTTTTTTTAAAGATTTTATTTATTTATTTGATACAGAGACAGTGAGAGAGGGAACACCAGCAGGGGGAGTGGGAGAGGGAGAAGCAGGCTCCCCGCTGAGCAGGGAGCCCAATGCGGAGCTCGATCCCAGGACCCTGGGACCATGACCTGAGCCGAAGGCAGACGCTTAACCATGGAGCCACCAGGGGCCCCGGACAAAGACTTTAATAGACACCTTACCAAAGAAGATACACAGATAGCAAATAAGCATATGAAAAGATATCTACAGCATATGTCATAAGGGAAATGCAAATTAAAACGAGATATCATGACCCATCTTTTAGAATGGCCCAAATCCAAACGCTGACAACACCAAAGGTTGGCGGGAGTGTGCAGCAGCCTCTCCTCCCTCTCCTATCCCTGAGGCAGGCGCCCCACAAGTCCCTTACAACTGCAGCATCAAGGGAAAGCCCAGGGCTTCCGGATGGTGCACAGAGGTCTCTAAGTCAGGTCCAGTGTCGCTCATCTTAACCCAGAGACATGAACCAGGGAATGAAGACATGGTACCTGCTAATCCCCTACCCCCAATGTAAATTGTGGAACTGGAACATGGTAATTATAGTACACACTCTTCTTCAGAAAGGGGAAGAATGGGAGACACGCAGCAGTAGACAGTGGCTCCTGGCAATTCTCAAATTCCATTAGGCAGACATTTTTAGGGCCAGCTTCTACTCCCTGGGGAGAGCTCCTTTGTGCATTGTTCTCTGTGGCCTCTGCAGTGCTGTGTATGAGGACTTTCCCATGCTCCTCCTTGGCCACATCTGAACATGATGTTGGGGAATATACCCAAATTGGGGATTGGGTCATTGTCTCAGTCAACTTTCTGCCCACAGATGGCTAGGGACCCAAGGACCATTTTATTACTTAATTGTTACAGTCTCTTAGCCCAAGCTGCTAGTTCTTTTGCGGCCAGAACTCTCTTGAAAACGTAGTTGGCTTCTCATCTATTTGTTTCTGGTCAGTTCCATATGCCACTAAGCCACACCCAGAGTTCTTTTCCAGAGATTCTTAGATTTGCTTTGCTTGTTTTCTCACCCCATAAGTTCTTGGTTCAAGTGTGGGTATCTGGGGCCAGCATGCTTTGTTGGGCGTGCTGGTTGTTTTCCTGTTGTCTCTCAGCTCCAAGTTCCCCGTGTCTATTTTGGTTCTTGTTGACTGGAACTCAGCAAGCCACCACTTCCCAGGTGTCCTTGCCTGATGGCTTCCTGCTATGTTCTTCCAGTGGGAGAACTGGCAGGAGATGAGAAGGTGGACGAAGGGAAAGCAGGACTTTCTTCCCCATTTCAGCACCAACTAGCATCTCTCTAGGAGCAAAGGACAGCTGTGGCATCAGCTTTCAGCTTCTTTTTGGCCCTTTCAGCCCAAGACACATCATGTCCCCTCAAAGGTTTTAGTACCAGCCAACCACTCCTCTTAGTGGTGTGAAGACCTGTCCCCTCAGAGGTCCCATCACCAGCTGCTTGGTGTTCCGCTCAGAGGCCCACACACCAGCCAGTGGTTCCCCCTGCCAGGTCTGAGTAGCAGCCCAGTGGGGTTCCCCAAACCTCAGTTTGGGGTAGCCACACCTCTTCCTTTTTATTCCCCAGTCCTAAAGACTACCTGCTTCTGGCAATTACTAGGATCTCATTACTTCGGCCCTAGGGGTGGTAGCTGCAGCTTGGAGTTACTAGTATCTGGGTTATACCAGCACCCTCTTTTTGTTCTTTCAGACTTCCGACACCATGTAACACCAACTCCCTGAATTAAATCTCCTTGAGACTTCTGGCGTAGCTTGTTTTTCTAACTAGACCAGATACAGTGGGAGAGCCACATCGCTAGATCCCTTTTGCTGAGCTATTTTGTCCAATTGAAAGATTTGCTGGGTGCCGTGCCCTTAGCTGGACCTTTACTGTGGTACTGACCCCATAACACACTTAGGGGTCTTCACAAAGGGGTGATGGCAAAACCTGTGTTTTCACTTAGCCTTTCCACTCAGAATTCTTCTCAGTTTCATCTTTTATAGATTGGGATTGAGAAGCAATCCTGAAAGTCCCTGAGTGTCTTGACTATTTCTGGTCCATTCCATTCTTACTTTCAAACTAGTCAATTCTTTTCTTTCCTTCTACATTTTTTGAAAATTGTAAGTAAACTCCATGCCACACGTGAGGCTTGAACTCACGACCCTGAGATCAAGAGTTGCATGCTCCACTGACTAAGCCATTCGGCATCCCACCAATTCTTTTCTTAAAGCATATCTTTCTTGGGGTTCCTTTTTTTAAATGTTATTTTTAGGAAAGAGTGAGTGAGTGAGAGAGAGCACAGGTGGGGGGAGGAGCAGAGGGAGAGGGAGAAGCAGACTCCCCGCTGAGCAGGGAGCCTGATGTGGGGCTCGATCCAGGGACTCCAGGATCACGATCTGAGCCAAAGACGGATGCTTAACCAACCGAGCCACCCAGGTGCCCCTTTTTTGGAGTAGCTTGCCAAATGTAGCTAACAGCAACCATACACACTACTGATGTTCTATTTCCAACCTCTTTCATTGAGCTACAGGTTTATTAGACCCCTGATCTACCCTCCCAATTACTGCAGGGCATAGTTTCACCAACTGTTTCATCACTGCCTCCAGTAACCATTTATTTGCTCCTCCCTGTCCAAGGCTAAGGAAATGCTGTACGTTTTAGACTACAGCAGCATTCCATCTCTGGTACCAGTTGTTTTTTTTAAGATTTTATTTATTTATTTGAGAGAGAACAAGAGAGAGAGCAAGAGCGAGAGAGCACAAGCAGGGGGAGGGTCAGAGGGAGAGGGACAAGTAGACTCCCTGCTGAATGTGGAGCCTGACGCGGGGCTCGATGCCAGGACCCTGGGATCAGGCCCTGAGCCAAAGGCAGACGCTCACAGACTGAGCCACCCAGGCGCCCCTCTGGGAAAAGCTAGGTTATGAAGAAGTAACAAATAGGCCTGTAGTCTCAGTTATTTAACCCAACAAAGGTTTATTTCTCACTCAGGCTAATGTGTCCGTCATAGGCCAACTAGGAACTCTGTTCCATGTTCTCATTCCAGGACTGTATTGAAAGCTGCACCTCACCATGGGGAGATAAAGGGAAGAGGGCAACCACGTACGTCGGACTAAAAGAAAACATGGAACTTGGCCAAAGCAAGTCACATGGCCTCACTTCGGAGGGATCAGGCACATGCAATCCGACTACACATCTACGTGGAGAACAGCACTAATCCAGCAACCCAAAGAGCAGCCAGACCCAACTGGAGTGGGAGGACGGAGGGCTCTGAGAAGAAGAAGAGTGGATGTGATAAACCATCCGGTCTGACAGAGCAGTGACAGAGGTCCCCCAAGTGTATGGAGAGCACAGAGAGGGGAACCTGCCCAGGTCTAATGAGTGAGCATAAATTAAGGAAAATAGTACGAGAAGTAATTAGAAAACAAAAATAATTAGAAACCCTAGGACAAGCAAACAGCTCTGTAAGAAAGGAAATGTAATAGTACCCAGTCGGCTCGGAGAAACTAATATTCCCCGAGCTGATAATAATGGAAACGCTGCATATTGGAATCAACCTGTAGCCAAAGCTTTGAGGATTTAATTATGGTCACAGGACAGAATTCAATGTTAAGAACCTTGACAATTAAAACATTCAGACAGGGAAGCTGAGAGGTAGAAGAGGGAGAGGAAAGCTGAATGGGAAAGGAAAGACCCTAATATCCTCAGTTTACACAGTGGGGCATCAAGCACTCCTGTCTGTCGATTACGGAACAATGGAAAGCGTGTGTGGGTATTACTTGACCCTACAAAGGTCGCCATAGATAGGTTACTGCGGGGGGGGGGGGGGGGGAGAAGGATTACGGCAGTGGTGCATGTTAATTCATCCCCTGTCACGGCAAGACGCTTATAGATAATGTTTAAAACTGATAAAGTGAGAAATTTCTGTATGAGCATATTATTTATAAAATTGTAGATAACAACTAGAAGAAATAGCTGAAAGAATTAAAAAGTGGTTGCCTCTTGGGAACAGAACTGGTGGTTAGGAGGAGAGGAGCAGAACACGATTGCCTTTCATTATAAGTCTTTCAGTACTGTTTAATTTTCAAACCATAGGGAGGGATGTATTTCTTAGGTAAAAAAAAATCATTAAAATACAATCATGTTTTTAAAAGGGCTTTTACAGACAAATGAAACCGAAGATCAAGGAAATTAAGTAACCTGCTCAAGGTCATGGAGCCTAGGGCCAGATCTGGATTCAAACATGGGTTCTTCGACTTTCAGTCGGGGTTCCTTTCGCTTGCTTACACAAGCCATTGAACAAACATTTACTGAGTGCCTATTTTGGATACGATGTCAGGTATAAGGGCCAAGACACAGACGTCCTATTCTTTTTTTTTTTTTTTAAGATTTTATTTATTTATTCGACAGAGACAGAGACAGCCAGCGAGAGGGAACACAAGCAGGGGGAGTGGGAGAGGAAGAAGCAGGCTCATAGCGGAGGAGCCTGATGTGGGGCTCGATCCCACAACACCGGGATCACGCCCTGAGCCGAAGGCAGACGCTTAACCGCTGTGCCACCCAGGCGCCCCCAGACGTCCTATTCTGTTCAGAGGCTGCACACGGTCTGCTGCGGGAGGGCAGACGCTTCAGCCAATCCTTACAGTGCAGTGTGGTTACATGATCATGTGTGCAAGATGTGAAAACGTAAGTTATTTTAACCACGTTCCGTTGACATTGCTGCCTCTTTCCACCTGGACTTCCTCACTGTAATACTTACACTTGCGTCGGGTGGTGTTGGTGTGGGCTTCTGTGAAGTGACTAAAGGAAAGCCGTGTTGGAAATCCATTTAGTGGGATGTATTTATGCGGTTCTCAGGCTTTCCTGTGTCTAGTTAGGTTATTGCTAGCCATGCCGGTGTAGGAATGAAATAATAATAAATGCTTGAGTCATTCAAAAGAAGGCAGAAAAAGAAGAAAAGGGGAACAAAGGGCAGATGAGACAAAAAATAAAACAAAACCCTAGCAAGATAGCAGACCTAACCTAATCACACCGATAACCATATTATGTGTGAGCAGCCTAGATACTCCAATTAAAGGGAAGAAATGATAAGATTGGATTCAAAAAAGCAAAACCCAAATAATTTTATACTATTTATAAGACTGTAAAAAATATACTTTAAATATAAAAACACAAATATGTTAAAAGTAAAAGGAAAGAAAAAGATATATTTTGCTAACAGGAATCAAAAGAAAGTAGATCTAAGAGCAAAGAATATTACCAGGAATAATGAGGGTCATTACATAATGACAAAGGGCCAATTCATTAACTGGTCTTAAGAATTTTTTTTTTTTTTTTTGGTCATAACAGTTCTAAGTGGTTATGCACTTAGTAACAGAGTATTAAAACACATGAAACAACACCTAACAGAACTGCAGAAAGAGATGGGGACAAATATACAATTATTGTAAAATATTTCAACACAATCAACGTATTTGATAAAACACCTAGACAAAAAGTAAGAATACAGAAGACTCGAACAACATTCAACAGACTTAACCTGATGTTTATAGAATACCCAATAACAGCGGAATATGCATTCTTTCCAAGTGCACATAAAATACTACAGAAGACCGTATTTTGTGCAATAAAACAAGTATCAATGTATTTAAAGATTTATTTATTTTATTTAAAAATTTTTAAAAAGATTTAATTAATTTATTTATTTGAGAGAGGAGTGGGGGAGGAGCAGAGAGAGAGGGACAAGCAGATTCTGCTGAGTACAGAGCCCAACACAGGGCTTGACCCCATGACCTTGAGATCATGACTTGAGCTGAAATCAAGAGTCAGACACTTAACTGACAGAACCACCCAGGTGCCCCTTTATTTATTTTATTTTAGAGAGAGAGAGGGAGAGAACATGAGTGAGAGGAGCAGCAGAGGAAGAGGGAGAGAGAGACTCCCAAGCAGACTCCATGCTGAGCAAGGAGCCTGACGCAGGGCTCCATCTCACGACCCTGAGATCGTGACCTGAGCTGACACCAAGAGTTGGAGGCTTAACCAACTGAGTCACCCAGGCACCCTTCAATATATTTAAAAGTGTTCTAATCATACAGAATAAAATTATAAATTGATAACAAAAAGGTATTTGGAAAATTTCCACATATTTTAGGACAAAGAAATGCACTTCTAAATAACTCATAGGTCAAAAAGAAATCATAAGAGAGATTAGAAACAATTTTGACCTGAATGAAATGAAAACACAACATTGAAGTTTGGGGGATGCAGCTAAAGCAGTACTTGAGGGAAATTTATAGCATTAAACACTTATATTAGAACAAAGGAAATAAATTACCTGAACTTTCACTGTCACAAAACCAGAAAGTGAAACCAAACTGCCTCAAAGTAAGAAGATAGGATATAACAATGATAAGGGCAGAAATTAATAAACAGAAAACAGTAAGAAAAACAAATGAAAAAAAAAATAGGGTATTTTGAGAAGATTAATAAAATTGGTCAACCTCTAGACAGCCCTATCAGGAAAAAGAAGATGAAAATTACCAACCTCAGAAATGATAGAGGGGAGATCACTACAGATTCAACAGATATTGACTAGATAATAAGGGAATATTATGAATAACTTCATGCCAATAAATTAAATTTGTTGAGGAAATGGAGAAAGACAGAAGTACCGAAGCTCATTTGGGAAGAATTAGTTAGGTTAAATAACTCTATATCTATTAAAGAAAATTTACGTGTAGTTTAAAAGCTTCCCACAAAGGTCACTTTACATACTGATGGCTTCACTGGCAAATTCTACCAAACATTTAAGGAAGAAATAATATCAGTTTACAAATTCTTCCAGAAATTGAGGAAGAGAGAATGCTTCCTAACTCATTCTTCAAGCCCAGCATTGCCCTGATATTAAAACCAGATAAAGATATTATCAGGAAGGACATCTGAGAATAGTATCCATAATGAACAGAGATGCAAAAATGCTTAATGAAATTTTAACAAATCAAAACCCACAATATATAAAAAGTAAAATATATTATTATGCAACACATATCATCCTAGGTAGGGATGAAAAGTCATTCTAACATTTGAAAGGTAATCAGTGTAATTCACCATACTAACAAATGTAAAAGAATAAACCATATGATCATCTCAATAGATGCAGAAAAAGCATTTGACAAAATCCGACATCCATTCCCAATAAAAACTTGCAGCAAAATAGAAATGGAGGGAAAAGAACATCCTCAATCTGATAAAGGGCCTTTACGGAAAATCTAATGTCCTAACATCTTACTTAATGGTGAAAGACTGGTTGCCCTCTCCCTAAGATCAAGAACAAGGAGAGGATGTGCCGGAAGTTTCTAGTCAGGGCAATTACACAGACAAGAAATAAAAGGCATAGAGATTGGAAATAAAAAGGTAAAACTGTCTTTACTTGCACATGATCATCTATGAAAAAAAATTTTTTTAAAGATTTTATTTTATTTTTTTAAAAAGATTTTATTTATTTGACAGAGAGAGAGAGAGAGAGCACAAGCAGGGGGAATGGCAGGCAGAGGGAGATCATGGCCTGAGTGGAACGCAGGCACTCAACTGACTGAGCCACCCAGGTGCTCCTTAAGATTTTATTTTTAAGCAATCTCCACACCCAGTGTGGGGCTCGAACTCACAACCCTGAGATCAAGAGTTGCACGCTCTAATGACTCAGCCAGCCAGGTGCCCCAGAAAATTTTTAAAAATCTATAAAATGCTACTGAAAATGAGTTTAAAAAGTTTCGAAATATATGCAAATATAATATACAAAAAGCAATAGTATTTCTACATACTAGCAACATTCTGATTGAAGTTGAAATTTTTATTTTTTGAAGTTTATTTATTTATTTTTAAGTAATCTCTGCCTTTAATGTGGGGCTTGAAGTCACACCCCCTGAGATCAAAAGTTGCATGCTCTACCAACTGAGCCAGCCTGGTGCCCCTGAAATTGAAAAAAATTTAAAGGATTTTATTTATTCATTTGACAGAGAGAGAGAGAGAGAGAGATTGTGCACAAGCAGGTGGAACGGTAGACGTGGGACTTGATTCCAGGACCCCAGGATCATGACCTGAGCCGAAGGCAGACGCTTAACCAACTGAGCCACCCAGGTGCCCCTGAAATTGAAATTTTTTTTTTAAAGATTTTATTTATTTATTAGACAGAGATAGAGACAGCCAACGAGAGAGGGAACACAAGCAGGGGAGAGTGGGAGAGGAAGAAGCAGGCTCACAGCGGAGGAGCCTGACGTGGGGCTCGATCCCAGAACGCCGGGATCACGCCCTGAGCCGAAGGCAGACGCTTAACCAACTGAGCCACCCAGGCGCCCCCTGAAATTGAAATTTTTAAAGTACATTTATAATAGTATAAATAGATGAAATACTTAGTAATAAATTTGACAGAAGATGTGCAAGACTTGTAGCTGAAAACTATGAAATATTGCCAGAGAGAAATTAATGAAAACCTAAATAGATGGAGAGAGACACCATGCTCATGAATCAAAAGACTCAATATTATTGTCAATTCTTTCCAAATTGATGGATCTGACACCATCCCTATCAAAATCCAAGCAAGCACGATTTTATTTTATTTTATTTTATTTTATTTTAATTTATTTTTAGAAATGGATAGGCAGATTCTAAAATTTAAATGGAGATGCAAAGGACTCCAAATAGCCAAACCATTTTGAAAAAGAATAAACTAGTAGGATTTATGCAATTTGGTTTTGAGACTTATTATATGTGAGAGTAGTCAGGAAAATGTAGTATTGACCTAAAGGTAGACATGTAAATCAAGAGAACAAAGTAAAGAGTCCAAAAATAGACCTCCACACATATAGTCAATTGACTTTTGACAAAGGCGACGAGGCAATCAATGGGGAAAATGATAATCTTTTTGACAAATGGTGTTGGAATAACTGGATAGCCACATGTAAAAAAAAGAAGAAAAAGAACCTCTATACCTCATGCCAAACATGAAAATTAACTTGGAATAGATTATAGTCTAAATGTAAAAGCTAAAACTATAAAACTTCTAGAAGAAAACATAAAAGAAAATCTTAGTGACCTTGGAATTGGCAAAGATTTCTTAAAGAGGACCCAAAAAGTCTATGGTATAAAGTAAAAAATTGATAAATTAGACTTCATCGTAATTTAAAAATTTTGTTCTTCAAAACACTATTATGAAAATGAAAAGATGAGCCCCAGATTTGGAGAAAGTATCTGCAAAACATATATACAACAGAGGACTTGTATTTAGATATGTATAAACTTATATTTAAAATTTTTTAGGGGCGCCTGGGTGGCTCAGTCAGTTAAGCGTCTGCCTTCGACTCAGGTCATGATCCCAGGGTCCTGGAATCAAGCCAGGCAGCGGGCTCCCTGCACTGCGGGTCTCAAGAATAAATAAATAAAATCTTAAAAAAAAATTAAAATATTTTAAAAATATTTTATTTATTTATTTTAGAGAGGGTGTGTGTGTGCACACGAGTGGTGGGAGGCGCAGAGGGGGAAGGAGAGGGAGAGAGAGAATCTCAAGCGGACTCCACGCCTAGCATGGAGTCCATGCAGGGCTCTCGATCTTACGACCCTGTGATTATGACCTGAGTGGAAGCCAAGAGTCGGCATTTAACCGACTGAGCCACCCAGGAGCCCCTAAAAAATTTTAAATTGTGGTAAGACATAATATAAAACTTCTCATCTTAACTAATATTAAGTGTACAGTTAAGTAGTGTTAACTATATCCATATTGCTCTTCAACCCATCTCCAGGGTTTAGTTTTCTTGCAAAACCAAAACTACATCCATTAAGCAACTTCTTGTTTCCTTCTGCCCTAGCCCCCGGCAACCACCATTCTACTTTCGGTTTCTATGAATTTGACAACTCTAGTTACCTCATATAGTGGAATCGTAGAGTATCGTCTTTTTGTGATTGACTTATTGCGCTTAGCATAATGTCCTCGAGGTTCATCCATGTTCTAGCATGTGCCAGAACCCCCTTCCTTTTTAAGGCCGCATATATTCCATTGTATGCGTGTACCACATTTTGCTTATTCATTCATCAGTCGATGGGCATTTCGGTTGCTTCTACCTTTTGCCTACTGTGAATAGTGCTGCTATGAACATAGGTTGTATAAATATCTCTTGGAGAGCCTGTTTTCAATTCTTTTGGATATAGAAGGAACTCTTGTAATTCACTAATAAGACAATCAATCCAGTTTTTTTTTTAATTGGGGAAAAATTTGACTAGACATTTTACCAAAGAAGAGACAAAGATCCTGGTAAGTCAGCATACAAAAAGATGCTTAACAACATTCATGGGCAGGAAAATATAAACGAAACCCACAACGATAAAGCAGTCTGAATCCACTGAAATGATTCCGATTAAACTGACTGACCGGGCGCTATGAGGATGTGGAACTGGAACTCTCATATGCTGCTGGTGAGAACGTGGACCAGTACCACCAGTGGACCAGTACCAACAGTGGCACCTACATACAGCTATCAGATGACTTGGCCATTCCGCTCCTAGCTATTTCCCTGAGAGCAATGACAGTGTATGTCCGCCCGTGGATTTGAACATGAGTGTTCATACCAGCTTTATCTGTTTACCAGCCAGCAACTAGGAACAACCCAAAGTCTGCCAATAAGTGAATGAGTAACCAAATCGTGCCATAACCATAAGATGGCATTCCACTCTGCCATAGCAAGGGACAAATTATTGGTGTGTGCAACACGCATATGAATTGCAAGATAATGATGCTAATGAATGGAGCCGGGTGAAAAAGAATGCATACTGTGTGATTCCATTTAGGTAGCATTCTAGAAACGCAAACTAATCCAGAGTGACAGAGGCAGACTATTGTTTGCCTGGGGATGTGGGGGAGGGGGCAGTGTGGGGCAGAAGAGGGATGACAAAGGGCCGTAGGAAGTTTTGGGGGTGATGTTATGTTCATTACCTCGACTGTGATGCTTTCATGGATATATATGTGTGTGTGTGTGTGTGTGTGTGTATTTATATATGTAATACATATGTCAAAACTTACCAAATTATATAGTTTAAATATGTGCAGTTATTGCATGTAATAATGTCTTAATAAAGCTATAAGGCAAAAAAAAAAATTAAGCTGTAAGGCACAAAGCAATAAATTCAAGTAGACCCATAAAGAGAAATACTATGTAGCCACAAAAATTATGGAAAGATATTCATGATAATTGTGGAGAGAAAAAAACAGATTATAAAATAGTATATCCGATATGGTCACTTGTTTTTATTTTTTAATTATTTATTTATTTTTATTATTATTATTTTTAAAGATTTTATTTTTAAATAAACTCTGTACACAATGGGGCCTGAACTCACAACCTGAGACCAAGAATTCCATGTTCTACTGACTGACCCAGCCAGGTGTCCCCGGTCACTTGTTTTTAGATAACTTGAGTATCTCCAGCACTCACCATTTGATTATAAAGAGTGCCACATTAAAATCAAGTCGTGGTTTATGCCAGCCCAGAGCCATCCTGCCAGTGTGGGAGTTTCCCTTCCCTGAAAAGTCCACTGTGCTGCATGTGTCTGGGTGTCCCCGAATGTGTCTTACTGCACCCAGAAAGCAGCCTCGGATGTCATTTGCTGTTGCTGACAGCGGGGGGCCTCTGCTGAGCTGAGGCTCCTGCATTAATGTTGCTAGCTGCGCCAGAAATAGGCCCACTTGTCCACGCTGCTGCGGAGCCCCAGCCCTGACACTCTTGTACCCTCAGGGTGCTCTGAGAGCATAGCTGGAGCAAAGTGACAAGTGCCCCACCTTGTTACACAGTCAGATGTCCCCAAAGGAGGCTGGCTTGGGCCCCAGGTGTGGCAGCATGGCAGCTCTGTGTCTGCAGACTGTCCTTTTCTCCTGGAGGGGCTGGGGCAAGAGGAGTTCAAGGACCAGCCTCTGGGAGGGTGGGGGGTCTGCAAGGGCTGATCCCCCACCTCTCCCGTCCTGGCATAGAATGCACTCCTACTGCCAAGCGCCCCTTCCAAGATGGGGCGTCTTTCAGGGACCACCACCATCCTCGGTCAGGTCCGGATGAGCGTGTCTCCCAAACGTGAATACTGATGGGGATTTTGCCGGGCAGCTCCTATGCCTCTGATCATATCATATATTTCACATCATATCATATCACGTTATATAACATACGTAGACACACACGGGGGGGAGGGGTGCCTCCATCTCCCTAGTTGGCATGTCTACATCGTTGACCTCGAGTTGGAAGCACATACCTTGAAATACTAACAGTGATTCTCTCTGAGGGAAGCGACCGTGGATGGTGTTCATCTTCCTTGTTCTGTTCTGACCCTTGTAGTTTTTCTCTCTCAATACGCATTAGGGCAAGACAGCGTGTGCCGGCTCAGGGTTTGGCACGTACTAGGCGCTCCGTAAAGGCGCGAACCAAGAGCAGGGATTAGTTCTCGAGAGCGCGGGGCTGGTTCAGCAACCGCGGTCGGTGGCTTTTGCGCCCTGGCGCGGGTCCTGCTCCACGTGGACGCTGCCAGGCCTGGCGCCCGCGTTTCCGGCTCTGCGGCGCCCGGGGATTGACGCCTGGCGGGGCGGGGTGTCTGGCGCCGGCCCGGGTGCCCTGGCCCCGTGCGATCCCGGCTGCGGCGCAGCCGCCCCGGCCGCCCCACCCGTGCTGGGGAGGGAGGGGACCAGAGTCGTCAGGAGCTCGCCCAGGCCGCGCCCGCCGGTGCCGCTTCCGGCGCCTCGCGCAGCCTCCCGCAGCCTCCGCAGCCTCCCGCGGCCTCCCTCCTCAGGCTCCGCTCTGGGCCCTCCGCTCGGTTCTGAGCGTCTCCCCGCGGAGCTGCTCCTCCGACGTTCCCAGCGGGCTCCCCCCGCCTCCGCCCTGCAAGCCGTTGGGTCTAGAGGGGTCCCACCTGTTGGGTAAGACCCCCGCCTCCCGCGGTCCCTCCCCTGCCTCCCATCCTGCGAAGGACCGCGCTCTCTGGGGTGTTCCTGGCTCCTTGTCAGTCCCAGCACTCTCTTTAGGTAGGGCTGCCTCTACCCCCGGACTGGGCGCCGGACAAACCGCCTGGTGCCCCTTGCGCTCTCGCTTGGGCAAGCTGAGGCATGAGGCATCCTGGGGTTTGAACTGAGATGGGCCCACCTCTCAGTAATCCTACTGAGGCTGGCCCCGGAAAGGGCCTATGGACACAAGACTCAGAGTCCAGAGGGTGCAGCCAATGTGACTCACAGGGACATGGGGTGGGTGGGGGAGCACTAGCCCTTGTTGTGAGGGCAACCTTCCTTCGAGGCTCCAGTCTGGGAAGGGAGGCTGGGTCCAAACCCCCAGCAGCTGGGTGCAAGAGTTGGTGCCAGTCCCGGCAGATGTAGGGGGTGAGAGAGGGGTAGGTAGGGAATGTTTGAGCCTGCTACGCAGGACGGAGTCTAGGATTGGCTGGGCAGGTCCAGTACTCCGCTCATGCATCCACCGTCTGGCCTCCGGGGCTTGTTGGCACCCCCTTCTCCCCATCTCCACCGCCTGTGTCTTCTCTCCTCTGCACCGTGGAGCCGGCTTCCCACTGCTTTCTTTGCCCAGCTTGTCTGTAAAGGGCTGTGAGCAATGTTGATGTCACCTTCACTTCCTGCCCTGCTGGTATCACTACCTCCTTCCTTTATTCCTCCCTCCTTCCCGTTTATCCCACAACTTCCTTTATTCTGCTATGCCAAGCCCAAGGGGCCCCCAGAAGGAACCGGAGTCTTCAACTTGGAGAACAGGAGGAGATGATAACATTATTGCATTCATTCATTTGCTCATTCGTGTACACACATACTTACTTCCGTTCACTCACTCTTTCCCGTTCAATTACTCCTTCCTTCATTCTTGGGACACTTCACTGCGCGTCTACAATGTTCAAAGCCCTGAGTGTTTGGTGGGAGCGGGGGCAAGATACTCTGATGAATCAACTCCATCCCTGCTGCCAACCATTCAAGGTCGAGAAGGGGAAATTCGCACAAATCAGCCCAATTTAAGAGAAGAAGCAGTGTGAGAGAGAAATGAAGGGCTGTGAAGTGTGGGGGGCGGTTGGAGGGGACAGAGGGGACTGAAGAGGCAGATGCAAGTCCCACTTAGGAGGGGCACAGAAGACTTCCTGGGGGTGGTGCCGTTTGAGCCAGGCCTTGACAGGGGATAGGGTTGGGCTATAGAGCCGTCAGAGGGCATCAGGACAGAGGGGACAGCAGGAACAAAGGAAACCCCAGGTGTCTGAGGGAGCAGTTGTTCTGGAAGCTCTGTTCACGGCTTGAGACAATTAGAAGAAATGAGTCTGGATGGGGCGGAGAACAGGATATGTGCTCCCATCTTCTGTCACAGGCCAGGGGAGCAGCCTTGTCCTGGGTATTCCAGAGCCACGGTCATGGGGTAATGGCAAGACCCTCGTGGCTCTTAGAGCTCTTTAGTTGTTCAGTCAGCCCTAGATGGAGTGAGCCCTTCAGTCTTGGAGGCTGGGATAGTAGGTAGGTGTGTGTGTATGGAGCAGGGGAGAGTTATAGGTTCTGACCCATGGAGGGGTTCAGCTAGGGCAGTTCTGAAAGTGGGAGTTGGAGTGGATGATGTCAGAAGTCCCCTCCTACCCAGAGTTTGTGGTCCTAGCTGGAAAGGCTGAAAGACCCAGCAGAGGAAATTCCTGGGAGTCTGGTTATGTATTCACTTATTCATTCCCTCATTTGACCCTATACCCCTTCCTTTCTCCCTCCCTCCCTTGCTTCTGTTCCTTCCTTCCTTCCTTCCTTCCTTCCTTCCTTCCTTCCTTCCTTCCTTCCTCCCTATCACCCTTGTTCTGGGCAGACCCCATGCTGAGGACTCAGATGACTCAGATGAACTCCCTGACCGTGTGGGTTCCCAGTCTGATGGGGGCAGACAGAACCAAGCCAGACAGTGACAACCCAGTATCACTGCGGCATGTAAATGGAGGTTACTTCGCTGTGTTTTGTCCCTGAGTGGGGCAGTAGAGCTGGGACACGGGCCTGAAGAATTAATGCAGACGTGTGTGTTCTAGCCAGCAGGGTCCCATCTGCGGGGCCAAATGAAGGATGTGGGGAAAGGACGTGGGGAATCGAAGTGCTTGCAGGAGAAACTACTCAGGGTCCAGGGCTTGAGAGGCAGGCTTTCTTGATTCACAGGACTCCCCAGAGGTGCACTTGGGGACCAGGCCTTTGGGCTATGGGCACCACAAGCTCATCCCACACCAGCAATGAGCCTACAAGGTTCGGGCACCCCTAGAGAAGTCCTTGGTCTGCATAAGCTGTAAGAGGCTACACAGAGTGCTGGTTACACCTGTAGGCTCTGGACTTTGACCAGGGTTCAAATCCTTACGCTGACTCTTATCAACTGCATGACTTTGGACAAATGACTCTTTGCCTCCCGTTTTCCTCTGTAGGAGAATGATAACGGTAGTATCTCCCTCCTAGAATGAGGCCCAAAGGTGGTACTGTATCTGAGGTGCTTGCACAGGACTGGACGTGTGCGAAAAGCTGTAACGACAGTGACGGTGGCGATGAGAGTGACGGACAGTCACAAGCCACCTCAACAATCTCTGGGTCTCATTCTCCCCCCCTGCATCCTCAGCTCACTGGCTCCCACTGGATGGCCCCCGGACCAGCAGTGTCAGCATCCCTTGGGATCTTATTACAAATGCAAATTCTTGGGCTCTCCTGGAGCTTTTGCTTTCAGCAGTCTGAATTTTAGAACGCCCTCTGCGTGATTCTGATGCAGGCCGAAGTTTGGGGACCACCGACCTTGCTTTCACTGAAGACCTCCCCTCTACCCATCTTTCCAGGACTGTGATTCATCCAGGGGTGCGGCGCGTTTCCTGCGTTTAGGGCCCTGGTCTGGTGACTGATGGGGGGAGGGCATAGAGATGAGTAAGAGGTGGGGTCAGCCCTCAGGGGGCTTCCAGGAGAGTCGAGAAGGGGAGACAGATACCCATGGAAATGTTCACTGGAGTCACAGACTGAGCTGCCGAAGAGACAGGAGTCCGTTTTGTGCTGAAGAGCAGAGAGGAGAGAGACCTTTGTGGGCTGCAGAGCTCTCTGCGGGAAGAGCTGGCTCTCCAGGGTTTGCTCCTGACCGTACGCTGATGCCGCCTTGCTGGGAATCTCGTCAGGCTCGTGGAAGCCTCTCTTATTTTGTGCTTTGCTGTGGGGTGAGGTGGACAGGGCTCGAGGCTTGAGGGCAGGAATGGTCATTCCAGACAACTTCCTCATGGACTTTGGGTGGCTCAATTGTCACCCCTGGGCTTCAGTGTACCCCTCTGCAAGACAGGGGCACTAGACTGTTCCAGGGAGTCTGAGACATGGTGGGCCACTGGGGAGAGGATAGGCGGGGGACCAGAAGCTCTCTGGGTTTCATTCTCTCCTCCGCACCGTGGAGTCCTGAGATTGCCCGAGCTGCCTGCCTGGAGGCCGTGCGATGAGCTTCCCCTTCTCTGGGTCGGTTTTCTCACCAGTCCAGGGAGGTCTCATGATTCCTGTCCTGTTCACTTCACGTGTCTTTTATCATGTGGAACACGTTCTTCATTCTTAGAGGCTTCTAGATGCCTCAGCCGAGGTTCCTGGCATTTGAGGCCCTCCTCGACAGGTCCCCAGCTTTTTTCCTGCAAGATAAGCACCCTGTTCTATCTAAACCCATTCAGTCTTCAGGCCAGAAAGCACCACCTCCTCCAAGAAGCCTCCTGGATTGCTCCAGCCCTCAGTGCCATCCTTGGACCATCTTGCTGTCTTCAAGGTGTGACTTTAATTTCTCATTCGTTGACGCTGAACTGCTGACAGACCTATGAGCTCTTTGAGGGAAAGGCTTGAGCTCAGGGATCGCATGAGACCCTTGACTCCTAGAGCAGGGAGGCTCGGAGACTAGAAGGAACTTGTTCAGAGGCACACGGCGCATTAGTGAGAGAAGAAGGCCCAGGACCCCGGTGTCTTAGGCCCAGGGGGAGACCTCATTAGGTGTGTGGGGAGTGAGCTGGAGACGGTGAAGGGCAGAGGCCTCAGATCAGGCTGACCCGTGTTCCCACATGGCTCTGCACGTAATAGCTGTGCCCCCTGGGCTGTGTCACCGGCCCTCCCCAAGGCACCTTCCGGTGGGCTGGAGTGAGGACCAGCCCTAGGCCTTGGACACAGCAGGTGCTCGGTTATTGTGAGGTGCTCCTTATTACTCCTGATCCATTTGTGCACCCAGCTACCCTGCCCGGCTTGCCCCTGCCTTCTGCTCTTAACCACCAAGGACTTTATTTTATTGCCCCATCATGAAAAGTCCAAGTGTGAGTGTCAAGGCCTCCCCGTGAAGCGTCTCGCAGAAGTGAGAGGGACGAGGGAAAATCTGGGTGATCTCTCAGTCGGTGGTGGCTACAGAGGACGTGGGGTGGGTGCCCAAAGGGCTGAATGAAGCCTGTGGAGCTCATGAGGTGGGATTTGGCAGATGTCACTTTAAGAAGTCACATTGCTTATTTTAAGGAAGGAAGGGGGTGCGCCCTGACCCTGGCCAGCCGCTAAACTGGGCTGCACTTGGGGGCAGCACTCCCAAGGGTGAAGAGTCCTAGCAGGTGGGTCTGGTGTCTCTCTGGGAGACTGCTGGCAGCTCCCTGGCTTCCTGCCACCTCCGGCCTGACCCCTGGTGGACGGATGGAAGCCTGGTGACCGGTTTGCCAGTCTAACTAGCTGGGGCCGGTGAGGTGGGAACTCCCAGCCCCTGGGAGGGACCCCAGAGCCAAGAGACCCCGAGAGCAGGATGGCAGGGGCTGGAAGTGGGGGTGACTAAGTTTGGCTGTGGCTGGAAGTAAAGCGAGCGTCCGGCTAGGTGCCCAGTGGGCAGGCACAGGGCCCCCTGACATGGCTGGGGCCCAGCTGGCAGTCTCTGTTTCCTCTCCACCAGGCGGGCACAGGAGCCTTGGAGGGGGTGTTCGGAGAAGGGGGGCAGAGGGCAGTCTGAGGAGAGGCAGGACTCGGTGATAACAGCTGGGCTCGGGAGGGGCGGGAGCTCGGGAGGAGGAGCGGGAGGAGAGGCTGGCAGGCCTCATTTGGAGCTGGACACTGGCTGTTGCTCAGGTGACCAGTCTCTTTCCGCGGGTGCTGCCAGCGCTGCGACCGGCTAGTGGGGTCTCGGCCGCAATGATCCAGAATGTTGGAAATCAGCTGCGAAGGGTATGCAGGGTGGTGGGGGCTGCTGACTGGAGGCAAACGGGAGGGGGCTGGAGGCTGGGGATCCTGAAAGAGAATTGAAGTTTCCATTTTAAGTCAGAAGTTCTCCGTCTTCTCTCTCATTTTCCACGGGCTGTTTTCTAGCTCTCCTTGGAAAGAGAAATTGCAGAACTCCTAGTCCAGTTTATTAGAGGCAACGAGCCCCCAGCAAGCCCCTGGCGCCGTCAGCTGCCCCGAGGGCTGGCTGTGTCGAGTGTCTGGAATCCTGTCCCCGGGGGTGTGTGTTTCTCCCAGCCGAGCCCCGCGTGCTTCTGCCGGCCGGCGGGGCTCCGGGCCTCTGTGGCGCGCTGGGGTTCAGGGCTCGAAGGCCGTGACGCTGAGAGAAGTGTGCGTGAGTGGGTGGGTGAGTGAGGGTGTGGCAAGACGAAGCCCGGGGTTCTCGGGGACGATAACCTCTTTCAGAGAGCAAGCTCAGGACCAGGCGTGGGCTGTGGGACAGGTGTCCTGCAAGGTGGCCTTGTGGGCCACGTTTCCCTGGAATGTCTTACCAGGGACTTTGGAGCTGAGATTAGATGCTGAGGCATGGGACAGAGCCAAGTGCTCATCACAGCCGGCGGGGGCCTCTGATCTGGTGAACGGGAGAAGGGCGCAGGACAGACTGGCGGAGGTTGTGCTGAGCGCAGAGCGCGTGTCCTCTGAGGACGTCCTCAGGAAAAGCCCTTTTAAAGGGGTCAGGGGCAAATAAATCTCTTACTTATCCCCTCCCTCCGTCCGCATGACTGCCGCTCAGTTCAGACCTCAGCACCCTCCCCTGTCCAGGGCACCTTCTCCCTGCTTCCCGGATACCACATCCAGCCCCTCCCATCCCCCTCCACTGGAGGGATGCTTCTAATAGGTAAACTTGATTATCCCACCTACTCAGCCGGCGGCCTTCAGTATTACGTTCGTGTTCCTTACCTGATACAAAAGGCTCTTGGTAATCTGCTTCTGCCTGCCTGTCCCTCCTCATTCCACCTTCCCCACCCTCATAGATTCAGCCATACTGAACCGCTTGCCACTGCCTCAGTATACCACCTTTGTTCTCTCCTCTGTGCTATGGTCCCTACTGTGCTTTTTTTTTTTTTTAAAGATTTTATTTATTTATTTGACAGAGATAGAGACAGCCAGCGAGAGAGGGAACACAAGCAGGGGGAGTGGGAGAGGAAGAAGCAGGCTTATAGTGGAAGAGCCTGATGTGGGGCTCGATCCCACAACGCCGGGATCACGCCCTGAGCCTAAGGCAGACGCTTAACCGCTGTGCCACCCAGGCGCCCCTCTACTGTGCTTTTTGCTTGGCTTGCCCCTAGCCTGCCCCTGCCCCCTGGAAAGTTACCTCTGAGCCCTCAGATCTCAGCTCAGATGCTGACTCCTCCAGGAAGCCTTCCCAGATTTCTCAGGGCACAGGGAGCCTCTGTGTTGGGTCCTTCTCACACTGGATTGTGTGGTGGGCTCACACATCCCTATGTTCCCCCAGCCAGTGAGTCCCACGAGGCTGCTCTCGGTGTGCCCAGCAGAGGGCCGGGCACGGTCAGAGCCTCAGTGTCTAATGAATGAATGCGCACAGGCAACTTCCCATCGAGGCCGAGCGCGGGATCTGAGCAGCCGGGCCCCTTGCTCCCCATCTCCTGAGCTTGAGGCAGAGAGCATTTTCCGGGTGGGCCTGTGTCTTCTCTTGTGCCTTTCATGATTTTTCCCCCATTGATCCCCATCGATAATTGGGGGAGAAGGCAGTGGGGGACACATGTTTCCTCATCATCATTTTGCAGAGATAACAATATCGTAGTCGCAAATCTGTATATAGTTCTGACCACGCTTTGCACCTCACCAAATGCTTTGCATATATTAATTCGTTCAGTTCTCTGTGAGGCAGGTACAGTTATCACCCGCATATCCCAGCTGAGGAAACTGAGGCTCAGAGGGGTTGAGGACTTGCCCAGACTCAGGATCACACTGGCAGGAAGTGACAGAGCTGGGATTTGAACTCAGGCAATCCAGCTCCCTAGTCTGAGCTCTTAGGGAACCTGGCGCTCAGCCCTGTGAAAGCTGAGGGCGACTCCAGCCCACACGTTCCGAGTCTGAGCCCGGGCAGCACTTCGCTTCCCCACACTTTCCCGCCCACTCTCCCGAGTCTGGGAGCGGAGGTAGGTCTGGGGGTGGAACTGGGCCCGTGAGGTGACATGAGTGACCTCATGCCGGCTGAGAACACTCTAGTCTTGACTGCCACCTGTGGACCATTGCCTGCACGGTGGATCTCCTTGGACTCCCCGTTTCCTCCCGAGTTCCTTTTGTTCCCCAATAATACAGGACGGTTTGGGATTGTCTTCTGAGTGGTTACCAAAGCTGTTTTTAATAAAAAGCAAGCAAATAAAAAAAAAAACACCAAATTCTCTTCACTGGGGACACAGAAAGCCACGTTAAGTGGGAACAGGAGGGGGCCCTCAGATAACCCACCCCTGCTTCCCAGGGCTTGGGGGCCCTTGTCAGCACCCTGTGGCATACTGCAGCTGGCGAACGTTTTGGAGTGAGATGGTTCTGACTCTTCCCTGCCCCTGGGCACCCAGCAAGGCCTCGGAACATGTGAATGCGTGAGGGAGGGGGTAAGCCTACCAAGCTGAGGGAGCAAGGGGTGACTGCCTGTCTGCTGGTGCTGGAAAGGTCCTACTGTCCCATCTCAGTCCTTCTTCTCTCAGTGGAGGTCCCCCCTTCCCTGCCCAAGTCTGTACTGAGCCCTGAGTCCTGCACTCCTGGGCTGGTAGGGACCCTAGTGGGAGACTGGGAACCTCTGCTCAGCCTCTGTGTTAGCCAGGTCAAGGTCACCTCCTGGGAACTTTATTTACTCTGGGGAAGGTGATGGGGCTGTGATCGCAGTTCCCCTGAGAAGCCCTGCACCCTGGCTGTGTTGCCGACAGGGAGGTGGAAGGTCAGACAGCCACTCACGCAGCCACGGACATACATGTTCCTCCCGACTCCTGGCAGTGATCCCGCTGCTTCACCTTGAACCTGAGGACAGCTCGCGGTTCTCCCCAGCCTGGCTTCCTGGCCTCATGACTGGTCTAGTGCAGAGCGTGAGGAGGTTTCAGGCACAGTGTTTGCCCTCCCGCACCCCCCCCCCGGATTAGAATCTTATCTTCACCCCATTGCTCATATGTAACCTTGGGTCATATGTAACCCCATGGGTCGTATGTAACTCTCCCTCTCTGAGTGTTCTCTAAGGTCTCCACCAGCCTTGACATCCTGGGGGTCTGGACTTTCGTGAAGGGTTTGTGTGCCATCTTGAGGTTCGTCCTGACCGCGTAAGGCAGAGGCCTGTCTGCCTTCAGAACCCCGCTCTGTGGTAGAGGAGGGGAGACCCACAGGAATAAAATGAGCTGCCTATCACATAGTATGAGTGCAAAAACTGCTGAATGGTTGAGCGACTATGGGAGCCCAGAAGGGTGCTGAATTGGTCCCAGAAGGCTTCCTGGAGGAAGAGGCAAGATTCAGACACTTAGTTTCAGCCTGTTCAGGAACCCCGTATGAACCCTGGTCTCAGCCATGGACAGACACCCTTAGTGTTTGTAGTCTGTCTGGAGGACTCTTCTTCATTCTTCAACACCCAGCTCAGCCATCCTTTCCCCTTCCCGTCTACATCCTGCCTGCCCCCAGAATGCATGGTGTCTCCTCAGGATATTATACTGGTTTCTTCCTGGCACAGGGATTAGCATGTGGCAGGGTCTAAGTACTCCGCGATGAGCCCAGGCTGCTATGCGGAGCTGACAGCTAACGAAGGAGACACAGTGAGAAAGTCGTCAAGCAAATACGGGATCAAAATCTGTGCTAAGTGCCACGAACAGTACTAACAATGAGAGTAAATGCCATGTAAGCGCTCCCTGTGTGCCAAGCATGCATGAACTCCTTTAGCCTTTATAACAATGCTGTGAAGTTGATAACGTTACTATGCCCATGTTGCATATGAACCTGAGACAGAGAGGTTAAGTAACTTGCCCAAGGTTACACAGTTATTAAGTGGCACCGCTAACATTAAACTCAGATTGCTGGAGAACAGGAGACTGCGAGAGAATAATCAGAGGGGTCAGGAGAGGGCTCTCTGAGCCCGTGACAACTGAGCGGAAACCTAGCAGTTGAGAAGGAGACAGCCAGAGGAAGGGCTGGAAGGGTATTCCAGGCAGAGGGAACGGCATTCATTGGCAGGATCCAAGGCGTGGGGGCCTTGGTGCCTCTGAGCAACTGACTGGAGGCCGGCATGGCTTGGATGGGAGCTGGTGGGAGGGGCTGAGACAAGGCTGCAGTGGGCTGCAGGCGGGGGGTCTGGGCCTTGCAGGCAGGGTTTGGGGTTTGGAGTGCTAGGGGTTGTATTGTCCTGCCCACCAGACTATGTGTGGTGCTTGGGGATGCTCTGGTCTCTGGGCTTAGTGACAAGGTACATAGTCCCTGCACACTGTGCTCAGAGAAGCTCAGAGACTTGGGGGAACGCATCATCATGGTACCTGTCTGTATGGCCAGCACCACGAAGGTCCCTGCCACCTTCCCACCCACTCCCTGACCCCTCACAACAGGCAGGTGGGTGATAGGCTCAGTCCTCTGGTACAGACAAGGCACGGAGAAGTGAGATAATGTGTCTGGGCTTGTACAGCTGGTGAGAGACTTAGAATCCCTACCTGCCAGGCTGAGACCCGTCCCAGCCAGGGAGACATCTGGAATCTCTGTGCATCTAGAAAGTGGCCTCATTGTCACACTCAGACCCACCCCATCACAGCCTCCTTTGCCCACCTGGCAATGCAGATTCAGGGCTGATCACCTTTCCCCCTGCCTCACACATACTGGGGGCTAGGGGAGGCTGCACCCCTGCCCTTCACCTGTGTGTGGTCCAGGCTGGGCCAAGCCGGCCTCCCCAGCACCTCTGCTCGGCCGCTCATGAGTCTAGAGACCTGCCTGAGAGATACTAACTCACTTGACCCTTGTAGGCCTTAGTTTCCTCCTCTGTGAACCTGGGCTGTTCCTGTAGATCTTGCTAGATCGTTGGCAAGATTAATGACTTCGGAGGAGTGCAGAGGTTGGCATACAATTGACCATGGTATATGGTCAAGTTCGTTCTTTCTTTCTTTCTTTCTTTCTTTCTTTCTTTCTTTCTTTCTTTCTTTCTTTCTTCCCTTCCTTCCTTCCTTCTTTCCTTCTTTCTTTCTTTCTTTCTTTCTTTCTTTCTTTCTTTCTTTCTTTCTTCCCTTCCTTCTTTCTTTCTTTCTTTCTTTCTTTCTTTCTTTCTTTCTTTCTTTCTTTCTTTCGTAAAGTTTTATTTATTTGTCAGAGAGAGAGAGAGCAGCAGGGGAAGCAGCAGGCAGAGGGAGAAGCAGGCTCCCTGCCGAGCAAGGAGCCCTATGTGGAACTCGATCCCAGGACCCTGGGATCATGACCTGAGCCGAAGGCAGACACTTAACCGACTGAGCCATCCGGGTGTCCCATGGGTCTTTCTTTCACCTGGACTTGTGTTTCCTCAATGTGTCAAAGACAGGGTCAGTTGTTTGGATGAGGTGGTAAAAACTAACTCGTTGAGTACCTACTAGGTGTCAGGCATACTAAGCTTCCTAGTAGCGCTGCTAGGCTCGTGGTATTCATCGGGCTTTACGTATCGGGAAACCAAGGCTCTAGCCTTGAGCCACTTTGAGCTGGTTGGAGAACTCAAAGTCTCGTCTGGGCCCAAACTACCGCTGGGCAGGGGCCCTGGTGCCATGGCTCTTCTCCTTGTCCTGGGCCGACCTGGCTAAGCAGAGGAACTGACCCCTCTGCCTCATGCCTGCTCTGTCCAGTGCCTGCAGGGACAGATGGTGCTGCCGGCTGGGTGGTCTGCCAGCTCTCTGGCTGCAGTCCTGCGGGCTCCTGCGACTCTCCAGGAGTGGCCTCTCTGTGTGTAGGAGGTGGCATCAGGGCAGTGAGGGAAAGGACCAGAGTCTGGCACTTTGGGGACACTGGGATGAGTCAGACTGGACCTGTCCTTAGGTGCCCCCAGGCTGATGGGGAGACAGAGAGAGGTACAAACCACTGATGACAGCAGAGTGTGGCCAGGCTGTGACACAGGGAAGCCCAGAGGTGGCCCTTCACCAGTGTAGAGGGCAGGGCAGGCTGCCTGGGGAAGTGATGGGTTAGCATGGTCTTAGAAGCTTTTTCGGGTCTGGAAGCCTGGTCCAGGCAGAGGCCTCCGTGTGTGAGATGTGGGAAGGAGCTTGTTCCGCTAGCAGTGGGGAGAGAATTTGGTAGGGACTGTTTGAGGGGGCCCTCTCCGGCCCCCTTGTCCACGTAATATGTATGTCCTGCCTAGGGCTTCTTCCAGGGTAATAATTTGCCCTCAGCAAATCAGACATTAATTAACGAACGTCAGTAGACATTAAGCAGTAAGCATCTCTTTCGGAGATGCAGCATTGTTAGTGAGAAAAGCAAAATCCCAGCTCCACCCCTCGGGACACAGCGCCCTTAGGCAAGTCCTTCAGATAGCCGGGTCTCAGTTTCCTTTTTTGTGCAAGAGGGGTAATTGTCCCTCACAGGGTTTTGGTGAGGATTACATGATATTATGGATACAAAGCCATTATATAATGTATATAAAGGCCTGGAACATGGTAGGTACTGAAAAAATTATGTCGGGAAGGTGGGGGAAAGGGGAGATGTGGGTCAAAGGGTAGCAGCTTTCAGTTATAAGATGAATAAGTTCTGGAGATGCGGTGCCCAGCATGGGGACCACAGTTAACAACAATGTATTACCGACTTGAAATTTGCTAAGAGAGTAAATCTCGGGTGTTTTCACTCCCCCCCAAACTGGGTTGCTGTACGGTGATGGATTGTTAATTAGCTTGACAGCGGTCATCATTTCACAACGTGTACATGTGTCAACACATCACGTTGTGCGATCTAAATATATACAACTTTTTTTTTTTAAGATTTTATTTATTTATTCGACAGAGATAGAGACAGCCAGCGAGAGAGGGAACACAAGCAGGGGGAGTGGGAGAGGAAGAAGCAGGCTCATAGCGGAGGAGCCTGATGTGGGGCTCGATCCCATAACGCCGGGATCACGCCCTGAGCCCAAGGCAGACGCTTAACCGCTGTGCCACCCAGGCGCCCCTAAATATATACAACTTTTGTCAATCACTGGGACTCTAGGGAGCCATGGGACCTGGTCCCACGGTCAAGGAGTCTCCTGTTTCCTCCTGTCTGCACCCCCTTTACAGTCTGGGCAGCGCCCTACAGGCTTTCTCTTGTCTGCTTGCTCAGAAGCTCAGCGAGTCGGCAGGCTGCCACCAGCGGCGCCTCTGCTGTGGCCCCGAGAGGCCCAACCCTCAGGATGGGATGCTCACCGCCCCGTGGCGGTGCCAAACCCCGGCCTCTACACTCCTTGCCGGTGTCCTATTTGTGACCTCCAGAACAGGCTGTGATCTGCCCCCGGGGGTGCGGCCCTGCCAGGTGTGGCCCATTCCCAAGCCTGCAAAGTGGTCAGAGGTCGAGAAGGGGAGTGGCTCTTAAGCCTTCCTAAAGCAGCCTCAGGTTTCCAGCATTCTCCAGGGCTGAGCTGAGCCAGGTGGGTCTCAATTTCCATTTGATCCCTTAGGGAGGACGTGGTGAGACCCAGCTCCTGTCCTTCTCTGGGGTACTACCCTGTGTGAGCGGTGGCACGGACAAATGGGGGGGTCTGGAGACAGAAGAGTGTGGCTGGTTCTGGGCTCGTGGCTAGTTCACGGCTGGCTACTCCTTTCTCAGCCTTAGTTTTCTTGTCTGTAACGTGGGGCTGTGGGGGTAGTAATGGGCCCAGTCACTTGAGGCTGCTTGTGTAAGTGGGTTAGTGCCATGCTGGCCTTTCCACAGAGAAGACAAATTTTAAGATTGAGTGGTGTGCCTACAGGCTTTGAGGGCGGTGGGGTATACGGGGGAGGGGAGCTGGAGAGAGGAAGGGGCCCAAGGACTGAATGACTTTGGGGCAAGGGAAGGGGCAAGCGCCCCCCGCCCCCACCCAGGGCCTCCCGGGACTCTGAGTTTATCTGATCCCCACCCCCTTGCTTAAGACTAAGAGAAGGCGTGTCTCACCATGCGAACTGGTTCTCAGCAAGGCAGACAGGAGGCTGGGGTGCACTTCTGAGCCCACCAGGCCCTCTGGATAGGCCACTGTGGGGGGTGATGATGGTGGTTGGGGTGCTGAGATCTCTATAGCACAGGTGGGATGGACTGTCAGAGACCACCGCACTTCCAGCTCTTTCTCCATATCACCTGGAAGGCAATCCATGGAGGGTCTCCAAAGTGCCAGGCACTGTCTCAGAAGTCCCATGGGCTATATGATCTAATCTGCCTCCAGGGCTGGTGTCCCCCCTGCAGCACCCCTGCCAGGCTCTGGAGTCAGAAAACCCAAATCCACTCTCCCCTCTGCCTTTTTTTTTTTTTTTTTTAATAACCTCTGTGCCCAACATGGGGTTCGAACTCATGACTCCGAGATGAAGAGTTGCCTGTTCTTCCCACGGAGCCAGCCGCGTCCCCCTCCCCTCTGTCTTTTACTGGCCGTGTGTCTTCCAGTGGATCTTTCCATGTTCCCTGTTTGACTTTCCTTTTCCTCAACTATAAATGAGGACTCCTGCTTCAGAGTGGACTTGAGAATTCCCGGACGCCCCAAGGACTAGGCCTGGCACACACTAGGTGCACGATAGATGGTAGCCATAGATTTCTAAGACAGCATCTTCAAGCTTCTGCTGGGCCAATTCTTGGGCAGCCCCTGTCTGTAGGCAGCTTTCTGGCTTGGGGAGATCCCTCTTCTACTGGCTGTGTCCCATCAGCAGCCAGATGAGACCTCCGGTATCTCCCAGCCTCTGAGGCAGACAAGACCCCTTCCCTGTATCCAGGTCCCCTTCCAACTACTTCCTGGTTTCTTTGCTCCCCATTTCCCAGAAAAATCTCTGCAAGAGTTTTCTGTGGTCCCTGCATCCACTTCTTTACCTCTTACCTGTCCCTAATCCATGAGTCCTCTCCCTGCCTTCCCCGCACCCCCTTAAAACTTCTCTGCCCACCTGCTGAGGCTTCTCAGCTCCCCGACCAGCAGGTGCCCCCCCGAGACCCATCCCACCCTAATGTCCTTCCGCCCCGCCTGGCTCCCTCTGCTTCCCTCTGTAGGCTGCTCCCTCCCACCGCCCTCTAAATAGCTCTGTCCTTGCTCTCTCCTTGGGCGATGTCTGTTCTATCTACTGTGGCTCTGTGAAAAACTACCCCCTACCTGGTGGCTTAAAAAAGGACAGTTTTACTGTATCTTGAGATTTTGTGGGTCAGGAATTTGGGCAGGGCTTAGTGGGGCGACTGTTCTGCTCTCCATGGTGTGAGCGGAGGTTACTTGGTGGTATTCAGCGTGCGGATGGGCTGGCCTAGGGAATCCAAGGTGGCATCCCTGGTGTCTGGTCCCTTGGTGGCAATGGCCGAGGGGTGGGGCCTAGCTGGGACTGGCCGCCCTGCTGTTCCTCTGACAGCCAAGCTTGTCCCGGTTCCTCCTTGGGCTCTTTGCACCCTCTGTTCCCCTGCTTGGAACGCTGTGCCTCTCTGGAGGCTTGCAGATCGCTCCTGCTTTCATTCATTAGGATCTTGACGGCTCCCTGATTACCTAGGCTGAATTAGCATCTCCCACTCCACCACCTTCTCTCTTCGTCACTTCTGCTGTTTCTTATAGCACTTTTTGGTCTCTAAAATGATCGCGTTCCTTTACTTGTTTATTGCCTGTCCATCAGAGAACACATTTGATGTTGTATTCCCAGCATCGTGAAGGAATGAATGGGAGTTTTAAAAAACACTGGTGTTGATCCCTAGCCAGAATTGGCCTCTTTCTAACCTTGTGAGCCTGTTTGGTCTTGGGTTTTTGTTTCGTTTTGTTTTTTTAAGATTTTATTTTTTATGTATTCTCTACCCTCAACGTGTGGCTCAGACTCAGAACCCTGAGATCAAGGGTCGCATGCTCTCCCGACTGAGCCAGCCAGGTGCCCCTTGTCTTAGTTTTATCTCTTACTGAACCCTCCTGTCTTCTGACCCAGCCGGCCCTGAGATGTGTAGCTGGAGGCCGGTCACTAGGCCACACGTAGCTCTATATCTTGGTTTGTGGCTGAAGTGGGTGGTTGGTAGACAGATGGTGGGTTCAGCTGGCAGGGATTGTCACAGAGCAGGGCCGAGAGGCCCGTCTGATGCCACCACTGCTGGGGTTTCCCTGCCCCTTTCCTGTCCTCCTGAAGCCCGGGTCCTCGTCCTCAAGCTCGGCGTGGGCTCTGCGAAGGCCGCCTAGCGCGTTGAGGCAGGCATCCCTCACCCCCAGGCACTGTGCAGGCCCCTCCTGGTGAGGATGATTTCTGTGTCGCTCATCAGTGCCTCGATTGGTAATAACATGAAGAGCTGACACTTTTTACTTACGTTCTCTGGGTCAGAGTCTGTGCTAAGCACCTTGCACATATAATCTCACTGAATCCTGTCTGTGATATCACTATTCCCATTTTATAGATGTGGAGAGTGAGGCTTACAGGGGCTGAAGGGCTTCAGGTTATTCAGGGAGACAGGAGGGGCTGGGATTCCAACACAGCTTCTGTCCCCAGGGCCTTGCTGCGGGCTCCAGCCAGCTCCCCGGCCTTCCTCTTTGCTTCCTTCTTCTCTCTCTGCCTGCTCAACCTTTCCTCAACAAACCTTTCTTGAGTTCCCTGTGGGGCACAGGGGGACAGGTATGAGAAGGCCACCCTGCAGCCAGAGAACCTGGGGCTCAGGCAAGGCCCTGGAGTGTGGTGAGTGCCCAGGGAGAGCCATCGGTGTGCCTGCCCAGTGTGCTAGCCTCCACCAGAGCCCAGGCCCAGCTCTGTGTCTCTAACCCTTCCATCTGGCCACTCGGGGCCTTCGAAGCAGCCACTTGAATTTGGCGGTCCTTTGCCAGGCCTGTTCTGGGGCCTGGTTCACTGCTTGCCAGTGTAAAGAATGGCTCTGTGGATAAAGTCACAGCTCTCCCTCGGGCCACTCCTCTGCCGGGGAGTGGTTTCTTGAACGCTTTGGGGGAGAAAAAGTCAGTGTGCTGTGTGAGGGGAAGCTGGACAAGGTGGGAGAGAAGAGACGAGAGGACAGCAGACCCTGGGGCGGGCAGAAGAACTGGGGGCATCTGGGGCCTCCCACCTAAGCGTGGGAGAAGGGGCCCCACCTGCAGGGGAGGACAGGACCCTACCCCTCAGCATGAGGGGCCTACAGGGGCTGGAGAGGCAGCTGGGGCCTCAGAGGGGCCACAGGCTGCCAGCTTCCTGGGGCAGGAAGTCCGGGCTGGGTGGCCAGAACCCCTCCCGCGGGGCTGAGAGCAGCTCAGGCCTGAGGAATGTGTGCAGCAGGGGAGGTAGGAGGAGGCCCCTTCCTGCCCCATTACTTTTCCCTCTGCCAAGCGCGACCGCCACCGGCTCCTCTCTTCTACCTCTGTTCCCTACCAGCCTCTGTGCTGTGAACTCATGGTTTCCTATTCTCTCTCCCCTCCCCTTCCCTTCTTTCCCTCCTTCTCTCTCTGTAACCTCTCTCTTCTCCCCACTTCCCTCTTCTGGCTCCTTCTCCCTCTTCCTCTTGCTGTCCTGGAGGGGCTCAGGGTGCCTGCAGCTTGGCGTGCCCAGCTCCAAGGTGAGCGGGCTTGCTCGCAGGATATCCGGTGCCCGTTGCCATGGTGACCCAGAGGCAGGTTGAGGTGGTTTTGGCTGTCTGGCAGGGAGGGTGGGGAGGGCTGTGCTGAGGGGAGAGGCTGGGCTTGTTCCCCCCAATCCCCCAAGGGTCCCCCTCACTGCCAGGGGCTCCAGCACGGGGGTGTTGCCCATGAATGTGGGTTTCTGGCTGGATGCTCTCTGAACGTCTCCCCTGAAGAGCCACCTAGTGCGGGCCAGTCGCACTGGGGGTTGGATTGCCTGTGCTCAGATCCTTCCTGCCTCTTTCTGGGGTTTGCTGGAGGCAGGGGAGGGAGGTGGCAAATAGCTCCAAGGCGGGGAGCTACAGGGAGACAGCTGCCAGTGGTGTTGGGGGGCCGTGGAAGCACTCTGACAGGCAGCCCTGTTCCTCGCCAGAAGGGTCCATGTCAGAAAGGAGCGAGGCCCTGTCTCTGGGACCAAGCAAGCTCACGCCGGCCCACAACCGAGGGGTTGCGGTAGCTGAGGTCCTGGACCTGGTAGTCTCGCTGACGTGAGGTTTCCTTGCACTCGGGAGAGCTGAGGATTTACAGAGGACAGTGTTCAGCTCCGAGAGCTTGCAGCTTCCTCGCTAGAGGCGGCCACCTCCCTCCCCCCTGGGCGCTGGGCCTTGAACATCCAGTAGGACCAGTTGCCATGACCGTGGGCCGTGGGGGGAAGGGGCACGGATACCCTCACTGTTTCCCCGCAGAGGATGTGAGGGGAGGGGAGCTTGTGTATAAGGGTTCTGGAAGGGCCTGTGGCTGGCAGTGTCAGGGATACAGCCCAAACCTCCCTGCCCGGCACACGAGAGAGGCAGTTCTAGCAAACTGGCCAAGCAGCCTCGGCCTTTGAGTTAAATAGACTTGACTTCCGGTCCCAACTCTGCCCTTACTGGCTGTGCGGTTCTGTGCCTGCGCGCGTGCGTGCGTGCGTGTGTGTGTGTGTGTGTGTGTGTGTGTGTGTGTGTACAAGTTACTAACCCTTTCCGAGGCTCTGTTTTCCCATCTATAAGCTGCAGGTAATAGGAAAGCTGATGACTGGCGCTGTTTACGATGAGAAGAGACAATGCAATAACGCGTACAACGTACTTAGCGCAGTACCTGGCATATAATAAATACTTAAAGAAGGGGGTTGGCGATCGTTCTCAGGCTCGTCTGCAGGCCTACCCCTGCAACTTTATAAATGAGGAAACTGGGGCCAGAGAGATGAGGACATGTGCTCCCATCCCGTAGGTCCTCAGTCCGGGGCACACCGCCCCGACCACGCCCAATCAGTGCAGAGGGGTGGCAATGGGGTGTGGGCTGAGAGGCCCCCCTCTGCACACGGCCAGTCCCTGGTCCCGCAGCTCTCACCCACACTCCCGCAGGCCCCTACCACCTCTTGCTGTAACAGCCCCTCCTAGGTCACCCCATCTAGACCTTGGCTCCGGGAGGGTGGGGCCCCACATGGGCTTGTCCACCCAGCAGGCCCTACTCAGCCTTGTAAGAAGTCCCGGAGTAAAAGGGAGGCAGAACCCCCACAAAGCACTTGCCGTTTGCTCCCTCCTTTGCACCTCAGGAGAGCTCTGCAAGGTACTCCTTGCTCTCATCTTGCAGGTGGGGGAGCAGGGGCAGGAGAGGGTGCTCTGTTGTTGAACACGTGAGGAACTGGGTGGAGAGAAAGCAAGTTCCCTGGGGCCCCTGTGCTTCTGAGGTGGGTCTGGGACTCACGTGCAGTCTGCCCGCCTCCAGAGCCCACTGTCCCACAC
Source organism: Ursus maritimus (assembly GCF_017311325.1). Taxonomy (NCBI): domain Eukaryota; kingdom Metazoa; phylum Chordata; class Mammalia; order Carnivora; family Ursidae; genus Ursus; species Ursus maritimus. Next base: position 60,300,574 of record NW_024423564.1, on the reverse strand, counting down.
CGCCTCCGCTGCCCACGTTTCCGCTTCCCCAGAGTGAGAAGCAAAGGCTGGGGCGCCTGGGAGGCTCAGTTGTTACGTGTCTGCCTTCAGCTCAGGTCATGATCCCAGGGTCCTGGGATCGAGCCCCACATCGGGCTCCTGCTCAGCAGGGAGCCTGCTTCTCCCTCTCCCACTCCCCCTGCTGTGTTCTCTCTCTCACTGTCTCTGTCAAATAAATAAAATCTTAAAAAAAAAGAAAAAAAAAGCAAAGGCTGCTGGCGTCTATGGTGGTGAAGGAAAGACAAGTCCCTGCCCAGCCAACTGCCCCCTAACAAAGGCACAGCACTTTACAGTTAGCTGGGTGCCTTTGGTTTTGGGACCTCCCTTAATCCACACACTTGGATGGAGACGGGTGAGGGTGTTTGTCTTTTTTTTTTTTCCCTAAGGAGGAAACAACTTTGCAGTAACTTACCCAAGGTCTGCCTGACTCTAAAGACCTTTGCACAGAGATCCACCTGTGCCTCATTTTCTCCATCCGCACAAGTAATCAGTCTCCAAAGCCCTTCTCACTCCTGTGGCAGAAGAAGGGTCTGTGGTATAGACAGAGGCCAGCGCTCTGTGGTTCAGAGCCAGGGGACCGTGGACAGACTTGGGACTACTCTGGGCTCGGGTCCCCTGTGTACCTTGCCAGGGACAATGCCCCAAATATTTGTCCATGGAACAGATGACGTACAAATGGGAAAGCATTCAGAAAATGTCCTCCTTACCCTGCCTGGCTCCTGGCAGCCTTCGCAGTGGGACAGGGGGAGTTTTCAAGATGACCTGGCTGAGGGTAGGTGTCAGATTTCAGACAAAGTTATTTTTACCCTTGGGGGTGGAGGGAGGCAGGTGATGTTTAGGCTTTTTTCTAGAATGGGGTGAGGGGGCGGGGTGGGAGTTGGGCCTCTGGTGGGGAACCTTACCTGACCTCATGGCTGGCATTCTCCTTGGCCTACATGGGGTGACACTGGTGGAGATTAGGGACCTACTGAACAAACTCATTCATTTGGTCCACAGTGAGCCAGGCACTGTGCTGGGCCCTGTGGATACCAGGAATAGAGAGACAGGGCTCCTGCCTGGTGGGTCTTCGACACCCCCACAATTGGGTGAACGAGAGAGGGGAGGTGCACGGTGCCAGGAGCATGAGAGTGGAGAAGAGGGGATGGATTTGAGAGGTGAGTAGGCTTTGCAGAGATGAAGAGTGCTCCAGGCACAGGGAACAGCATGGGCAAAGGCCCTGCGGTAGGAGGTGTGGCAGGACACTCTATGGGGCCTCATGGGCCTTGGTGAGGGGTTCTTCCTGGAAGCCACACCCTTCATGGTTGGAAAGAGTCTTGGAGATTATCTAGTTAAATGTCCCACTTGACAGATGAGGAAACTGAGGACTACCCAACTAATAATGAAACCTATCATTTTTACCATGCCAAACACGCCCGCTTCCAGTATCTTTTTTTAAAAAACTTGTTTGGCGTTTTACATTTAATTTATGTTAAATTAGCTGAGTTACCTGATATTCATCTAGAATTGTTTCTCTTAAGAATTAAAAATAATTTATCAAGGTAGAATACACATAATATATAATTCACCGTTTTCATATGTACAGTGCAGTGGAACGTGGTACGTTCACAATGTTGGGAACCACCACCGCTGTCTAGTTGCAAATCATTCCCGTCACTTCAAAGTAAAGCCCCTTACCCTTTCAGAAGTTTCTCCTCTGGCCTCCCTTCCCCAGCCCCTGACAATCGCCAGTCAGTTTTCTGTCTCTATGGGTGTGCCTGTCCTGGAACTTCACCCAAAGGGAACCACGCAGTGCGTGACCTTTTGTGTCTGGCTTGTTTCACTCGGCATGGTGTTTTTGACATTAAGCCATGTTTTACGTATGACCGCTTTGTTCCGTCGTATGTGCCCACCACAGTTGTCCACCCATGTATTCACCGATGGACGTTCAGACTGTTTCCACCTTTTGGCTATTGTGAATAGTGCCGCTGTGAACATGGGTGTGTATACATTTGTTGGGGTCCTTGTTCTCAGTTCCTTTGTGTTTGCAAAGTCATATGGTGTTTCTATGCTCAGCTTTTTAAGGACCCGCCAGACTGTTTCCAGAGTGGCTCCGACATTTTCTATCCCCCCCACCCCGCAACGTACAAGGGTTCCATGTTCTCCAGACCCTTGCCAACACTTGTCATTGTCCATGCTTTTGCTTATAGCCATGCTGGTGGGTTCCCTGTCTTTTAGAATCCTCACTGAGCTCAGGTTCTTTTATTTAACTTTTAGACAGATGAGGAAACGGAGCCTTGGAGAGGTAAAATAACTTGTCCAAGGTCTTCTGGGAAGGATGAGCTGATAAAAGTTCCGTTTATGTTCGCTTTTACAGGCAGATAACTGAACTGAAAATATCCTGTGAGGTTCTACTTCCGAACGAGGTTTGGGGCTACCCTGAGGAAAGCTTGTCCTTACCTCAGAGTTCCTACTATGCCCTGTATCCCTTCTCCCTTCCTCAGCAGGTTGGGGGTGTAGGGCAGGATTAGAAGGCTGGAGGCCCTCCCATCCCCCTCTTTCATGCTGGGAAAGCATAAGAGCTGGTGTCGGAAGAAAGGGGAAACCTAGTGTCTGATCAGACCGCGCACTCTGGACAGAGACTCTGGAGAGACCCGTGGCCTCTGTTCTCCCTGGTCACTGACTGGCTGTGTGACTTGGAGTCCTTTGCTTCCCCTCTCTGAGTCTTAGACTGGAAGAATTTCTTCCATCTTCCCCAGCCCAAGACCCCGTGAAAGTTCTGTAGACATGTAAATGCGGACTTCGCCTGGCGAGTCTCGGATTGCCTTAAACTCCACCACTTCCGGGGGCCTTAAACTCTACCACTTCCGGGGGCCTTAAACTCCACCACTTCCGGGGGCTGCCCAGAAGCAAGGTAACCCAGTCGGCTCATCTGTAAAATGGGTAGAATAATAACGCTTCACGGGAAGATGTAAACATCGTTGAGATGATCCATATGAAATGTCCTAGCACAGAACTCCATACCCCGCAGGTGTTCAGTAAATGTCAAACCACGTGAATGGCACGGAGCAGGTGCTTACTACTAATACTAATACTAATTTTCTGCCTTTCCCACTCCATAACCTCGGCTGATCTCAAGTCCCAACGCAGCCTGTAGCCAGAAGTAAAATGAGGATGTTGCAGACGGGCTGGGGACCATTATTGGTCCTATAGAAGCAGATATGAGCTGATGTTCTCTGACAATTAGAAGCCTATGGAACAGCCTGCTGGTGTCCTTCTCCCAGCCCTTAGGCTGGCTTCCGGGTGAGAGCGCTCTCTTTTTATCTACGAGTTTGGTACCCACTGTTACCCCCTTTCTTCTTTTTTTGTCTGCTGGGAACCTCAAGGCAAAATGCAGTTCTCGATGGCAGCATACTCGAGCAACTGCATTCCTGACATAATCTCACCTCCCTTATTTGGTTTCTCAGCTTTGTTTGCATTTCAGCTCTGGTGCCTGTGGGGTCCGGTGCCTGTGGGGTCTGTGTGCTGCCTCAGAGCCTTTTTCGGGAGGAAGGTAGGGAGTAGGCCTGAAGGGGAATTTGGGAAGTTGACAAATGCTCCCACTTTGCTGGTGGGGAAACCACCAGAAGGACACCCTGGTTTCTCTGAGAGGCTGGATCCCCCTTTGTGGGGACAGGCCATCTGGTTTGGACAGCTTCCTTTCACTGCTCAGAGTGGCCTGGCCCAGACAATCAGGCCTTTCACGGGGCCTGGCCAGTGGCTCCCAGGCTGGGCCGAAGCTGCTTCTCCCCGCCCCCTGGGGGACTGCCTTCTGGGTCCCCACCCCCTCAGAAAGTGGGGAGGGAGGAACATGGGCTTTGCAGTCTCCTATCCAGGCTGGAATTTCTGTTCCACTGTCACTGGTTTCTTGAATTCTCACAGAACCTCGCAAAGGGGCTAACAACCTTGTTCCCTCGCTGGGTTGCCCCGAGGTTCTGGTGAGAAAGTACGTTGTAAACACTCAGTGCGAACATGTTTGGGTCTCTCCCGGCTATACTTCTGTAGAAAGCCCACACTCAGCTTTATGATGGCTAATAGGAATTGCTCGCTCAATGTTGGCCATATGATGGGTGTGCACTGGGAGCCTCAAACATTGAATCTCGTTCAAGTTCATCCCCACAATGACACTTAGAGGTAGGTGTTATAATCCCATTCTTACAGATGAGGAACTGAGGCCCACAGAGGTTGAGCAGCTTTGCCCAAGGTCACATGAGTTAGTTGTGGAACCGGACTTGAACCCAGGCCAGGTCGACCCCTAAACCCTATATATAGACAGCCTCATGTCATGGTGGGTCAGTTGAGAGATCACGCAAGGCTGCTGCTCCCTGCCAGGACAGGTGGGTCTCCTCTGCTCTAGGCCTATTGTTCCAGATGGTTCCAGCAGGCACTAAGATCTCTCTGCTGGCTGGTCTCGTTTCCTGGCTCATCTCTGTAGGCCACACCCTTCTCTGGGAGTCTTCCACCGGTCCTGGAGACTCCTTGGCCCCTCTCTGACTGCACCTAGTATTTTCCCACCTGCTTCCTTTGGCCCCACAGGTTGCATCACCCAAGCCACTGTCATTCCACTCCCCCTTTCTGCTGTTCTTCATGTCCTTTCTGCCTCGTCTTCAAGCCTCAGCTCTAGGGCCACCCTGTCTCTCGTGTTTTCCTTGCTTTTCCTCTTCCATACGTGTTTATCTGGCACCTGCTCTGTGGCAGGCCTGAGTCTGTCCCCGTCCCGTGGGAATGCCTGTCTGATGGGGGAGGTGGCTCACAAAACAGTGACCACACAGCTTGGTTAGGGCTGTGATAGAGGCAGACGAGGCTGCGGGGCCAGGGAGGCCCTCACTCTCTCTGGGGAAGAGGTGGTGGGGGCTTGAAGATGGAGGAGGGAGGGCTCACCTGGCACATAAGCAGATAAAGGGATCCTAGGCAGAAGCAGCACCCACATGGTGGGGGATGGAGCTGGGTGAGAGTGGTGCTCTGAGCAATGGCATGTGGTCAAGAGCCTGGGAGAGCAGCTGCAGGAGCTGCAGAGTTGGGCCTTGATCCTAAGAGCAGTAGGGAGCCACTGAGGAGTCTTGAGCAGGGGAGGTGTCTGGTTAGTCTTGCTCTTCAGAAAGGTCTGTGTGGTCCTAAGGGACAGAATGAAGTCCCACGATGGGGGGAGTTATAAAGACCGGGCATAGTGTCCCTGCAAGGCGGGACACAAAGTTATGGCTGTCGTGTTGGTGAATTTGCTGTCGGGAAAGATGCGTGCGGTGCTTGTGGAAGCTAGAAGGAGGTGGAGAGACTGGAGGCCTGTGCGCAGGCTATGGGAACGGTCTAGTGAGCTAGCAGTGCCTAGTGGGGGCCTGAGCTGTCAGGGTAGAGGGGAGCCTGAGAGTTTAGGGAGGCAGGTCACTGGGACTTGGTACTTGGAAGAAAGAGGAAATTGAGGTTAAGTCTGTTGGTGTGGGGTTGCTGTCACAGGAGGGCTCATCCTGTTTCCTCGGCTGCGTGACCCAGGTGCAGCCTTTCCCTCTGTGTGCGTCAGTCTCCCTAGCTGTGAAGGGATTGGGTGAAGTGGCCCCTCCTGCTCTAACCAGCAGATCTGTGACACGGCTGTGGCCCAGGAGGAAGGACGCAGAGCTCGTGGTGTAGCCAGCTGAGGCCGAGTCTGGGCTGACCAAATCTGGCCAGGTCTGCAATGGTCTGGGGCCAGTGTAGGCACATTTACCATCTGAGAGGGCACATCTCTGACCCCCAGATGCCCTCCCCACCTTCACAGCAGGCTCTGCCCTCTCTGTCAGCTGTCTTGGCTCAGCCTGGCTGGGCCGCTGCAGGCCCTGACTCCATCCAGGGCCTCTGCTCTCCCCGTGACTGGCCCTGGGAGGAGTGGCCCGGCTCTGGGGCCCCATTGGCCAAACCTTGTCTGGGCTGCACACGCCCCTGCCTCCCAGGCTGGCTGCCTGCCCACCTTGGGGTAGGAGGAGGGCCAGCCTGGCCTGCCATGACGTGGGCAGACTGCCTTGGAGCCAAGGAAGGAGTTGGAGTCTGAGAGGCCGTGCCTGGGGCCACTGGTCCTGCTCTGTCCCCTCTACTTGCTCTCCAGCCCAGAGGCTCTGCGCCCTTCTCTTTGATGAGAGTGGCAGATGGCCACAGTGGGTCTTGTCCCTCCGTTTGCCTGGGAGCTCGTCCCTGCTCAGAGGAGCACGGTAGTTCCTGTCTGACAAGGTGACGGGACCTCTCAGCTTTCTCAATGGAAATGTTAGCTGGGCACGCGAGAACCCTGCAGGGGCAGCGTCCAGAATCCTGGAACCAGGACTGGGGGTGCCTGAGGGATTGACCATCTTCCCCTGCCCCTGCCTGCCCAGTGAGTGACAGAGGAGGTTCAGGAGGCCTGGAAATGTGCTCAGAACCACATAGCACCGGAGGGACAGGGCTAGGATTTGAACTCAAGTCTGTCTCTGCTCGTCCCTCCACAAACCTTTGATGAGATCCTACTGTGTGCTGGGCCCTTCTAAGCACGAGCACTAGCGTAGGAGCTTCTCAGAGGGAATGTTTGGTCCGGGGCACAGAGGAAGTGCTCAGTGAATGAATGAATGACTGAATGAACCAGGCAAAGATCCTGCCTCTTCCAGGCCTGTAGAATCCAATGGGAGGGTAGCGACTCTTTTTCATAGAACAGGAAATAGGCTGGTGAGAGCAGAGACCGACTAGGTAAGAAGCAGAGGGAGGACTGGAACTTAGGTGTCCCACCTGCCAGTCTAGGGCTGTTCCCATCCTCACTTTCCACATCTGTAAAATGGGGTCAGCGGTCCTCACCCTCTGCCCTCTTTGTGGGGATCCAGTGGGGTGGTAGATGTGAAAATGAGTTTGTGAAGCAGGGACATTGTGTAGGGCTTCCCTGTGTGCATGCCTGGAACTGCCCAGAGATCCCGTATGGTCTGCTCTCTTTCTCCGGGCTGCTTACCCTTTGCATCTTGCTTCCCCTGTTTCCCTAGCTTGCTCTGTGGCTCCTTTCTGGAATGTTCTGCCCAGAATTCCTGGCTGTGGGATGGGTTTGGGAAGAGTACGGGTAACTGGAGTCTCTCCGCCTCCTCCCTCCACCATCTCCCACACCCAGAAAGGCAGCCACGCAGCCACATCTATGCAGGCCCCCAATGGACAACAGGCAGGAAATGTCTTGGCAGTGGTTACCATGGTGACAGGTCCTGCCGCTTGGACCACAGTGGCCTGCCAGCTGCCTGCAGGAGCCTGCAAGCCTGGCAACCTGGCACCCCGCAGGCCTCTTTCCAGGCTGAGTGCTCCTGGGGCTGCCCTCATCGCTCTCCTTGATGCCGAGCACTGTACGTTCTACCCAGGGGCTCTCGGGAATGAGCTGCCTCTCTGGGAACCCATAAGCTGTTCTGGGTCAGACAGGCCTGGTTCGAATTCCAGTTCTGCTGCTTGGGGGTTAGTGACCTTGAACAAGTCACGTTGGTGTGTTTTGAATTTATCGAATTAGGTATGGGAGCCTCGTGGGGGAAATTATCCAAGGAGGACAGACCCCAGCACGAGAGCCATCCTTGTCCCCATCTGTAGCTGTGGCAGGGTCAGTGTTGGTCATGGCACTGGTCGCTGCTGAGTCCAGGCCCAGGGCCCTGGACTCATCTCAGCCCCAGGAGTAGACAGCATGGTGTCGTGGGTAGGACCTCAGACTCTGTAGCCAGACCTTGGGTCACAGCTGGGTTCCGGCACTCACTGGAGCCTCACCTGTAGAGTGAGGTGGCGATGAACCCACCTTAGGGATTTGTTGTGTGGATACAATGGAATTTGCACATGCACAGTGCTTAGAAGAGTATCTGATGCCTAGTAAGCGTGATGTAAACGTTGGCGGTGACTGTGACACTGGCCACGAGAGCTGGAACTCACGTCGGTCCTCCCACAGGCAGGTGTACTCAGCTCTCATTCACAGCCTGTTAGGGAGAGCAGGCCAGGCAGACAGGAGGCCCCCTTCCTCATCCCAGCCCGTCCAAGGTAGTGCCGCGTATGCCCCATCCCTTCCGCCTGGGGACAGGCAAGCTGGGCCCTGGGCAGAAGCTCCACCTCCAGTTCATGAGTTTGAGGATTTTCTCTGCTGCTCCTCCAGCTGGCAGCTGCTGTAGCACCGGCCTGGATCAGACAGCTGGTCGGTGACGGCCCGGAGCCCTCCCGGTCAGGAAAGCCAAGTGCTAGGGACAGATGAACACCCAGCGGAGACGCGCCTCTGATGTCATCTGAAGAATGAGGGAGCCCGAGGAAGGGCGCTCGGGAGCTGAAGTAGGAGCTGCTTCTGGGAACACTTTATTGGGAACACATCCCTAGACTTGACTGTGAGAGGGCTCACTAGGCCTCCCTGCATAGAGAATGAAGGTCAGTCTGGGGCAGAACATTAGGCAGCTGGCCCAGAAGCAGAAGGGAGGACTGAATTGCCCTCCCCCTCCCTCAAGTTCAGCCAAGGTCCTGCTAACAGGGAGTTGGTGGCCAAGAGGAAACTGGGCACAAGTGGCATCCAGGGAACCCCCGGGGCTCTGAGAGCCTAGGCTGGAGGATGGTGGCCACTCTTGGAGCTGGGGTCTGGGGGAGGTGGCCCCGGGGTGCTCTCTGCTCCCCCCGTGGCACTCAGGTCGCAGGACGGGCGTTGCCGGGAGAGGCTGCCCTGAGCTGACCCTGCCGCCCCCCCTTCCCCCAGGGCATCGCGTCTGTGTTCTCGAACTGCACGTCCCGCAAGTCGGCCTCCCGCGCGCAGACCGCCCACGGCGCCATGGCTGACGGCGAGGGCTACCGGCACCCCACGGAGGTGCAGATGAGTCAGCTCGTGCTGCCGTGCCACACCAACCAGCGTGGCGAGCTGAGCGTCGGGCAGCTGCTCAAGTGGATCGACACCACCGCCTGCCTGTCCGGTGAGCCTCTGCCGGGCACCGGCGTCCTCCGCGGGGCCCCGCGGTTGTCAGCGACGGGCACTGTCCCCCCCAGCGCCGCACTCAGTCCTCATTCTGCTCTTGGCTCCTGCTGTTCCCCCTGCCTGCAACACCCCCCCCAGCTCAGCTCAGACCCCCCCGCTCACCCCCAGACGCCCCCACTTGTGAGGGCTGGCCTGCGCCCGTGGGTCCCCGCTCCTGCACCGTGCTGCCCCAGCGGGGCCGCCCCGACGGGCCTGAGGGCGCCGGGAGCCAGGGCCACGGCTGCCTGCCCTCCTGAGCTGAGGGGAGCTGAAGTGAGCTCGTTTCGCTCCTTGTGGAGTCTGAGTATCCTCCCACCCACAGGGAGCTCGCAGTCCGGTGGGCGCACAGACGGGTGACCCCTGCCCCCCGGCGCTGCTTGATGGGGGCTGGGCAAGAGGCAGAGTTGGGTCTGTGGGAGAACAGATCTGGGGGCAGGGGACGGATTCCGGAGGGACTAAGGTGGAGGTGAGCACAGTCCCCAGGGTAGGAGTGACTCAGGCAAGGAAAGGAGGTGGGTGAAGCCCATGGCAGAGGCGGGGCACCTGGGAGGGCTGGGGAGTAGAATAGCCCAGGGGGATCGTTCAGTCATTCAACAGCTGCTCACTGGGTGTCTCCCGTGGGCCAGGCACTGTTCGACCTGGCCCAGCAGTGAATGAGATGGGCAAAACTCCTGGGCCTCAAGTGACTTGCAGGCTCCCATCAGGGAGAGACACCAGGCAGACAAAACCCGGATAAATAAACAGGGTCAGGGTGTAGAAACCGAGGTGAAGAAAGTAGAGGAGGGTGGGGGTGCAGGCCAGGAGGCACAGCCTTAGCTCAGGCCACCTGACATTTGCTCAGAGGCCTGGTGACATGGGCACACTGCTAACGCACGGCTTTCTTCCGACGCCAGCCGAGAGGCACGCTGGCTGCCCCTGCGTCACCGCTTCCATGGACGATATCTATTTTGAGCACACCATTAGGTAAGTGGCCCCTCCTGCTTCTTGGTCCCCTTGGTCTGCCCGCCACGAAGCCAGGGCCCCTCCTCCATCTCCCTACCTGGTCGGCCTGTGAGCTGCCTGGAACCCTGGAACCTGACTCTACTGTCAGGGCCTCTGCGGAGCGAGTACAGGCCTGTCTGCAGGGGCTCTGGGAGACCCATGGACCAGGAGCTGGCTTGCTGCTGGGTGCTGTGGGGTGGGTTCTCACGGCCAGGTTTGCAGTTGGACGTTGCTGAGGCAGCATCATGGGGTGCTGTGGGACTTTGGGGAAGCCAGTGTCTTTCTCTGGGCCTCTGTTTTCCTATCTGCCGAATGGAAGGGATTAGACTTAATTGGTGCATATCCTTTCAAACTTGGACATTCTCTGTGGGTCGTGGGTCATTGGACCATAGAAAGTTTCCTAGGCAAGGACCCTTGGCAAAGCCTGAGTCAGAAGCTTGGGTCATTCAACTTCTGCTTACATACCTCTGGGAATGAGGAGTTCACTACCTCACAGTTTTTTGTTTTGTGGTTGTGTTTTAAAATGTCTGTCCTGATTAGAAAACTCTGCATCACCCTGTGCTGAGCTTTGCCTCCATTTAGCTTTGCTGGGACTCGAGGAGCATGCCAAGCCCTTAGCCCAGGACAGGCTGCAGGGTCTGCACACAGTGTTCTGGCCTCCAGGCCTGCTCCTAAACTCACTGTCAGTGCCTAGGACATCAGACACCAAGGGCTGATTCATGGCTTTCTGGGTACCCAGCATGTTGTGGTTAAGGAGAAAATTTGGCCAATCCCTGTCTTCATTTATTTGGTACTTTGTCACTACTTGCACCTGTTCCGGACCAATGCCCATGCTGAGTTTGGGGTATGCAAAGTCAACTGGAACATGGTCCCTGTGCCCCAGGAGCTCCCCTTTGTCGGGAGGCAGATGTAGAGACATAATTTCAATTCAAAGGGGTACCTGTCTTGCTAATAATGACCTCTCACAAATGAGTCAGCTGTGTAACACTTTTTCTAAGTATCTCTCTTTTTTTTTTAAAGATTTTATTTATTTATTTGACAGAGAGAGAGATAGCCAGCGAGAGAGGGAACACAAGCAGGGGGAGTGGGAGAGGGAGAAGCAGGCTCCCAGTGGAGGAGCCTGATGTGGGGCTCGATCCCAGAACTCCGGGATCACGCCCTGAGCCGAAGGCAGACGCTTAACGACTGAGCCACCCGGGCACCCCACTAAGTATCTCTTATTTTAGAGTATTTTTGATTTACAAAAAAGTTGTATCTCAGAATATCATATGGAGAGTTCCTACATATCTCACACCCAGTTCCCCTATTATTAACATATTAATTAGTACAGTACCTTTGTCACTATGAATGAACTAATATTGATGCATTATTTATAATGTCTTTTTAATACGTTAGCTTATTTAATCCTCAGAACAATGCTACGAGGTTCTGGCTATCAGTATCCTCATTTTACAGATGAAGAAACTGAGGCACAGAGAGATGAAATAACTTGGTTAAGGTCATACAGCTAGTGGAGGACCCAGGAGCCTCTTGTTCTTAACCCGTGGGCCACATTTTCTATATGTCTAGGGGTGAGTGTAATGGCATAGAGTTATGGGGGGCTTCCTGGAGGAGGTGTTCGAGCTGGCTTCAGTACCATCAACACCGTATGTAGTGACACTCTGAAGGCCAGGGGAGCTGTGTCTGGGCCAGTTCTAGATCTCTGCTGCCATCACAGGTTTTGGCACTCAGAGGAGCTAGGGAGGAGAGGGCTGGGGGTAGGGAGTGGACTTGCGTGGTGAATGGACCCGCTGCAGGACTCAGAGAGTGAAGGTGAGTCTGGGCCAAGGAGGGTGTGGGTAGGAGGGGAGGCCAGAAAAGATCCTGGGAAGGAGGGCAAGCTGGGGATGGGTCAGGAGCAAGGTTGGTGACCAGGAAAGGCCTGGCTGCCCCTGAGGAAACCTGCAGAAGGTTTTTTGCTTTGTTTTTGGTTTTAGCCATTTAAAGATATTTCAAAATGTATCTCTAAGTGGTAAGAACTCCTTTTAAACATAACCTCAACGTCATTACTACACCTAAACAAAATTGGCAATAATTTCTCACGCACGTCAAATAGCCAGTCAGCATTCAGGGGCCCGCACTGTCTCCTGATTTTGTTTCTATTTTATTTTGCTTTATAGTTGTTTTTTGTTCAAGTCAAGATGCAGATAAAGTTGCAATTGGTTGCTGTGTCTCTTAAGTTGTTTTTTTTTTTTTAAGATTTTATTTATTTATTTGACAGAGAGAGATAACCAGCGAGAGAGGGAACACAAGCAGGGGGAGTGGGAGAGGAAGAAGCAGGCTCCTAGCGGAGGAGCCTGATGTGGGGCTCGATCCCAGAATGCCGGGATCACGCCCTGAGCTGAAGGCAGACGCTTAACGACTGCGCCACCCAGGCGCCCCTCTTAAGTTTTTTTTTTATCTATAGATGCTACCCTTCCCCCAGTACCCTGTCTCCTCACCATCTCTCTCCTTTTTCCTCAGAATTTATTTGTGGAGGAGACCTGGTCATTTGCCCTCTCAAGTTCTCCACCATCTGGGTTTTGCTGTTAGCATCACTGTGGTGTCATTTAATATGCTCCTCTGTCCCCTGCCAGTAAATTGGTCCTGGGGAAGGGCTTGCACGGGGCTCACATTGTTTGTGGGAACTGCCTCTCTGTGATATGAAGAATACCCAGAGGGTGCGTTGGGGAGCTAGAGACTTGAGGGTGCCCCTCTGGAGGCTGGGCAGTGACCCTAGGAAGGAGCCAGTTTGGGCTTGAGCTGTGCGATGGAAGAGTCAGGAGGGAAGAGGAGCTCAGGAGTCCAAATGGGTGTCTGCCTGGCTTTGGGGGAAGCTAGTGAGGAGGATAAGGGGAACGAGAGGAGGGGGAGGAGAAGAGGAGGAGGGGGAAAAAGAGGAAGAGGGGGAAGAGGAGGAGGAGGAAGAGGGAGAAGAGGAAGAGGAGGAGGGGGAGGAGGAAGAGACATAAATATCTCTCTTTTTAGCACCACAGAAAATAGACTGTTATTTTTATTTTAGGGATCATGGAAATTTTTTCCTAATTTCTTATCATGAAAACTTTCAACACTCTAGAAAACTTGACTAGTGCAATGATCACCACCAGTGAGATTCAAGAGTTAACATTTTTTGGCTAAATATGCTTTATCTGTATATGGATAAATAAATACACATACTTCTCTCTCTCTTTTCTCAACTATTTGAAAGTAAGTTGCAGACATCATGGTACTTCTTCCCTCCACAGGTCAGCGTGCGTCTCCTAGAAATGACAGTCCCTTCCATGCCTGTTAGGACTGCTGACAACAGAAATGGACAAGTCCTTGGCGAACGTGGGCTCCTATTATTTATGGAGCTCCTGCTGTGGGGCCGGGCCTGGTGCTGGCTCTGTCACACCCCGTCTCACTTGACCCTCAGTAGTCACGCATCTCAGTACTTCACAGACAAGGAGATAGGCTCAGAGAGGCAAAGTGACTCACCCAAGGTCACGCAGCTCAGTAGTGTGACCGTCATGCTAGAGCTGGACTGGAGCCCAGGCCCACGTGACTCTTCCCACTGTGTCCACTGCCGCCCCTTGACAGGCGGGCCCCTTGGAAGGGACCCTTCCTAGCTTTGGGGAGGAGGCTGTGCATTTGAGGAAGAAGTTCGCAACTGTGCTGTCTATGTTTGTGAGCTAAGGCACAGAGAGATGAAGGGACTTGCTCAAGGTCGCCCCAGCCCCTGTCTGGCTCCTCCTCCTCCTGGCTTACCCTCTCTGATGTTCAGTCCCCCCCCCAACCTACCTGTCACGCTTATCTGGAGGCTCTAATGAGGTAATGCACACTGCTTGGCACAGAGTAGGCATTCTTTGCATGTTTCCGTTTTTCTTCCCACCCTCTGTCTATAGTCCCTTGTACTTAGTAGGCATTCAATATACGTGGAATGCATTAATTCAGTAGGCCACTATTTATGGAGGGCCTACCCTGTGCCGTGTGCTAAGCCTTCAGGGGTCTATGGTGAGCAAGACAGGTATGATCCTGGCCCCAGGGGAGCTTAAGGATTGTGGGCGAGCCAGGCCCATCTGTTGGAAGAAGTGTCGGGAGGGTGAACCTTATTGAGTGACAGAGGGGCGGGGCAGGTGCCTGAGGGGGTACTGTTGAGCCTCAAGCAAAGAGAAGCTTGAGCGTTCACTGCACAAGGGGGAGATGAATGAAATCATGCCTCCACCTCCCTACCTGTAAAATGAGGGGCTAATGCTATCTCGCCAGCTTGCTTTGAGGACTCAGTGACATTGCCATTGTGAATATGGTCTGTAAGCTGTGACATTCTCCTGCCAGTTCCCCTCAGCAGAGGCCCTGCAAGTATCTGGGGCCCCTCTTCCTTCCCTCTCTCCCCTCTGGAAGGCCCACCTCCTGCTTTTCTCTCCCCAGTGTTGGACAAGTGGTGAATATCAAGGCCAAGGTGAACCGGGCCTTCAACTCCAGCATGGAGGTGTGTGGGGTGGTTGCTGCCTGGCGGTGGGTAGGTGGGTGGCTGGGGTTTCTACCTGCTCTCCCTTCCCAGCCCCCAGCCTGGACACACTCACACTCACAGGGCCCTGGTGGTGGCAGCACAGTTCTGAAACAGCTGGCAGGGCTGGGAGGATCCCAAGGATCTTCCTGTCCAATACCCCATAACACAGAAGGGCAAACTGAGGCCCAGGGAGGGGAAGAGACTTGCCTCAGGTCACCAGGTCACATAGATTCCAACCTGAAACTTGACCTTCAGCCTCCTGGGTCTTCACACCTCACCTCAGACCCTCTTCAGCAGCCAGGTGATCTTGGGAAAGTGTGGAAGGCAGCCACTGGGCCTGACCCTGGAGGCAGCAGGGCTGGAGCAGGGAAAGCCCTGAACTTCAGTGCGTTACCTTACCTCCCACAGCCTCTGTCTCTCCGTCTGTGAAATGGGAGCATGGTTCCTACGCTGCAGGGTTCTTAAGTGAGCTCGGTGAGCTCTGGGGGAGAGACTCTCTTTCCCACCTGTAGATGGCAGGCCCAGGCAGCTTCCCCTAGCCAGGCCACTGGTTACTGAGGAGCCACTGAGGCTGGAGTCCTGACTGCCTCTGTGTACCCTCTGGACACCCCCCAGATGTCTATCTTTCAATGTAGCCAACATTTTACCTACTTTAAGTCCTTTCCTAGATACAGTCTCATTTTCATTCTCTCCTAGGTATGCTCCCTCCCATTTCATTCATCTATTCACTCATTCATTCATATTTTAAGTAGGCTCCATGCCCAACGTGGGGCTTGAACTCATGACCCTGAGATTAAGAGTCACACCTGAGCCAGCCAGGTGCCCTATGCTCACTCCCATTTTATAGATGAGGAAATCAAGGACGAGAGAAGGGAAGTGACTTGCCCAAGGCTTTCCAGGGATCCAGGGGTAGAATCAGAACCTATCTCAGCTTTCTGGCCTCCTCGACTCAGTAGGTGATACAGAAATATGAGTCCTGGCCTGGGGTGGGCCTTCCTGTCTCATCGAGTGGTGGAGCCTCAGGTTGGGAGCTCCATTTCTCCCTTCCTCACTCCTCCTACCTTTTCTTCCTCTCCAGGTGGGCATCCAGGTGGCCTCTGAGGACCTGTGCTCTGAGAAGCAGTGGACCGTGTGCAAGGCCTTGGCCACCTTTGTGGCCCACCGAGAGCTCTCCAAGGTAGGGAGCTACACCCATCTGCTTGTTGTGGCAGGCCAGGACCGGGGTGGTGAAGCTGGGGGTTGGTGGAGGGGTGGAGGTGGGGGTGCTTCAGGGAATTCAACGAGGACGCTTCCCCCAACTGTGGCCAGACCCCAGCCACCTTCCCTCGCTCCTCTTCCCCACCTCTCCTGTGTGTCCCACGTGGGATTCTTCAGATCTCACCATTCCCTTACGTGTTCTATCGACCAGCCCCCCCATCCTCCGTGCTTTTGCCAAAGAAAGGGGACTGGGGAGATTTGGAGGACGAAAGTGAAATATCAGTCAACATGGAGACGGGAAGATGGGGATAGAGAGGGGACGGAGACTTGTAACCCTCCAGCAACCCCAGGTGTACGATGAGGCTGGGGGCACAGGCCCTCCTGCTGTTTCAGGAAACCTGTCCTGAGCACCCCCTCGCCACCCCCACCCACAGGTGAAGCTGAAGCAGATCACGCCGCGGACGGAGGAGGAGAAGATGGAGCACAGCGTGGCGGCCGAGCGCCGACGCATGCGGCTGCTGTACGCGGACACCATCAAGGACCTCCTGGCCAACTGTGCCATTCAGGATGGTGAGCGGCCGTGGGTACGGAGGCCAGCTGGCGTCCTGCGTGCCCCCCTCTGTCCTCAGCCCCCGCTGGGCAGAGGGAGGAAGGGAGTCCCCTTGGGATGTCCACGCACTGTCCTGATGACCCTCTTGCCTCAAGGTCTCCATCAGGGAAGGGCGTGTTTGGGCCTCTTGCTCAGCTCCCAGGAGCTGTGAAGGTAGAATTAGGACACGAGGAAAACCCTTTGTTGTCCACACAATGTATTTGGATCTCTAGGATTCAAGGTATTGGGGAAGGTACTATTGAGCATGGCCTTGAAGACTGTAGGATTCTTTACAAAGCATATATATATACATATATATATATGTATATATATATAAAATACATATATAGACACATATACATACGCAAATAATATGCATATAGACATACATATAGAATAAAAAGCAAGACTCTCTCCTACCCAGAACCCAGACCCCTCCAGTTACTCCTTTTTGGGCATCTTTCCAGAAGAGTCCCTGCATATTGAAGCATACTATGTATTATTTAGCTCTATCTTTTTACCCAAAAGGGAATATACCGTACACACTGTCCTGTATCTTACTTCTTTCCCCTTGAAAGTACGTCTTGGAGATTGCCCTGTACCAGCACACAAAGACCTCCTGTGGAGTGGTAGGATTTTGACAGATGGAAAGAAAAGGAAAGGTTTTCCTGACGGAGAGCGCAGGCTGGGCAAAGGCCCAGAGGGGTAACCTTGGACTCACTCACCGATCTCCAGCGCGGTAGGATGTGGGGTCTCCCTTGAAGCCTGGAGGAGGCAGCTGTAGGACAATTCAAACATAGTTCAGCTGCCCAGAGTGGGAGAGAGCAGGTGGGAGCTGTTGGCCCCGGTAAAGCGGCAAGGGGGGCTCCCGGTTCCTTGTGCTTATGTATGTGGGGTCTGGGGGCTGTGGCTGGGGAGGCCTGGCTCTTCCTGGTGTCTTTGAGATCCCCCCAGAGCCATCCATCCACTGCAGCCCTCCCACATCCCTCTTGTCCTGACAGCCCTTCTACCCAAGGGTTAGTCCCAATGCCTTAGCGTGGCACCCGGGCCCTTGGCTGGCCACGCAGCTTTACCTGGTGCTGACCTTTTACTTGCCCTCGGCTCCACCTAAGCCAAGGCTTCATTGCTTCCTGTGACTGTCCTACCCATCCTGTCTTCAGATCTCAGCTCAGTCCCCCCACCCCCCCGCCTGCCTGTGGCATCTCGGAGCAGCCTGCAAGCCAAGTGAAAGGCCACCTCTCTGACGGGCCATACCCGATAAGGTCTCTCTCCCTGGTTGATGGGAGACGTGTGGCACCTCCTTGGGTTGGGGGGATCATATCAGCATCTGCTTCTCTGACCCCCCATGGCCCTGCCCACTGTTGGGCCTCTCCTACTAAGAATCTTCTGATGCCATTGCCCCTGAAGGACAGGGCCTGTCAGGGCAGAGGGAGGGAAGAACTATCCTTTTGAGAGTCTATCTCCTAGTTTGGTGCCAAGCGCTCTAGAATCACGATCACACTTCATCTTCGCAATCCTCATGGGTTGGTTCTGACATCTGCCCTTCACCAATGAGGAGACTGAGGGTCAGAGAGGTTCCCTGACTGGCCATGGTCATACAACCTGTGTAGGGTGGTGCTGAGGTTCAGACCCAGGTGTGTCTTCTCTGCAAGTGGGTGTCCCGCCCGCTGCCCCGCGACAACCTCACCTGCCGCATCCCAAGTCCTCCTGTTCCTAACCCGGGGCTGGCACTCTCAGTGCCTCCCTCTGCCCTTCCTGGGTCAGATCTGGAGAGCAGAGACTGCAGCTGCATGGTGCCGGCCGAGAAGACCCGCGTGGAGAGCGTGGAGCTGGTCCTGCCCCCCCATGCCAATCACCAAGGCAATACCTTCGGGGGCCAGATCATGGCCTGGATGGAGAATGTGGCCACCATTGCAGCCAGGTGAGGGGCGGGTGCACTGCCTTCCCCCTCATTCTCCCTCTTTTCCTTGGCCGGCTCCCTCTGGGGGAGAAACCCCAGCTTGGTGTTGGCATTCAAGGCTTCAGGAGTTTGGCTGTTCTGTTAGGGAAACCTAGGGCTTTCAGACCGGGAGAGCCAGAGAGGAGGGATTTTTCTGTGAGCCGGCCGTTCCCTCCTCGACTTAGAAAACCTCCGCAGTCCTCATCACCTGCGTGGGAAATGCCACGCCCCTGGCTGGCCCGGTGCTAGGTGCTAGGCGCTAGGCCTCCCCTTGGCCTGGCCCTGCCTGCTGCTTCCTGTATCTTATGCTCCCTGCCATTCCCATCCTCCGCATTCCCAGCCCTGCCTTTGCTCATGCTCTACCCCACCCCCCATGCCACTTCCTCTCCTTTTGGTCTGCTAAAGTCTACGAAGCCTCTGTAACTCTTCCCTTCTCCCTAGAGGTGAAAACAATTCCTTCCTTCTTCCAGAATCTCTGCCCTTGTCCGGGGCTTGTTCTCTAGATATGGGGGTATTTTTTATAGCTATGATAACTGACATTCACTGACTGACCCTCATACCTCTATGACTTTGTATTTGCTGTTCCCTCTGCCAGGAGTGCCCTCTTCAACCCATGTCTTCCTCAGCCAGGGGAATTACTCCTCACCTCTAAAGAGCCTGGCTCAAGTGGTCCCTCCCCTGTGTTGCCCCCGTGGGACCCAGTGCATAAGCAATGCCATTTTGGGCAGCCCGGCCTATGTGTGTGATAAGATCTCAGAGGAGAGTCACAGCCCAGATAGTCAGGGAAGGCTTCCCGGGGAAGAGCTCTTGAGCTAGACCTTGAATGACAAGTAGCTTTGGGTAAGGGGAGGGCTTCTGGGCAGTAGAAGCAGCAGGTGCTGGGGTTTAAAGGGAAAACGGGGAAAGGATTAACCCAAGCCCTGTCCTTTCATCTGTCGCCTCAAGCTCAGCTGCTTGCTAGCCGTGCATAGACCTGAGTGTTCTAAGCTGTGAAATGGGACTTTAGTTCTGTTTCTCTGAGCAGAACTGTCCGGGTTGGGTGGGAGTGGGTGGGCCAGTGGGCAGTGCATGTGGTTCTGGGCTGCCTCTGTGGCTGGGGGAGGGGGAGAGGCTGGCGCGGGCCTGTGACTGAAGCACTGGGGCATTTATCCTGTCTCCCCGACCCTGGCCTCCTCCAGCCGGCTGTGCCGTGCCCACCCTACGCTGAAGGCCATTGAGATGTTCCACTTCCGGGGCCCTTCCCAAGTTGGGGACCGCCTGGTGCTCAAAGCCATTGTGAACAACGCCTTCAAGCATAGGTAAGGGGCGGGACCAGGGCCCCCTGGGACTGAGGGCTCTTCCTGACCCAAGAAGGGGCCCAGTTGCAAAACTGCCAGGGACCCTTTCCCCTGCAGTTGAGGCCCATGAGGTCTAAACCCTGCCCAGCTGCTAGGTGCCTTCACCGTGACCAAGATGCAGCTCTGCTCTTCCCTCCTCTGGGCTCCCCAGCCCTGTGGCTCCTGCGGTCTCAGATCATACCCTGTGCTCAGCGTGTCACTGTCTCTCTTCCCAGCTCCTGCCTCTGGGCCTGGCGTACTGTGCGTGCTCACATCATAGGGCCCTCTCTTGCCAGTGTTCCCTCATTTATCAAATCCTTCCCCACCTTTCTCTGAAAACAACAATTCGTTCCCGGAGCCCTTAATTTGGAGTGAATCCTGATACCTCCGAGAAAGCTTGCTTTAAATATGTATCTGTGTTGGTGATTTCAAAGGTCATAATGTAGCTGTTAAAAGTGAGGAAGCCACAGGGCACCTGGGCAGCTCAGTCCTTTAAGTGGCTGCAGTTCGGCTCAGGTCATGATCCCAGGGTCCTGGGACTGAGCCCTGCATTGGTCTCCCTGCTTCTCCCTCTCCTTCTGCCCTTCCCCATGTTCATGCTCTCTCTCTCTCAAATAAATAACTAAAATCTTAAAAAAAAAAAAAAAAAGTGAGGGAGCCAGGCTCTCTGGTTTCGAGTTTGGCTCACCTTTTACTGGCTGTGTGGCTTAAGGCACGTCACTGAACATCTCTGAATTTCAGTTCTTTTTTTTCTTCTGTCTTTCTTTTTCTTATAACTGTACTCTTTGTTTATTTATTTCAGGGAGATAAAGAGAGCCTGTGAGCAGGGTGGGGTGTGGGGGGTTTAGGGTGGGGTCAGGGGAGGACCGGGGCAGAGGGAGAGAGAGAGAATCACAAGCAGGCTTCACGCTCAGTGTGCAGTCCCACACGGGGCTCCAGCCCACGGCCCCGAGATCCTGACCTGAGCCAAAATCAAGAGTCAGATGCTCAGCCGCCTGAGCCGCCCGGACGCCCCCCTTGAGCTTCGGTTGTTTTGTCCATGAAATGGGGCTCGCCACAGCTACATCATAGTTGTGAGGACTCAGTGCGGTCTTACGGGTGGCAGGCCAGAGAAGGTGTGCGGTGCAGGATCATTGTCACTGTCACGGTCATTACTCACCGTCTGACCGGCGCACGGTCTGCTGCCGTGGGGGGGAGGGCCCTGAACATGGAACGGCAAGGCCCCCTTCCAGTCCAACTTCCCTTCCTGGCTGTTGTGTGACCTTGGCCCAGTGACTGTCCTGTCCTAGGTCTTGGTTCCCCCTCCGCATACCGTCCGCATGCTGGGATCGTAGAGCTTCCTAAGCGAGGGGAATGGGGTGGCTGCTTGTTTGTAATTCATGAAGACAGATATACAGAAACGGCAACAACCGAACTGTCAGGAGCACGGCTGTTAGAGCCCTTGTGAAGATGTGCGTAAGGGACATTTTTTCCAAGTAGAGTCTGCGCCCCCACCTTCTTGCTCATGTCCTTCCAGAATCCTTTGCAGTTTACACTGCATATTGTATACATACGTGTACATATACACGTGTGGCTGTATTATGTACGTATATATTATATATACACATGTGTGTATGTTTATATATATATTTATGTATTGCCCCATTCCCCACCTGTTAGCCCATGAGCGCGTGGACCAAACCAGTTTACTCATTTCTGTGGTCCCAGCGACTAGCACAGGCCCAGGCATGTAGAAAGTGCTCTGTAAACACTGAGGAAAGGGAACAGTTTCGGGTTTCCTACCAGAGGCATTCTGAGCTGGGCTGCTGGGAGAGCTGCAGGAGTGTGCGTGTGTGCACAGGTGTGCGTGTGTGTGCGTGCGTGCATGTGCGTGTATGTGTGTGTTGGGGAGGGGACTCGGGCTCAGGAAGGTCCGTCCAGCATGGAAGCAGCCGTCCCTCTCCTTCAGCATGGAGGTGGGCGTGTGCGTGGAGGCTTACCGCCAGGAGGCCGAGACCCATCGGCGGCACATCAACAGTGCCTTCATGACCTTCGTGGTCCTGGACGCGGATGACCAGCCTCGGACACTGCCCTGGATTCAGCCCCAGCCTGGGGTGAGTGGCGCCCTGCCCCAGCACCAGCTCTTCTCCCTCTCTGCCTGGGGTGGTGGGGCCTGCTAGTCTCTGACACAGCCAGGGAGTGATGGGCTCAGCCCTGCCCCTCTGCCGGCACACAGCCAGCTTGCAGTGCCCTGTGACCCCCAGAGATGCCCCTTGTGCAAGGCAGGCACGCCTGGGTCTGTCTGAAAGAACTCGGCCATGCACAGTTAGCTCAGTTAGGTGGTAACAGGCGTTCATGAGCCTGCGGAATTGGAGGAGGCTTTGGGGTCAGAAGTGGGTTGGAACTCCCCTCTGCCACGGTCTAGTGGGCGCCCTCTGCAAGTTTCCAGTCCCCGCCTGTAAAGCAGGTGTATCTGTACTCCTGCCTCACGGGGACGTTGTGCGGGGTGCCTGAGGGGCACTGACCCTGTGCCTGACTAAGCCCCGTAGGCACTCAGTAAGTGGTGGCCTTTAGCAGGAGGTGACAGGAGAGCAAGAGGCATAAGGACAAGAGTCAGGGGCTTGGGTTCAAAGCCTGTCTCTTAAAAAATGCCATCTTGGGTCTCCTGTGGGCCAGTTCCGGGCTTCCTTCCAGGGGGCTGAGGGGTGACCTTGGAGAGGCATTCCCTCTCTCTGGGAAGGTCCCCTGCCCTGCCTGCCTGCCTCACAGGGCCGAGAATTGGCTGTGAAAACCCCCCACTCCGCAGCTGGGCATTGGCAGGGGCCGGGGGTGGGAGGAGCCCGGCAGACGAGGGGTGGCGAACAGTTCACAAGTGCGTCCTAGCCTGTGCTGGTTGATGCTCGTGAGCGGGGAGACATCAGAAGCAGTGGTTAAGAGGGTGAGCTCTGGGTCAGGCCGTCAGGGTTCTGTTCCTGGCCCCACTTCTTACGCCTGTGACCTTGGGTAAGCCACTCACTTTTTTTTTTTTTAAGATTTTATTTATTTATTTGACAGAGATAGAGACAGCCAGCGAGAGAGGGAACACAAGCAGGGGGAGTGGGAGAGGAAGAAGCAGGCTCCTAGTGGAGGAGCCTGATGTGGGGCTCGATCCCAGAACACCGGGATCACACCCTGAGCCGAAGGCAGACGCTTAACGACTGCGCCACCCAGGCGCCCCAAGCCACTCACTTTTCTGTGCCTCAGTTTCCTCCTCTGTAAAATGGGGACAAGAGGGTTGTGGCAAGACTTGACATTCTGCACAGAAGGTGCTTTAGAAGAGTGCCTGGTAGCAGCAAGTGCCCAGGAATGTCTGTGCCCTTTGCGATCCCTTTGTGCAGAGGAGGACGCCGAGGTCAGTGAGGGCAGGTGGTGTTCCCAGAGTCAGTCAGAGAGTCTGGGGGAAGCTGGGGCTGGAGCTCAGAGCCTCGGCCCTCTCCTGTCCGGGTTCCTTTGCCTGCAGCTGCCCCCATGAGACCTGAGCTCCAGGTTAGGGCTGCAGGGGCTCCTCGGGCCTTGGGGGGCAGACAGCAACATGGGAGTGGGAGCGGGGAGGAGGGCATAAGCCGCTCGTCTGGCCCACACCACAGTCTGTCTCTGCATCTCTCCCCAGGATGGCGAGCGGCGCTACCGAGAGGCTAGTGCCAGGAAGAAGATCCGACTGGACAGGCGAGTGTGGGTTGGGTGGTGGGAGGGGACACGGGTTCAGGGCTGTCCGCCTGCTCCCCAGGCCCCAGGGACCGGCATTCCTTCAGTGCTGCCCCTGTGCTGGATGCTGGGCTGGGCCCTTTACGTCCACGCACCTCTCTACCCGGCGGTCTTCCTGGCCCATAGTCCAGGCGAGGACACTGAGGACAGACGGATTAGGCAGCCATGGGCACACCGATAGGAATGATGGGCAGAGGGAGAATTTGAACCTGGCGGGATCTGGCCACTTCTGAATCCTGGGTTCCTCCCATGGACCCTGATGAGTGTTGGGCAGATGAAGAAGGGTCCCGAGAGTAGAGGCAGTTGCTCGAGAAACACAGCGGGGTGTGAACTCCTGCTGCCGAAGCATTGCCAGACCGGAAAATGCGGGAAATACACTGGGGTTTGCCTTCTGTGCGAATAGGAGAAGTGTGCATCCACGGAGCACGTCCCATAGGCCGACCCCCCATGCTCATGACGACCGCATGAGGCAGGTGCGACACCCACCCCCACTGCTGAGGCATGAGGGCGAAGCTGCTTTAGCCAGAGTCAATTGCTCAGCGAGGGCG
This sequence comes from Ursus maritimus, assembly GCF_017311325.1. Classification (NCBI taxonomy): domain Eukaryota; kingdom Metazoa; phylum Chordata; class Mammalia; order Carnivora; family Ursidae; genus Ursus; species Ursus maritimus. The sequence continues at coordinate 60,276,794 of NW_024423564.1, read as the reverse complement.
TGGGGACCGAGCTTCCCCCGGCACCCCACCCCGGCCTCAGTCTGCTTCTGAACGAGTTTGCATGCTCTTAGCTCCCGTTTTCTGGGTGCCCAGCCCGTCTCCTTGGCCAGACAGGATTCCCTGCCCCGCTGCTGGGCTAAGCACCAGGAGCGAAGTCTTCTGAAAGACGTGGGCTACCCGGGGACCATGGTTGTCCTCTTTTCTCTCCCAGGAAGTACATCGTATCCTGTAAACAGGCAGAAATGCCCCTGTCTGTCCCCTGGGACCCTAGCAACCAGGTAAGGCCTTCCTCTCTGAGGGGACAGTCCACAGGCCCATGATGGGGGCGGGTGGGGACCCTGACTCTCCGTTCTTGTCAGAATGGGTTTGGAAGTAGGCCTGAGGGGACAGGATACTGTGTCCTGACTCAAAATTGGTACAGTTGGCAAAGGGCTTTCCTCTGTCCCTGTTTGGCGGGAGAGAGCTGAGAGCCTGAGAAGAGGGTCACACAGCGAGTCTGCCCGAGGCTGGGCCTCCTGTCCCAAAGCCCAGGGCCCGGCACCCACCCCCCTTCACGGCCCAATGTCCTGTCCCCTGGTCCAGCGTGGCCCCGGGCCAGAGCTGCCGGGGAAGGCAAGCAGGTGAGGCTCCTCCGTGTGCTCTGTCCAGGTGTGCCTGAGTTACAACAATGTCTCCTCCCTGAAGATGCTCGTGGCCAAGGACAACTGGGTGCTGTCTTCGGAGGTCAACCAGGTAGCTGACCCCACCCACCGGCAGAGGCGGCTGACCTCAAGCAGCAGATCTCAAACCGCTTGTGTCAAAAGGGGATTTTTTAAAAAAATATTTTATTTATTTATTTGAGAGAGACAGTAGGGCGAGAGAGAGAGCACACGAGTGGGGGTGGGGGCAGAGGGAGAGGGAGAAGCAGACTCCCCGCTGAGCAGGGAGCTCAATGTAGGACTTGATCCCAGGACCCCGAGATCATGATCCGAGCCGAAGGCAGACGCTTCTGACTGAGCCACCCAGGTGGCCCCAAAAGGGGATTTCTTAAAAGGAATTGGATGAGACTGTGAAACCAGCCCAGTTATAGAAACACAGCTGCTCCCACAGGACCTGGAGTGGAGAACCCCCAAATCTTTCTCTCCTGCCCACCCACCATCTGGCCCCCAACCCCTCATCTCTGCTGTCCTCTGCCCTGTGGCTTCCTCCCTCCGTCTCCTCCTTTCTCCCTGCAGAGATAGGGCCAATGCACAAGGCTGGGTTGAGGAAAGATGTGAGTTCTGCCTGTGCCCTGGGGAGAGTCACTTTCCCACCTGTGATATTAGGCACTTCAACAGGGGCCTGGCTCTGAGGACCCGTTCCATTGTTGCCTTAGTCACTGCTTCCTCATGCACGCTCCTGTCCACCTGTGCTGAATTCTCTCAACAGCCCATTTTCAAGGGGGTGGGACTAAGGCTCAGAGAGGTTGAGTTCCTTTTTCACAGTCACACAGCAAGTCAGTGGCAGCGCTGAGCTTGCAGCCCTGGCCTCTAGCATCAGAGTCAGCCCACTCCATCCCGCAGCATAGCCCGGGGAGGGGGCGCGGGAACGAGGCTGCCCTCTGTCCCATGCAGGTCCGCCTGTACACTCTGGAGGAAGACAAGTTCCTCTCCTTCCACATGGAGATGTCGGTGCACGTGGACACCACCCAGGCCTTCCTGCTGCTCTCAGACCTGCTTCGGAGGCCTGAGTGGGACAAGCACTACCGGTAAGGGCCGAGGTGCCAGCGGGGTGGGCTGCTTTGCTCAGGCCTGGTGGGAAAGCTGGGCCGCACATGTCTTTTCCAGAGCCATCCCCCGTGATGCTCAGCCCCTGCTGGCCTCTAGCTGGGCATGCGGGGCGGTGGCGTGGGGTGTCTGTAGCTATGTGTTGTATGGGTGTCAGAGTCAAGGGCATTCTGAACCCTCAGGGAAGGGACTGAGCCTGGAATTGGAGTTGGAGGCTTGGGTTTAAGTCCTGTTTCTGGCCCAACTGGCTCTGTGACCTTGGGCAAGTCCCTTGAGGTGTAGGTCATGCATTTGCAGTCTGGGGTAGATCAGTGATTTTCTTTTAATCCCTGCTCCCCTCCCTTTAAGATTTTATTTGTTTGAGAGAGAGAGCAAGCAAGAGAGAGAACACGAGTGGGGGCAGGGGCAGAGGCAGAGGGAGAAGCAGGCTTCCTGCTGAGCAGGGAGCCCACCATCAGGCTCGATCCCAGGACCTTGGGATTATGACCTGAGCTGAAGGCAGACGCTTAACCGACTGAGCCACCCAGGCGCCCCTAGATCAGTGATTTTCAAACCATATTCTGTGGAGCCCCCTAGGAGGCTCAGGGACCACTTGGTAGAGGTTACAACGCTGGGGGGGCGTGGGCCCCCTCCCAGCTTCAGGGGAACTAATGGAATGGCCAGTTTGATGAGTCTGCCTGGTTTGCCAGCTCTCCTTAGGGATATGTGCATGTATTTGTTATTTTTGAATGTAGTGAGTTACTGAATATAAATGTTATTCCTATGAATACATTTGTTCCCTGAATTTATTGATTCTTCATGTGAATATTTTCTTCCTGAATTTAGCCAAGGGAGATAAATCTGTTCTTAGGAAAACAGCCAAAATTTCAGTATTTAATATGAGAATGTTGAAATTGAAACTGGTATTTTTGCAAATTCCCTTAAAGTCATTTTCTGTTGTGCCAACACCCTCCTTTGGTCATTTCTCCCGGGCTGCTTACGAGGAGCCTATATTCCTGAGTATATCCATAAGGAGGGTCTGTGCATGTGGAAATTCAGTGAGCAGGTTGTCTGGCGAGTTGAGTTTTGCTAAATTGCCTTCCCTGTCCTACCCCCAACTATCTTACAGAGTGGGCCTACTTGTGGCTGTTTCTACACAGGCTTTCTATTTAAGGTTTTGGTGCACAAAAGGCTATTGCTTTAAAAAGCCTTGGTCAGGAGCACCTGGGTGGCTCAGTCGGTTAAGCATCTGCCTTCAGCTCAGGTCATGATCCCAGGGTCCTGGGATCGAGTCCCGCACTGGGCTCCTTGCTCAGCGGGGAGTCTGTTTCTCCCTCTGCCCCTGCCTGGCCCCCTACTTGTGCTCGGTCTCTCTCTCAAATAAATGAATAAAATCTTAAAAAAAAAAAGTAAAAAGGCTTGGTCTAGGTGCCCCCAAGCCTGTTGGCAGTGACATTCTACAAAGCTGGGAGGTGATTTGATGGTGAATGTTGGGGGCGTTGGGCCTATGGTAGGAAGGCTTCAGGAGGCAAGCTGCTGTGGGCCTTGAAGGCTAAGTCAGACCTCGATACTTAATGGGATTGGGGCAGGGGAATGTCCCAAGGGGAAAGGGAGCCCTTAGCTGCTTCCCCCCACCCTGCCCATAGCACCCTGTTTGTGAGGCAGCCTCTGAGGTTGGGTTGGAGAGCCGGGGAGAAGGTGGCAGGTTCGGACATGGTCACACACGTTTGTGTGGATGTCTTTGTGTGTGCATGCATGTATATTGGTGTAAGCCTGTGTGTGTGTGTGTGTGTGTGTGTGTGTGTATGTGTGTGTGTATGTGTATGTGTGTACCTGGGCACATATGTGCAGTGTGCCTGGGCCTGAGGGGCAGAGCTCTGGCCCCTGACAGTCTGAGCACATCTCAGCCCAGCTTCCTTAATGGCTCTGTGGCTGCAGCAGGTTATTTTCCTGAGTCTCAGCCCCTCATCTGTACAATGGGGATACTGAGAGGACCTATTGCATGGGCTGCTGTGGGATAAATGAGATAGTATGTGGAAAGCACGCGAACAGTGCCTGGCACACGGCCGGTGCTCGTAACCAGGAAACCATCCCACGTCTGCGTGGGGCGTGTGCACCTGCTGTGTGCATTTGCCTGTGTACATGTCCGTGTGTTCCTGTGTGTATGTTCATGCGTGTCTTGGCCTGGCCTTCCTGCCTCCTATGGCCCTCGCTGAGCAGTGTAGGGGGTAGAGTGTCCCTCAGACATCGGCTCAAGAAGGCTGAAGCATGGGAGGGCCTGGGCCAGGCCGGCTGTCACAGGAGCCGCTGTGCCTGCCTGGAGCCCTAAGCTCTGGGCCTCCCTACAGGAGCGTGGAGCTAGTGCAGCAGGTGGACGAGGACGATGCCATCTACCACGTCATCAGCCCTGTCCTCAGCGGCGACACTCCTCCTCCAGGACATCGGCTTAGACTCAGAGCTTTTTGCAGTGGGACACCTGGCACTGCTTGGCTTTTCAGGGCTGTGGGTAAAATGGAGGATGAGGGGACTCTTCTCCCCTTTGGTCACGTGTGCTCTAAGGCAGGGTGGTCTCTGTCCTTGGGGTGGCGAGGCTGCCTCGCCCCAGACACGGACAGGCCCTTGCTCACGTGGCCGCTTGCTTGGCCTCCACCCTCTGAAGGCCCCACATTGACTAGAGGGGCAAGGCCGCCAGCTGTGCGGGGACGCATGGCATCCCTTCTGCTAGAGACAAGCACAGAAAAGTGAAGCATGAGCTCCCGAAGCATTGGACTCCTTTGAGCATCTGCAGTGGAAGGGCTTTTCCAGAAAATCTGCAACGAAGCCATGCTGGCTTCTGGCAAATTCCGGGCTAACATACAGGCACCTCCTCTCTAGCCTGGCGCAGCGCCAGCTGTCGGGCCTTTTAAGTTTATGTACCTCAGAATCTGGTGTGGGGGTCTGTGCAGAGGGGGCTCCGGGCCAGAGCTGGGTAGAACAGGCCCTCACCTCCTTCTGTGCCCTTCTCCACCCTTTCTTGGCTCCAGAGACCCCTATGTCATCGCGATGAGGTCAGTCACACTGCCCACACACCCTGAGACACCAGCGTACAGGCGTGGGGAGACCCTCTGCTCGGGTTTCTGCTTCTGGCGAGAGGGGGACCAACTGACCAAGGTGAGGCCAGTGTTCCCTCCCCCACCCCATCCCCCTGCCAGATACCCCCGAAGCCACATGCACGTCCGGAGCTCGGTGCTGTGGGCTCCGTTAGTTCCATACCCGGGCCCCACCTGCAGGCTCTCTTCGAGCATGGGGGAGCCCAAGAGTGTCAGGGGCTGGAAACAAGCCTTCCCTATGATCTAATCTGTGCAGAGACAAGACGGCAGGGTCTTGGGAAATGCTCTGGAAGCCCAGGGCAGAGGCCTGGGTTCTGATCTAAAATTCATCTCATTATTTACTTGAATACCTCTCTTGTCTGGAAAGGTTTTACATGGCTCTCAGGGCCCATAAAACTCAGCAGGGTAGTCAGTGCTCACTGAAAATGTGGGGGAGGCGGCTGAGGGCAGGGGGCGGAGGGGGGAGGGGTTGCTGCAGTTCCCCCGCCTCCAGGCCCAGGTAGGGACAAGGCTGGTGTTGGCTAACCTAACACTCTTAACCTGAGGGGCTTCTCTGCACAGTCCCTGGGCTGATTTCGAACTTGCTTCGATGACCCTAGAGCACCACCATTTTTACGTGCTGGGCTCTGGAGACCCAGCCCCTGTCCTCCAGAACCTCCCCCAGCTGACCCGTCAGGGAGGCACAGGACAACAGTACCGTGTGTGGTCGTGCTGACACGCCACGTCATCTTCTCGGGCCCCCGGGTGCTGGCTTGGACTTGCCGCCCTCCCCGCCCGCCTCGTGCCCACCCCCTCCCCCTGCCCAGCCTCCCTGACTGTGGCTCCCTTCCCATCCTGCAGGTGTCCTACTACAACCAGGCTACCCCGGGCTTCCTCAACTACGTGACCACCAACGTGGCCGGTCTCTCCTCGGAGTTCTACATCACCTTCAAGGCCTGTGAGCAGTTCCTGTTGGACAACCGGAGCGATCTGGCCCCCAGCCTCCAGACCCTCTAGGCCCCCGCATGCCCGCTCCCCCTCCATGCTGCCCCCAGGGACACACGCACAGTGCATTGAGGAAGGCAGGGGTGTTTATTCCTTGCTGCCTCCCCCGTGGGAAGCCTGGACCCAGGGGTCCACCGGCCCAGCACCCGTGGACGCTCAGGCCCCGCCAGCATCCGCCAGCAAGTGTTTGCGGTCACTCTGCGGCAGCCTGTAGTAGACTCGGGTGCTGTCCACAGCCCTGGTTGCCAGCAGCGCCGCCCGCACCGACGCATAGTCGCCCCTCTCAGGGCTGTGCTCCACCGTGACGGTGGCCCGGGGGGAGGCCGCCAGCAGCCTGGCCACCACCCCAGCCGCGTTCTGGCCCAGCAGCCCGGCCTGCAGCTGGAAGGACACAGGCTGCCAGAGACCCCGGCACAGCTCCAGCATATCTGTGAGCAGCTGTTCCCTGTAGCCACTGCCCAGCGCCGCCTCAGGCCAGCCTGGTGCCACCGTCACGTGGGGGAACACCTCAGCCACAGCTGTCAGCAGCTCCCGGCCAGCCACGTGGCCAGGGACCACAAAACTGCCATGGGAGACGGTGGCCCCGATCCACACAGGCCGAGTCAGGTGTCCGCGGGCGGAGAGGTGGGCCAGCGTGGTCAGGGCCGGCCGGAGGGCTGAGGGCTCTGCTATGTGCAGATAGACACCCCAGCGTCCGGGCCGCCCGGCGAACTGCAGCAGACAAGACTCCAGCGTCAGGGCGGGACCTCCCGGGGCACGTACAATGGGCACGGCGTCCTTGGCTGCAGGCCCCTGGAGGCCAACGTTTAGCAGGATCATGCCTTCTCTGTCTGAAAGAGGCAATGGAGGCAATAGCGTCAGGAGTTTGGGTGATGGTGGGGTGTCAGAGGCCCCTGTTAAAGGGGTGTTAATGGGGGGCAGCCAAGGAGAAGCTGGTGCCCCATCGGCTGAGATCTGCCGATGGTCTGGGCTCTAGGTGGAAAGGCTGCTTTATGAACGTGCCCGGGGCTCATCAGAAGGACATGACCAGCTGTAGCTCAGCTCTTGGCCTTTGACTAGGGCTCAGTCCTGGGGCCTGGGCCTGCCCCTCCTACGGGAGATACAGCTCAGGACTCAAGGGCACTGAAGGTTAGGGGGCCGTGCTCTTGGTACCACTGCACCCCGCCACCCTGGCAGCCGGCACGTTGCCACAGTAACAGAGGCCCTTGGTTCCTGCCCCAAGCAGAGCCCCCCTTCCCCCGCCCCAGTTTAGCTGGGAGCACAGGTGCTGAAGGCAGACCTTACCTGGGAGGCTGACTGTTGCTGTCCTGTTGCCCTGGAAGGCAGGAACCAGCCACTCCACGCTCAGACCGTCCCCCTCAGGGGGCTGGAGAAGAGGGATCAGGCTGCCTCCCGTGTAGTAAATTTGCTTCCGTGTGGCATTTGCTGTGGGGCCCCAAATTGTCAAGATGAAGAGGCCACCATTCACAAAGTGCCTTCTCTGCACCCCGTATCTACACAGATCCTCCCTCAGCCTCACAGCACCCCTCCAGGCAGAAGTACTCCCATTGGAGATTACAGGAAGGGACTTGCCCAAGGTCCCAAAGCCCATGAGTGGAGTTGCTGGGGTTAGAGCCTAATGGAGCCAAGTCTGCCGTCCCCAAAGCTGCAACTCCCCTTCCCCGCACCGACATGGCTCCCCATGGTAGGAATGTTGAGTCTCATGGGTTCCCTTTGAGATGGCTGAACGGCAGGCTTTCCAAGGTCCAGGGTCAAGGCAATGAGGGGTTTGGACAAGTGAACAGGTAGCATCCAGGTCATTGATTAGCACGCATATTGGTCAGGGGGGGGCAGTCTCTGAGGAACTACGCCGTAAGGAAAACGCACATGGGGTTTGCTGGGTTCCAATCTAAGCTGTGCTATGTACAAGCGAATGACTTGGTGTAGATTACTTAACTGGTCTGAACCTCAGTTTTCCTGTCTATAAAATGGAATCACTGCTTCCTGGTTATTTGAGGCTTACATAACACACCATACCCAGGTCTGGTATCCCTTAGGTGCTTAAAAGGATTCTTTGACCCGATTCCACCCAGAATTTTCTCTTCCAATGCCTCACCCCTCAAGCTCTGCTGTCCACCACTGTCCACCAAATGCTGCCCTGTGCAGAATCCAGGCCCACCACCCTCCCCGGCTGCCCCACACCCCTCCCTACCGGCCAGCTGCTTGAACTGCGACAGGACAGGCTCAAAGAGGTCATAGTAGACTTGGTAGGAGGCGCTGTTGTCTCGGACATAGAGGAGATCGTCCACCGACACGGGGTCCAAGAAACCCTGCCACAGCGTCAGGCTGTACCTGGGGCCCAGAGAGCCAGCTCAGCACCTGCCTGGGCCCAGCAAGGTCCTCAGCTGCACTCCTGTGCTCAGAACTGGACCCTAACTGGTTGGGGATAGAGTATCTGGCCTCCAGCTTCCCACCAGCCCCTTCTACCAGAGGACTGTCCCCTTCCCAGGGGCAGAAGCCGCCACGGGGGCTTCAGGAAGAATAAAGAGGCTGAGCAGGAGGGGCTGGCCTGCCCTGTCTCCTCACTACGAGGGTCTGTTTCTGGTCCTGTCTTAGGAATGGGAAAAGGACAGAATGGGATGGGTACAGGCAGAGGGGGAGATGTTAGGTGTGGAGGGGGAAGGGGACAGCTCTAGAACTCCTGTGGGAAGTGGCTGTGGGACTGGGCAGCTGGGAGCAGACTGCGGAAATGCAGATGGGAGTCCCTCAATCCCTAGAGGACAATCCTGGGTACAGTTGGCTCCCACGGGAGGGAAACTTGCCACTAGGTCAAGTTATCCACCAATAGACTGGCTCCCTCAGGTGGTGAGCAGCCCGTCACCAGAGGTATACAAGCAGAGAGCAGGGATGCTGTAGAGGATGTGAGCGCCAGTGGATATGGGACAGATATGGTTAAGCGTCTGGGATCTCCCCCGGGGGCATCGGTGCCCGGGGGAGGGGGTTTGGTGATCAGGGCTATGGCAGGGGCCTGGGAGTTTTCACCTCTTCGATTGGCCCAGCAGCCAGCTGAAGTGGGGCCAGGCATCCCGTACCATGACAGCTCGCACGGGGAAGGTGACCCTCTGTGGCAGTGCTCCCACCAGCTCCTGCATCCTCTCCACCATGGCTCGGCTGTATGTCACGTTCAGGACGAAGAAGGGCATGTAGAAAGTGGTCCAGCCCGGAGACAGGGTGGCCTCAGGATACTTCTCCTGAACCAAGGCCAGGAACCTGCAGAGAATCAGAGACACTGGTCTTTGAGAGCCTTGCTGGCCCCTTTCTCATCTCCGGGGTTCCCATCACTGGGCTAGGAAGTGGCAAGTCCTGTTGAATGTGGAGTGTAAGGACAGAAGCAGAGTCCTGAAGAACAGAAGTGACCTGCTAGGGTCCTACAATGAGGCACGGACTTTGGAGTCAAGGCTTCCCAGTTCAGGTCCTGACTCTGTAACCTTGGGTAGCTCATTCAACCTCTTTGATTCTCGAAGACGGCATCCCTTCTGGTAAGGCAGGGCCTCTTCAGCACCCCCATTTGGATGGGGGGACAAGCAAGGGCCCCAGATGTGGGGATCAAGACTCTGCCACTTGTCTCTGAAACTTCAGATTTTAAATTCCATGTAAATTTTACCCTGATAGAAATTTTAGCAGAGGAATAATGTTACCCTCTCCTTCTCCCCGAACCACGGAGTAAAATCAACACTCCAAGAAGATAAGCCCTATTTATCTCGGGCCACTGACTACGTTTTTCCAACTGCCGCTTTCCAAATGCACCACCGCTTGAGAACCACAGAAAATACTGGAGGGATGGATTGTTGGCTGGCTGGCCAGACAGACGGAGGGATGGACGGAGAGACGGATGACTGGAATCAGAAAGGCCTGGCTTTGGATCTTTACTGTATTTTTAGACCTAGGCCAGTCAAACAGTTTAACTTCGATGACATAGTTCCTGTATTAATAAAATGAAAATAATAGTACCTACCTCATTCTCTTGGTACTAAAGTACTTTCTGAACAGTGCCCGGGCGCGTAATAAACACTCGACAACGCAGTCTCGGTTACTGTCGCCTTTCTCTTCTGCAACGTGGGGGACATGCTCCTAACCTGGGGCTGCCAGGCGACGGTCAGACCGGACACCCTTCTCCCGGGTGGCCCTTCCTTATATAAACTGTACAGCACCGTGCAGCTGGTGTCTGTGAGGGGTGTTGGTGGCAGTGCTGGGATTTCAGGGGGGCTGGGGAAGGACTTAGCACTTTCAGGCTTTTCTCTAGCAGGCCAAGCCCTGCCTTGGTCACTGGGAGACAGAAAGGACTGGGCCCTGTCTGCCCTCCAGGAGTCCACCGTGGAGTAGGGGCTATAAACCAGTCATCCGGCAGTGACAGCCCAGTGAAATCAGGACTGTTAGGAGGACGTGTGGATGAAGGCTCTCAGCAGGCTGGGATGTCAGGGTAGATTTGGGAGAAGGTAATGACTGGGCAAAGGTTCATCAGGGAATGGGGGAAAGGCATTCGAGGCAAAGGAAGGGCATGTGCAAAGGCTCAGAGGTCAGATTACAGTGTGGCTAGAGGTAAACTCAGCAAAGGTATCCTGAACACTGTTTGTGCCAGATGGTGGAGGACGAGGGCTGGACATAGCTGGAGCCGAGAGGTCAACACTCACTGTGTGGCGTTGACCTCCACTGAGATGGGGGCATTGGGGCCCCTCAGGATGTCGGCATTGATCCACACAGGCCTCCGGACTCTCCCATCCTTTGTCAGCCGCCGCAGGAGGTCCAGCGAGGGGCCCACAGCCTTGAGGCTCTTAAAGTCCAGTTTGATGCCTGTGGGGAGGGGCCCAAGGGCTTGGGGAAATGGTCCCTCATGCTCAGGGCAGAAGGAACCTGCAAACACAACTTCCTAGAGCAGAGAGAACAGTGTTTGGGGGGGGGGGGGGGGGGGTGGGCAGACAGGGACCAGACTCCAGCTGGGCGTGAAGAGGGCTTTCAAACAGACCAAGCTACCCACAGAGGAAGGACCTGCCCCTGCCCCTGCCCCTGCCCCTGCGGGCAGAAAGCAGAGGCCAGCCAAGGGCTCAGACTTGGGCTGGTGCAGGGGTTGTCAAGCACCAGAGAAAGAGAGACTGTGGTTCTTGGACGGGGCAAGGTTAGAGTGTCCTAAGCCAATTTAGCCTGTGTGGAGGTCACTCAGCCTGCAGGAAGGGGCATCTGAGTAGAGGAGGGACATGGAGGTGGAGGAAGGACCCCCGTGAACAAAGGCCTGTCCTGTTTAGGCAGCAAGGGGCTGGGGATGAATGGTGATGAGGGGAACCGCAGGGGGAAGAGGTTGCAAAGTTGGAGATGGCTGTTGAAAGCCAGGCCAGGAGATGACCATTTGTCCCAGGACAATGGGGAGCCATGCAGGGCTAAGGAGGGGAGTGACAAAACTGACGTTTAGAAAGCTCACTCAGATGTACACGGTGGTGGAGGGAGGACAGAGCAGCCGGGTCTGGGGGCAGGACATGGTGAATGACAGAGGGGAGGTGGGAGGGTGATGCCTAGATTCTGACCGAAATTGGTAAGGGACCCTGGAGGGAAGGGTGGAGTTGGGCTTTGAACAGGTTGTACCTAGTTCCGGAGGATTCACGAGGGAACAATCTGAACGTGCCTGTACTTTGCGGTGTACTCTGCCCTTTCCCATCCCCCACCGCACCTAGAATTCCCTGGGCCTGGGCATCTGGAACACGGGGCCGGTGGAGGGGGGGGGTGCAATGAGCCTGGGACTGGCCTGGCTTCCACAGAGGACCAGAGGGCTGGGGAGGGGCTGAGAGAGTCCTTACCCTTCTGGGAAGAAGACAGCACAGTCTCCAGCCACTGCTGCAGGGTGTTGTCGCTGTAGATGGCTGGGGGGTGTGCCATGATGGGGACCCCTGTCTCGTTGGGTGTCTTGAATCCTTCTACCGTGACGTCCGCCTCCAGGACCATGGCGTTGCCTGGGGTAGAGGCAGAACGAGGTCAGTTCCTTCGAAATTTTTTTTTTCTCATCATCAAAGTATTACACATTTATCCAAGAACATTTGGAAAATACAGTAAAGCAGGAAGATGAATACTCGTCCACATTTTCATCATTGTTCTCATTTTCATGTATTTTCTTGCATTTTTGTCTATGAATGATTTTTACATAGTTCAGACAACAGTGCATTTAGAATTTTTAATCCTTTTCTTTCGATATTATGACATTTTCACAATCTTCTATAGACCTCATTGTTAAAAAAAAGGCTATAAAAGGGGCGCCTGGGTGGCACAGCGGTTAAGCGGCTGCCTTCGGCTCAGGGTGTGATCCCGGCGTTCTGGGATCGAGCCCCACATCAGGCTCCTCCGCTGGGAGCCTGCTTCTTCCTCTCCCACTCCCCCTGCTTGTGTTCCCTCTCTCGCTGGCTGTCTCTATCTCTGTTGAATAAATAAATAAAATCTTTAAAAAAAAAAAAGGCTATAAAAGCTCTGGCTGAGGACGCTCCCCACGATTTCGTCAGCCGCCGCATATTCCTGAGACAGTTCGGTAGTTTCCAATTCTTTGCTACTAATACATGACCAACAGCTTATCCTGGTTTTTGAATTCTTTCTAGTCCCTACTTGTGGAATTGAGTTAGGGCCACTCGGGGTCATTTTTAAAGCCCACATTATCAAATTACCGTCTAGAAAAATTGTTCTGATTCATGTTCCCCCTGAAGTACATAAGCTTGCCCAACTCCCTGCACCCTTACAACGCTGAGCCTTGTTATTTTAATTTTTAAATTTCAATTTTTAAAATCCTGTCCTCCAGAGTTCGGTCTGGGAGGGAGCTAAGGCCTTCCCAATGGGAGCTGACTTGGAAGACCCTGCCACTGGGCATCTGGGGTGTGCGGTGGAGGCAGGGAGGCAGGCAGGCAGGGGTCACGTTCAGCTCTGCAACATCACGGAGCCTTGGCATCAGAAGGGGCCTTTCCTCCTTGTTTGCACTCATAGCCTCCTGACCTCTCACTTCTAGCCCTGCTCCCCCCAAGTCCGTTCTCTACACAGCAACCAGAGTGAGTATTCTAAACATGGACCACTCATGTCACTTTCTGTTAAAAAACAAAACGGGCCCCACCCATTGCCCTTAGACTCAAACCCCAAATCCTTAGCATAGCCTTTGTGTTCCTGCATGACCAGGCCCTGACCAAATTTCCAATCTCACCTTGAGTCCCCCTCTCCCTCAATCTCTAGGTTCCAGCCCCTTCAGCTTCTGCAACATTACTGTGCACACAAAATACCCAGGAACTGTTAAAATTCAAGCTCGCACCCGTGGGTCAGGGGCGGGGCCGAGGTTCTGCGGTCTCGCGGCTCCCCAGCCATGCCCAGGCTGCCGGGCCTTGGACCACACTTGAGTGAGGCTTGGATTTCGTTCTGTGCTCCCATCTCTGGGCGCTTACTCCTGCTTGTTGCCTTGGCAACACTTTTCCCTCCGCAGCTTTACTAGGCTACCTTCTGCTCCTGCGTTAGGGGTGGCTTAAAATATCACTTCCTCTGGGACGCCATGCCCGAACCCCTTGCCCGGTCTGACTCAGTCATCCACTTCGGGGCTACTCTTTTGAGTGCTTGGCGCCATGTAAATGCTCGCTGAGCGTAGGCACCATGATGCAGGGTCTGGGTCTGAACTGACCGTCACTTGAATTTCTGGGGCCTAGATGGTATCAGGCCTAAAAAAGGAGCTTCAAAAATGGTTGCTGAACGATGAACACCTGAAAGAATTAATGATAGAGAAGCCAAGCTCGAGAACCCCAGGTCCAGAAACAAGAGCGAGTCTGGCCCAAATCACAGAGAATTTGTGCAGGTTTCTCTAGAATCGAGGTGCCTGGATTTCCAGGAGGGGAAGGAAGATGAGTGCTGGGAATGCAGAGAGAGGGGTCTGAAAGGCTTAGGGCCCCAGAGAAGCCACGCCAGAACCGGGTTGGGGTGCAGGTAAGAGGGTAGCTCATGAGAATGGATTCACTGGGGTCTCATTCCCATCCGATGGGGGGGCCAGTTCATCAGGGTGCATCAGGGGCCCTGAGTCCCGGTGACCCCGACGCTGCTGCCTTGCTTGACTCACACTAGCCGTCTCCCTGGAGACACCGTGGGCCCCTTGGAGACAGGGTCACATCTCACTCATTTCTAAACCTTCCTCCTGAGATCGGCCTGGAGCAGGGACCCAGTGAACGCTCAGTGAATTGGACTGAAGACCAGCAGAAAGTACCTTTTGGACCTAAACTGCCTCCTGGCAATTGCCACCTAGGCCCAGGTTCTTCCTGGGAAAGTCTTCTCTTTTGTCATGGAAAGTTGTAACCTGCCTTCCAGATGCTAATCTGGAGGTTGATGGTTTGGGTGGGGTGTGAGGAAGGAACCAGTGAGGGAAGGACCCATTTCCTGTGGCCCCCCCGGCTGGGAGGAGGGCTGGTCCCCCAGGGAACGGACAGGGAGTTACTTAGCCCTTGCCCCCATCCCCCCAGCTTGGGGCAGGCCCTGAACCCACACTGCAAGCATGCGCACCGGGACGAACCGCGATGGTGTTACTCAGGCAGGTTACTTGTCTTCTCTGTGCCTTTTCTTTCTCATTCACAAGAATTAAGTAAGAAGATAGCCCTGGTTTGGCATTCACTGAGTGTTAATCATTATTTACATGGAGTAGCTCATTGAACGAGAGTGGCCGTATCCCCCCCTTTGCCTGGGAGAGTCTGTTGTATTTCTGTGGGCTCAGCATCATTTGGTTTGGGTGATAAATGATACGGGAATTCTACCAATCCGCATCTGGCAGAGGGAAAAACTGAACTGCGGACAGGTGAAGTCACCAAATCACTCTGCCAGTAAAGGGCCAAGGTAAGATTTGAACCCAGTTCTGTCTGGCTCTCCACGTGGACGTCCGTGCATGTCTAAGACGACTTCACCAGCCTGGCTCTGCCCCAGGGTCTCACTCAGGGTCTCCAGCCCAGCTGTGCATCAGCGTTCCTTCCAGAGGTCCACCGCAAGAACCTGGCAGAACCCTCAAGGAGGAAACTGGGCCTCTGGATCCCTGAGCTATGGTAAGGGGTACGTGTCCATGCTCCCTGCTGTTGGGCACTGCCTGGTCGGGGCCTTCTTCTTGGCCAAGGTCCTAATGTCGTGGGGCCGGGTCGCTTGTCTGCTACCCCAGGGCTGCCATAATCACTCTGAATAGGAGGCTCAGAGGCATTTTACATTTTGCTCGGCTTTTCACAGCTCATTTTTGATACCACTGGGCCTCAAAGTCCCATCTTCTGGCTTCCATAGGATTTGAAGGCAAGGACCTCCAAGCAGGGACAGCTGGCAATAGGCAGGTCAAGGAAGGGATAGCTGGGGCAGAGGTCAGGCCACGATGACTTTGGAATTAATTAGACATCTGGTTCAAACCATGCGTGAGGCTGTCTCATCCCCACTTCTGCTCTCCCCCCATCTCTCCCAGCCCCGCCCTGGCCTGTCCCAGTTCTGGCAGCCAGACTTACTGTTCAGGGCAGCTTCCATCTCCTTCCGGCCGTTAGCAGCGTGGTACCAGGTGACCAGCAGGCCATCCGGTTCGCTGATCTGGCCCAGGCTCTGAAGGTAGTCCAGCATGTCCGCGTCGGGGCGGCAGGCCGCATCCGGCTCACAGTCTGGAACGGACGCCAAGGGGGCGGTTAGCCTCAATTCTCACCTCTGCCCAAGTCTCCTGTCTGTTCATCCCACCGACCCTCCCTGGGCTTTCAAGGTGGGTCCAGCTCTCCATCTAGCCGAGGGACAAGGGGACCCCAGAACCATCAGCGCTACGAGAAAGAGAAATATGTGGGCTCCTGAGCACAAGGAACCCCGAACCAGCCTGGGCAGTCAGGAAGTTTACAGACAGAGGAGGGAACATTTAAGGGGGATTTGAGGATGGGTATAAATTTGACAGAAAAGGGGGACAGACAGAAGAGTATCAGCAAAGGCTGGGCTGAAGGAAAAAGTGTGGTCACCTGGAGGAAGAGCCGCTGGCCAGGTACAGATGGCAGCGGAAGACATGGAGAGGGCAGGCCTGGAAAGGGGCGTTGGGATCAGGCTGTAAAGGGCCATGAATGCCAGCAACAGGGTGGGCTGTGTGCTGAGGGCCCCAAGGGGGGCTGGTGTTTAACAAGGTCTCACGGGCTGCAGAGCGAGCACCGGCTGGCAGAGTAGGCTGCAGACGGAGACTGTGTGCAGGGGGGCTGCAGCAGGGGTCAAGGACACCGGAGGCCTGGGAGCTCGGGGGCAGGGAGGGCAGAGGGTGGGAAGGCAGAAGCCTCAAGACGCCAGGCCTGAGAGTACAGACATGGGGCAGAAGGGGGAGTGGAGGCTGCCCCCAGGTTTCGGTGGGAAGGCAGAGAGGCCCTTCACCCCGAGAGGGCACAGGGAGGAGTGGGTGTGGGGGAAAGAACGGAGCTGAGACTCAGACTCTGAGGAGTCTGAGATGCCCACAGGATCCCCCAAAAGGAAGGGAGTTCTGGGCTGAGGGCAACAAGCCTGGCGGAGGGGTAAGGGAAAGTTGTTGCTGGGGATAGAGTCTTAGTGGGGATGCGGGGCGGGAGAGGCGGCCGTCAGAGCGGTCGATGGGGAAGCCAAGCAGGTGGCACGACAGCGGGGCCCTACCTGGCTGGCGGCGCTGCTGTAGTACGAAGCCCAGGGACAATCCGATGGCGAGCACCAGAACCACGCAGGCACTGCCCAGAAGGGCCCACTTGGTTTGACTGTTCGAGCACCCCTTCTTGCAGGCCATGGTGCTCCTGTCTGGGAAATGCCCTCCAAGTCCCCACGGCCCAGAGTCCCCCAAGACTCCCTGTAGCTGGGATCTGGTGGGACGCAAGAGCCCCGTGGAGCGTGCAGCTCTGCTCTCCACCAAGGCCTGTCAGCTCCCGAGGCTCCTAAATGCCTCGTGCAGAGGTAGCTTCCAAGGCCCCTCCTCCCTCCCCACCCTCTTCCTGGTTCCACACCCTTCCAGGATCTTAACAAGTCAAGCAGAAAGTCCTATCACCTCCAAAATGACCTTTGAACACAACAAGAGGTCAGAAAATGTTGGACCAAGCGTCTGTCCACTGCCTGTCTGCTCCTGCCTGGGAGTTGGGAGACTACCCAGCACGGGGGCCTAGACCCAGCTTGACCTGACTTTCCTGAGACCTGCAGCATGAGTCTTCCCCTCCCTGGGCCCAGTTCTTCTCCTGTGCAAAAGGTGGCAGCCGGACTATCTTTCCTTGTGTTGCCTTGCCCCGGGACGTTACCAAGGTCAGGCAACGGTTGATGATAGGATATTAGATCTGCCGGAGGCTATGAAATTTCCTTCCATCCCAGATTGTGGCTGATAGATTATCTCCCTGAGACTGAAGCTGATAGGCTGGCCTGGGGTACACAGGCCACTCCTGGGGCAGCGGGTCCACCGTGCTGGGGGGTGAGTCACCGTGACCTCACGCCGAGGGTGTCCTGGGGGATCCAGGGTGGGAAGCAAGTTAGAGACTATCCCTACTTCAGGGACCCTGGAGTTTATTTTATTTTATTTTTGTAAGATTTTATTTATTTATTTGTCAGAGAAAGAGAGAGAGCACAAGCAGGGGGAGCAGCAGGCAGCTGGAGAAGCAGGCTCCCTGCTGAGCAAGGAGGTTATGACCTGAGCCGAAGGCAGACGCTTGACTGAGCCACCCAGGCACGGGACCCTGGGGTTTAAATGAGTCCAAGAATCACCTGTAATGGACATAGGGACTTTGGTTTATAGAGGTTCACAGAGAAATCTATCAGGGTCACTGGTGACTGATGCAAGAGCGAGTGTGTGTGAGTGTGTGTGTGTGTGTGTGTGTGTGTGTGTAAGAATATCTAGAATGATGAATGATGCCCAGGTGGTCAGATGGAGGGAATCTGGGGCATGCAGAGCAGCTCATGAGGGAGTTTGGTTCAGGTCTCGTGGAGCCGTGGGGGTTCTGGCTCATCCCTGAATGCTACGCAGGAGGACACTGGATAGAGAGGTCTGGGGCTTGGGACCAATGACAAGGGTGAGAACATCATCTCCTGCCCAAAGGCAAAGAGAGAAGGGTCTTTCCAAGCTACACACTGTGTGCTGCTCGTTATCCTTGGGAAGGATGCCAGTGAGCTCTGAGCTTTCCTGCCTCCCTTGGCTCCGAGGGTTCTGGAGGCTACGTCGTGGAGGAGGAGGGCTCTTATCCAGCTCTGGCTTTTGGCAGGTGGAACAGCTCTGAAATGGACACCAGGCTGCAAAAGACTCCACTGCCTGGGACACTGCTCATGAGACAGCGAATTGCTGCTGAGCCCCAGTCTGCATGTAGCCCCATGCCAGGTTCTGGGGAGCCCTGCCCCCCCCCCCATGACATACTGAGGAGAGAAGAAGCCAAGGGGTCAGGAGGCTTTAGCCTCTCAGATGCGGAGCCGCCTTTCTGGGGCTGGTGTTGAAGGAGGGGAGCTCAATCCTGGAAGGATGTCAGACCTGGCAAGTACCAATGGCAGGGCCCCCAAGGGGAGCATGATGGATCGGGGAGACACAAGGGGATTAGAAGCACAGAGGAGGAGCCCCAACCTCCTGGGGGGCCCAGGTGGTCTTCAGAAGAGGCATGGCCTGAGTTGACTTGGAGAACCATGGGGGCAGGGAGTAGGGAAGGATGTTCCAGACAAAGGGAGGGGTACTGTGGGAGCGAGCAAATGTGTGTGGGAGAGGGCTTGCTTGGGGACATGGGCAGTGCAGCGTGACTGGATCACCAGGTGGAGTAGGGGTGCTCAGGGAGATGGGTCTAGGTTGCCGAGAGGCCTGGGCCACCCTGATAAGAAGCTTGGCCCCAACCTGGGTGGGGTGGGAACCCTTCACCTACGGGATAAGCAGGAGACAGACTTGCTTAGCTTTGCATTTTGGAGAGTGATTCTGGAAGCTGGTGTTGAGAAATGGCAGGAGAAGCCCCGACTATCCCTAGCACCTGGGCCATCTGTTTGAGCACCGTCCCCCCAACCCCCAACCACATGCCTTTCCCTACCATACCACTCAGAAGGACAAAAGGCTCACCAAGGTTTGAACCCCAGGCTTTGTTACCTGGGTCCCTTTGATACGTTATAGAGAAAATGAGAGGGTGTCAGGAAGCAACAACATTTCAGATGAAGAGCAGCCATCTTTAGAGCTGGTATCGCGGGAGGCTCTGCCCACTGGGCCCTGAGAGCCCCTCACCCCCAGCTTCCGTGAAGCTGCATCCCCCCCACCCCCCAGAGAAGCTCAGTAGAGTGTGGGGAAATGCAGCCTTGAAATACCTCAGCTGGGAAAAATCCAGCTTGGGAACGTCCAGCTCGCACTAGCTGGGGCCTGCTGAGTCTTGGGGAGACTCCAACATGGACCCTGCTCCTCACCCATTTAGACTCCAGTTGCAGTGTAAAGGCCATGGGAACAGAGAGAAGGCCAAGTCAGAGCTATCTGGGAAGCTTCCTGGGGAAGGCAGTGTTTGATCTGGACCTTGAAAGGTAGGTAGGCTCTCTTAGGGAGAAAATAAAAGCTGATTATTTTCCCCTTATAAAAGTGGTATGAGAAAGATACTGGAAATTCAGAAACACGGAAAAAGGAAATTAGCATTATCTTAAAATGAACAATGAGATCCACTAACCAGTTATAATTTGTTTTTGTTTTATTGAAGATTTTTCCAATCATTTTAATGCACATTTATTATTAGTATTTTTTGCTATGTTTTGCCTTTACGGTGGTTGCGCTGGTTTTCTATTCCTGCTGTAACCGCATTGGGCAGGGAGTGAGGCACGGGGGCGGGTGGCGCAGAGTAGAATAAGGCTCATTTCTTCCGCAAATACGTCTTGAAGGTGTTGGGTCCCAGCTCGGGTCCCAGGCAAGCAAAGATGAAAAGATCGTCTCTGTCCTTAAAACATTCTCAGTATAACGAGGGAAATAAGGCAGTGAGCAGAAATCCACAGCATGCCGTCATGCGTGTTTTGGGCTTTGCTGCAAGAGCAGAGGAGAAAATCCTAACCCCACTGTGGGGAGGGCATCACGGAGGACTTCCTGGAGATAATACCTATTGGGTTCTGACAGATGGGTAGGAGTTAGACAGGTAAGTGGGGGAGGAACTGTAAGCAGGAAGAGTTAGGGGTCCCCAGGAAAAGAAAGACAAACATAGCTTTCTTGACAGAAGAAAAGTCATCTTAGGCCCTCAGCCATCTTGTGAAAGAACGTAAGAACAAACAGCCACCATGAGGTCAAGATGTAGCCCCATCATGTTCAGAAGTGAAGACGGAGCTGACACACATTCTGAGTTATCTCTGCAGGATCTCAGCCCCTCTGAACACTGACATCCTGGACCCACTGGAGTCAGAGACTCGTGATGTTGACCCTTGTAGGCCTCGAGATTTTGACCTGGGCTCGTCACCATCACATGACTTTTGCCCCAGTTCCATGCTCTGTTCCCCACGGCACAAGCCCCTTCGGGAATACGTGTGCAGCCTTAGCTTGAAACTTCCCCAGTTGTGTTGTTTGAGGGGTCACTGTGCTGGGAAAGATCCCCGGGATGCCCCTTTTCTTGAGGCAGGTAAAACCCTTCCTTTTCCTATCCTTGGGCTTGACTGCATCTTTGGCTCAACACCAAGAGGTGAACCCAGTTTTGGGCAACAGAGTGGGAGGGAAAGAAGATTCTAGATGGAGGGCACATCATGAGAAAAGGCACGGAGGCAAGAACCATTACCGTGAGTTTGGAGAAACCACTGTGTTGCTACAGCAGAAATTGTGTAGGAGGGATGGGAGGACAGGGGCCGGGGGCACGTTTCAAGCAGCAATGAGCTAGACACACTGGACAAACCTCCCAGGGAAAGCAACTTAAATGCTGGATAAAATACAATACTCTTTTACAGTGCATCTCTCAGCCGATGTCATAGGAAACTCTGAGAAATGACTGCAAACAAGAGCTGTGACGGGTAAGCAACTGTCAAGGCTGACTTCTGTCCTGAGGAATTTTGCCAGACCCTGGTGACACTGAGCTTCCTCTCTGGTGGCTCCCTCTCTGGTGGCTGTACAGATGGAGGTGACGAGGGATAAAGCGAGGACTCCCTCCAAAGTGGGAATGTTGGTAGGATACACGTTTATGAAAATGGAATCCAAAGGCCGTACCCTTTGTAAGGATTAAAGAAAAATAAAGCCACGTGCCAGTTTTGATATTGGCACTTGGTGGGTTAAAAAAAAAATTCCTCTGGGGGCCTCTGGCTGGCTCAGTCTGTAGAGCACGGGACTCTTGATCTTGGGGTTGTGAGTTCAAGTCCCATGGTGGGCGTGGAAGCTACTTAAAGGAAAATAAATCCCTCTGAAAATGGTTAACTGCAGGTGGTCCCTCACACTGGTCCTTGGTCCAAGTTCATACTGCCTAAGTGCTCTAAAAACTGAATGGTCGAATTTAGTGTCAGGTAGTCAGGGGTGCCCCAGGGTGACTAGCAGAAGCAAAACCAAATCCTTTCTAGAGGAACATAGCTTCAGCCAGGACTTAAGGAATTCCCAGGCAAAGGGTCAAGGAAAATGAACCGCTCATAGTCTGCAACCCCCAAACTCAGAAGAAAACAAGGCCCCGCGAGTGAAAACCGACAGAGAGGCAAACAGCAGAGTCAGACCCAGGAAGTCTTTAGAAGTCAAAACAACCAGACACAGAATAAAACAATATGTTTAAAGAAATAAAAAATAGCTTGAAAATACGGACGACAGTAGACTATACGGCATGACCAAGAGAATTTGAGAGGGAGCAAAACAGAACTTCCAGAAATGAAAAATACAATTAAAACACAAAATTTAATGGGAAGACTTAACATAGCTTAGACACAGCCGATTGGAGAATTAGGTAAGATCTCTCCAGAAACCGGAGAGATGGGAAGTATGAGAGGTGAAGACAGAGAGAAGGGCTAGCATGTGTGCAATCAGAGTGATAGAGGAACGAAGAGAGAACAAGGGAAAGGCAATTATTTTCTTATATTTGTGGAAAAACTTCCAAATGATTGAGCACCAACCTCCAGATTTAGGAATCACAATGAATCCCAACTACGAAAAAATAAAATAAAAAGCAATCCATAACTACATACGTCATAGCAAAATTGCAGAACACTAAAGTCAAAGATCTCAGAAGCAGCTGGAAATAATAGGTTGATCACCCAAAGCCTGGCAAACTGACTTCTCAAAGCATAGCTAGGAGCCAGGAGGCAGTGGCATATTAATATTACCAATGTTGCACTCAAAGTAATTGACACCCTAGAATTCTACGTACAGTGCAAACAGTTTCAAGAAAGAGGATAAAATGAAGTTTGTTGTTGTTGTTTCCAAGCAGAAACTAGAAGAGCTCACTACTACCAAACTCTTATTAAGGAAATGATGAAGGCTATTCTTCTTTTCTTTTTTTTTAAGATTTTATTTACTTATCTGTCAGAGAAAGAGAGAGAGAGAGAACAAGCAGGGGGAGCGGCAGGCAGAGGGAGAAGCTGTCTCCCCACCGAGCAAGGAACCCAATGTGGGGCTTGGATCATGACCTGAGCCGAAGGTAGATGCTTAACCGACTGACCCACCCAGGTATCCCAAAGCTATTCTTTTTTTAAAAAGATCTATTTATTTATTTTAGAGAGAGAGCGCGCGCGCGCGCATGCACACGTGTGTGAGTATGTGGGGGGAGGGGCAGAGGCAGAGCGAGAGAGAATCTCAAGCAGACTCCTCGCTGAGTGCAGAGCTGGACGTGCGGCTCGATCTCACAACCCTGAGATCACACCCTGAGCTGAAATCAAGAGTCAGATACTTAACGACTGAGCCACCCAGGTGCCCCGATAAAGGCTATTCTTCAGGCAGAAGAAAATCGATCCCAGGTGGTGGATCCGAGATTCAATTTAAAAAATGGTCAGTTAAGGGGCGCCTGGGTGGCACAGCGGTTAAGCGCCTGCCTTCAGCTCAGGGCGTGATCCCGGCGTTATGGGATCGAGCCCCACATCAGGCTCTTCAGCTATGAGCCTGCTTCTTCCTCTCCCACTCCCCCTGCTTGTGTTCCCTCTCTCGCTGGCTGTCTCTATCTCTGTCAAATAAATAAATAAAATCTTAAAAAAAAAATGGTCAGCTAAGATATTGGTTAAATAAGCAAACATGGATCACATAAAACGATAATGTCTAATTGGTAGGGTTTAAAAAACAGAACTGGACTGAAATAAAGGATGACAATAGCATAGAAGTTGGCATATGGCTGACTGAACTTAAACTCTCGTAAGGTCCTTTGGGTTTGGGTTTTGGTTTGTTGGTTTTCCGAAGGCGGGTAACACTATTACTTAATTTTAGACTTTGCCGGTTAGTATGCATGTTCCAATGGCTAGGGCAACCCTAGAGAATAGACGTGAAATACGTAACTCTCACCAAGCAGAAGAGAGAAAAGCAGAGTAAGAGAAGGCAGGCAAATTCAGAAATCCTAAAGCAAGTAAGAAAAAAGAAAAATAAGGAGACAATTTAAAAGGAGAGATTCTACTTCTGGTAATGCAAAGCAGCTCCTTCTGACCAGCCCTCCTAGAGATAACACTGTGAACTCTGGACAAAATATAAAAAACGACTTCCTGGGGGCACCTGGCTGGCTCAGTCGGTGTGACTCTTGATCTCGGGGTTGTGAGTTTCAGCCCCATGTTGGGCGTAGAGCTTACTTAATTAAAAAAAAAAAAAAGAAAAAACTTAGAAAACCAAAAACGAACTACCTGAAGATTCTGGAAAGAGAGAAAAAGCAGGAAGAGACCGGAGGGGGGCCAACATGTGGAAGGAGCAGTTGCCATATGCAAAAGTAGGTGAAATCTCACAAACGGTATTCCAGCAGGGAAGCTAGAAACAAAGGAGTGAGCCGTGCAATTCCGCTCCGTGAACTACAAGAACAGGCAAGTCTCACCAATGGTGGTAGAAGTCGGGAGAGCGGTTGCCCTTGGTGGGGGATAGTGACTGGAAGGTCTCTGGGGTCCTGGCAACGTCCAATTTCTCCATCTGGGTGCTGATTACATGGTGCACTCGGGGAAAATTCATCAGAATTGGCACGATACGCGCAGTTTCGTGTCTGCATACGGTGTTTCAGTAGGAATTAGCAAAATCAAAAGGGAGCAGAAACAGGCAGGCAGGAGCAGACCGTGGAGGGGCCTGGACACCAGACCACAGAGCTTGGACGTGCCCCGTGGGCAGTGGGAGACACGGAAGGCATGCGAACCGGTTGTCGGAAAGGCTCCCTGGCGGCAGGATTTTGGCGGCTGGCCCAGGGGAGAGCTTGCCCTGTGGGACAGTATTTAGAAGGCTGGCCCAGATCTGGGCTTCTGGTGATGAGGACCTGAGCCAGAGCGGAGGGTGTGGGGTTGGAGGGACAGGACAAAATTGGAAGGACCTTTGGGTAATTGGGTGCCTGAGGCCAGGGGAGGAGAGGGGGAGTCCGAGGGGGTTCTTGGGAGAGGCTTGTCACCGCAGCTGAAGAGCGGGTGAGGGGCTAATGGGACAAGACAGGAGTTCCTGCCCAAGGAGGATTTTGCTGAGAAAGAAAACTTGGCCACGTTGGTTGGTAGGCCACGTGGAAGAGGCAAGCGGGAGGGAGCTCTAGATGGCACAGGGCCCTGAGGCAGGGTGGGGGGCTCGGAGCCGGGAGCAGGCAGGGCAGGGGTGTGGAAGGCAGAGGGGTGGGTGCAGAAAAGGGAGATCTGAGGTGGCAGGAGGGTGTTCACTGTTGAGCCCTGAGGCGCCCAGGGTGGGGACCTCGGGGGATGAGGAGGATTTCCAGGCGGGACTGAATGGCCTGGGTAATCCCCGGAATACAGTTTAGTGGATAGTTTCACCACTGTGCCCAGTGAAGTTTTTCCGCGTAGTCACTGGTAATCTTAATCAGCTTACTTCTTGTTTGTTAAAGCTTTTCCTTTTTTTTTTTTTTTTAAGATTTTATTTATTTATTTGACAGAGAGAGAACACAAGCAGGGGGAGTGGGAGAGGAAGAAGCAGGCTCCCAGCGGAGGAGCCTGATGTGGGGCTCGATTCTATAATGCCGGGATCACGCCCTGAGCCGAAGGCAGATGCTTAACGACTGCGCCACCCAGGTGCCCCTTGTTAAAGCTTTTCTTTAGCAGCTAGTAGTGTCGTCTTTGCCTTATCCTGGCATCTAGGTTTCAGGGTCTGGGTCTCCCCGCCCGGCCCTCATTCCCGCCCTGCTGCACACTGTTATCTGTGCCTTGGGGGAGGAGGCAGGGTGGAGTAGGGAAAAGATAAGGGACACTTCATGCCCTTGGGCCAGGGTTTTCCCTCCGTGGGTCTCAGTTTCCTCCCCACGGACTGCCTGATTCCAAAGCCCTTTGCACACAGCCCGCTACCTGCAGGCCTCCCTCTCAGATCTGCTGTGCCCTAAGCTTGCAATGTGCCTCAGAACCAGGCTGTCACCCCAAGATAAACAAAGGTCTAAGGTTATATGGTGAGGGGCTTTGATGGGGAGGCTTGAATGCTGGGCAAGGAACTGGGGCTTCATTAGAGTAAGATCATTTCTCGGCAGTGGCGGAGGGCCCTTCTTTGAAAGGATACCTCCCCGCCTCCAGCTACTGTGTGAGTGAGAGGAGGGGCCTCATTGGCTGGGAGCACCTGAGTCATGGTGACCTCACAAAGACCGTAACACCAGCCTGGGCTGGGGGGAGACAAGGTAAGCTGAGGGGTGGCTCTGGGAAAGTCCCAGGGGTGGGGGCGGCCTTCACAGCCTCCACAAGGCAGTTACCACCTTGACCCCACCCCCCTGGGTAAAAGTTTTCCCCTGGCTGTAATTCCACAGTTAGAACTTCATACCTTTGGCTTAAAGCTGAATTTTCTGTTACCATGTGGATGCCCCAGGTGGAGGTAACACACTGAACTTTATGTCCGCAGCTCAAGGCTCCTGGGAAAAGAGTTTAGGCTTGTTTTGAGAGTATGGTGGGCGGGAGTTGGGGGAGGTGAGAAGACCCAGGAAGGAATGCCATAGACTGGGGGTAGTGGGGGCGGGGCATGAAGGCAGAGACCCTGGAAGCCAGACTCGGTCTTTATCTCAAGTTCCCCTACCCTATCCTCACCCGGGGGGGGGGGAGGGATGAGGAGGAGGAGCATTTATGGGGGGCCATTGGGGGTCAGGTGCTGTGACCCTCACTATGTGCGTTATCCATTTTCTTCCCCACACGAGTCTTACGGATTGAGTATTAAGACCGATGCCCAGCATGGTGAGGCCACCTGCCCACATTCACACTACTGGTCAGAGACCAAGTAGCTTTCAAATTCCGGTCCAGCTGACCACAAAGCCCTGGATTTGTGCATCATAACTGGGCATCAGGAGAGTTGTGTTGTTTTCACTGGACTTCTCCTCTAGGGTAGGGCCTAAGTGGCAGCNGGAATGGGGAATGAGAAATGGGAAGATGTGGCTTCACTGAGTGATTCATGGCTCAGAAATCTCTGGGGTGTTGTAGGAAAAGCTGTCAGTTGAGAGGACCTGGGTTTGAATTCTGACTGCCATTTTCTGGGGCTTTGCCAACATTACTTTAGATTCCTTACTAGTCTGAATTAACATGCCAGGAAGTGAGGATAATGATACCTATCTTGAAGAGTTGTCATCCATCCATCCACCCATCCATCCATCCATCCATCCACCCATCCATCCATCCATCCATCCACCCACCCATCCATTCCCTCACTCCACGAATGTTCCTGAACCTCCCCTGTGTGCTAGGCACCGTGTCATGTGCTGGGAAAACAGGGGTGACATGATAGCCAGAGACTGACGAGCTCATTGTTTGAGTGGAGACACGCGAGTAAACAGAGTGATCCTCTAGAACAGAGTGAAAACGTGCAAGGGGCATTTCACCCACATTGGAGGGTCCCAGGAAGACTTCCTGGAGGAAGGGACTCCTAAACTGGCATCTAAAATGTTCGATGTTAGCCAGGGGAAGTGATGGAGGGTTAGATGGGTAATCTTGGGGAAGTTTACAGGAAGAAGAAAGAGTATTTACAAAGGCCCCAAGTCAAGAAGGAGGCCAACACATCTGAGGCACTGGGAGAAGTTGAGAGTGTGGGACTGGGGAATGGATGTAGCTGGAGAGATAGAGGGGCCAGGCCTGTGGGCTGAGGGTCCTGGTAAAAGAAACAGCCATCACACTGTGGACCAGGGTGTCTCCACCATTGGCCTACCCACCAGCTATGTGATAATCACTTCGGGGAGGGGTGAAAGGGGGAGAGCTTGATAAGTCTGACTCCTTAGCCCCCTCAGAGGTACAAAGCAGAGGTCAGAAATCTGTCTTATGAAAAATATAAGCCTTACCTACACCCCATCATCTGAAAACCCATGAGGAGTCCCAGAGGGTTCTACAGGGGAATGGCATGGTTGGATTGGCATGCATTTTTCCTTTGTCTGAGAATATCTTTATTTCCCCTTCATTCCTGAGGGAGAGTTTTGCCAGATCTAGAATTCACAGTTGACAGTTTTGTTTGTTTGTTTGTTTCACCACTGGAAAAATGTGTGCAACTTCTTTCTGGCCTCCCTGGTTTCAGATGAGAAATCCTCTGTCATTCGAATGGGTGTTCTCTCATATGTAATGCTCTCTGGTTGCTTTTAAGATTTTTTTCCATTGTGTTTAGTTTTTGGAAGTTTAATCATGATGCGTTTTGGCGTGGATTTCTTTGGGTTTATCCTGTTTGTGGTTATCCTCTTCACTAAGTTTGGGATGTTTTCAACTATTCCTTCTTTGAATGTTTTCAATGCTTTCTCTTCCTCTGGAACTCTAAGAGCGCTCGATATTTTGTTTTGTATCACAGGTCTCTGAGGCAGATCTGTGTTGCAGGCCTCTCTGGTGCACCGTCTGGGGTACATGGGAGATAAAAAGAAAACCCTGGGCAATGCATCCAGTGTCATCCCTCAAGTTCCGAGGTTCCTAGACAGTCCACTGCCTTCTTCTTAGCTTTCAGAATCCATTGATGGTTTTCAGTTGAATCATTTCCAGGAGATTTAGTTGTACTTGGAAGGGAGGAGCAGGAAAAGTGAGTCTACACCCTCTTGCCTGGTACATGCATTAAAAAAATTGTGGCACAATATTGCATAGCATAAAATTCACTATTAGTGGCATTTAGTGCCTTTATAGTGTTGTGCGACCATCGTCACTATCTAGTACCCAAACATTTTTGTCACTCCACAAGGTAAGCTTGTACCCAGCAAGCAGTCCCTTCCCATTCTCCTCTTTCCTCAGTCCCTGGCAACCTCTCTCCAGCTGCCTTAATCTGCTTTTAGTCTTGCTAGAATTGATTAGTCTAGATATTCATATGAATGGAATCATACGAGATGTGGCCTTTGTGTCTGACTTCTCTCACTTCACATAATATTTTCAGTTTGTCCTTACTTAGCAAGTATCAGCATGTGATTCTTTTTTATGGCTGCGTAATATTCCATTGCACGAAGAAACATTTTGTTTGTCCATTCACCAGGTCACGGACATTTGGGTTGTTTCCACCTTTGGCTCTTGCGAATGTGCAACTGTGAACATTTTTGTACAAGTTTTTGTTGGAACATCCATTTTCCATTCTTTTGAGTACGTAGCTAGGAGTGGAATTGCTGGATCACGTGCTAATTCTGTTTAACCCCCTGAGGTACCACCAGGTTGGTTTTTACAGAGGCCGCACCATTTTACATCCCTATCAGCACTGTTTAAGGCTGTTGATTTTCTACATCCTTGCCAGCACTTGTTCTTTTCTTTCTTTCTTTCTTCTTTTTTTAATTTTTAACTTTTCGTTTTAAAAGATATCTCTAGGGGCACCTGGGTGGCACAGTGGTTAAGCGTCTGCCTTCGGCTCAGGGCGTGATCCTGGCGTTACGGGATCGAGCCCCACATCAGGCTCTTCTGCTATGAACCTGCTTCTTCCTCTCCCACTCCCCCTGCTTGTGTTCCCTCTCTTGCTGGCTGTCTCTATCTCTGTCGAATAAATAAATAAAATCTTAAAAAAAAAAAAAGATATCTCTGTGCCCAATGTGGGGCTCAAACTCATGACCCCGAAATCAAGGGTCGCATGCTCTGCTGACCGAGCCAGCAGGTGCCCCTTGTTATTTTCCATTTAAAAAATTATAGTGAGTATAAAATAATATCTCATCATGGATTTGAATTGCAACTTCCTGAGGACTAACGATGTGGAGCATATTTTTGTGTGCTTGTTAAATATTTGTATATCTTCTTTGGAAAAGTGTTCTAGTCAAGTCTCATTTACCCATTTTAAAAATGGATTGCTTGCTTTTTGGTTGTTGAGTTTTAAGAGTTCTTTATATATTCTGGGGATGTCTGGGTGGCTCGGTCGGTTAAGCATCTGACTCTTGATCTCAGCTCAGATCTTGATCTCAGGGTTGTGAGTTCAAGCCCCACGCTGGGCTCTACATGGCATGGAGCCTGCTTTAAAAAAAAGTTCTTTATATATTCTGGATACTGTACTCATCAGTTATATGACTTACAAATATTTTCTCCCATTCTGTAGGCTGTCTTTCCACCTCTTGATGATGTCTTTTGATGCACAAGTTTTTAATTTTGATGATGCCTAACTGACTTTTTTTCTTTTGTTGCTTGTGCTTTTGGTGTCACGTCTAACAAACCATTGCCAAATCTAAGGTTGTAAAGATGTACCCCTATGTTTTCTTCTAAGAGTTTTCTTTTTTTTTTTAAAGATTTTATTTATTTATCTGACAGAGATAGAGACAGCCAGCGAGAGAGGGAACACAAGCAGGGGGAGTGGGAGAGGAAGAAGCAGGCTCATAGCGGAGGAGCCTGATGTGGGGCTCGATCCCATAACGCCAGGATCACGCCCTGAGCCGAAGGCAGACGCTTAACCGCTGTGCCACCCAGGCGCCCCTCTTCTAAGAGTTTTCTAATTTTAGCTTTTATATTTAGGTCTTTAATCCTTTTTGAGTCAATTTTTGTATATAGTGTGAGGTAGGGGTCCAAGGTCATTTTTTTGCATGTTGAAACCTAGTGGTCCTACCACCATTTGTTGAAGAGACTATTCTACCTCCAATGAATGGAACTGGCAACCCTGTCAAAAATTAATTGACCATGGATGCATAGGTATATTTCTGGGCTCTCAGTTCTATTCCATTCATCTGTATGTCTATCCTTATGTCAGCACCACACCATTGAATGCAATTTTAAAGGAAGATATGTGCAGCTCGATTTGGAAAATGGCTTGTTGGGAGCAGTCCCTCCATATAGGGGTCTTAGGCAATGGGATCTGCACTAGGGTCTGGCAGTGGTGATGGAGATAGGGGGAGATATTTGGGAGCTTTTCTGGAGCCAGAGTTGGCAGAACTTGGCCAAAATTGGATGCAGCAAGTGAGAAAGAGAGTAGTCAAGGATGATAGCATTTCTGTCTTGTATAGTAGAGCCAGTTTCTAGAAATGGAAGAGAATAGGAAGGTCTGATTTAGGAGAAAGATGGCAAGTTCTGTTTTGGATTCTCTAGGTGTGAGGTGCCCCAGTGTCAGATGTGTGTGTGCACACGTAGGTGTGTGAGTGCTTTCACATATTCCAGGCCCATATAGCTGGTAAATGTGTTCTCCACGAGGAACTAGAAGATCCACTGAGAGTTACACCCCCTGAGAGCTCCAACCACCCTGTTCAAGGCTTGGAAGGGTTCACTGAGGAGAGAGGATGGGAATCAGTCAGTGATTCTCTCAGTCTCAGACAGGGTTCGCTAGCTGTTTCATAGCTGTCCTCTACCCTCCCTATTTGGGACCCTAAGGCTTGGAAAGCAAAGGCCAAGAGGTAGCTTGTGGCTGCCGAGTCAGTAGCGAGCTCCTTTGGCTCCGCTGTGTCCCACCCAAGCCCCCCCACAACCACCGCTCTTCCCAATGCACAATGTCCCTTTGGTGGAGGGTAAGACATGGGCTGCTCCTGTCACTGGCAGGCAGCTCTGAAGTCTTGCCTGTCTGTTGCGAGATGAAAGAAGAGGATGAGGGAATAGAAGAAGAATGGGGGAGACCTGTTCTTTTCTCACGGAAGAGGGAGGGTCAGCCAGGGTTGAGACCTGTAGCTTTCTGCCCAGTGACCTGGTATTATGCTCCTGCTATGTCAGAGGGGTAGAGATTGTTCTCTTCCACAGCCCAAACCACATGGGCCTTCTAAAATCCTACGCACAGCCTCAGAGGCTTCACCTGATGCGTATTTTTCCAGGTTGAAAATGCCTCTCTTCGATAACCGTGGTGTGTGTGTGTGTGCACGCGTGCACACACACCCCCCCACCTGCATGCACACAGGTGGGAGGGGTGATGAAGGGAAGATCTAGGGTTTTTTGGAGCCTGAAGATTTTTTTTAGGCTCTTCTTTAAGTAAAAGAAGACAGAATTGTGAACACCAAATTAAGTAGAGTACCCTTGGAAAGGGACTGTGTAGCCAGGGGTCCTGAATCTTTAAATTTCATTAGCTTCCGGGTCAGATCAGATCTGGTGCTGAGGGTAAGTGGATACGTCCTGCTTCTGAGGCGGGGTGCAAAGCTGTGCATGGACGAAGGCAGCTCTCACTGGGCTCCGAGCGTCTTACTCCTCTCTGGCCACAGTGCCTGGCGAAGAGCGCCAGAAGGGTAGCCATCATTTAGAGAGGGCCTTTGGTAGCCCGTGTGTTCTGTGCTAGGCCCGAAACCACCACCACCCTGGGTGGCAGGCTGTCGCTCCCCATGTTAGAGATGAGCGGGATGAGGGCCAGAGGGGGAAAGTCTCTTGGCCAGGCTCACTCAGACTAGTAAAAGTTGAACTGGGATGGAATCCAGAGCCATCCAAATCTATGGTCGGTCCAAAGCCAAACTATAAAGATGCACAGAAAAATTTATAGAATGAGCGAACGATTTAGTGAATGAGTTAGTGTGTGAATAATACATGAATACGCGATGAAATGAGCTAGCGAACGAATAAATGGATGAAGAAGACGTGAAACGATGAAGCAAGTAGCTTATTTACTGAACAGTTCCTGTGTGCCAGGTGCTGTGCTAGACTCTCTGAGATCTTGCTGCCCAGTGCAGAGACCAGATATTATTATGTGCCAACAAGGGACAAGTGGACAAGACACCCTGGGAACTTACAAGTGGACCTTACCTTTCTGGGGGCTCTGGAAGTCTCTTAAGCTGAAATTTGAAGGGTGAAGCCATAGGGGCTAGCCGGGAAGGAGTCTGGAGAAGGGTGTGCCCAACTTCTGGAAGGCCCAGACTGAACCCAGGAGCCTGGCTCTTTGGAAAAACACAGACGCATTGAGGGGTGGTGGAATGGAGTGGGGAAGGGAGTATGGAGGGGCAGGAGGAGTGAAAGAGGCGTTAAAGCCAGACACAGAAGGGCCTTTTAGGTCCTGCTGAGAATTGGAGACGCTGTCCTGAAGACAGTGGAAAAAGCCATGGAGGAGTTTAGGTGGCTGACTGGCAGAAAGAGAGGGTCTTGGCTTCCCTGAGAGCCGGTAGGGTGGGTGACCTTCCTTTCCTTGACCTCCACTTCTTTAAGTATATAATGGGGCAATAACACCCAACTTCCAGAACTCTCTGTGTGTGTGTGTGTGTGTGTGTGTGTGTGTGTGTGTAGGGCAGATCTGGTTAGCAGATGTGCATGTCTGGCCTGTTGACTTTGCTCAGCAAGCATTGAGAAAACACACTTCACCTGACTCGGTCTTCTTCTGTGTCTCCTCCCAGGGGCCCAGTCCTGCTTAAGAACACCATGAATGCAGGTGAGCTGTCCCTGGTTCCCACAGGGAGAGGAGCCCCAGTCTGGAAGTGGGGGAGGGTGGGGGAGGGTTGGGGAGTTCACCCGGCAGTCAGATTGCTGGTGTGAGGTGGGCTCTGGTTTTGAGGACTGCCCCAGGTTCTCCAGGTAGCCCGCCTCACCCAGAATAGGTAAACCGCCACGGCCTGCTTTGGGAATCCAGTGCCACAGCCAGCTGCAGAATAGTTCTAGAAATTTAGGCTGGAAGTAGGGTAACCCCTCAGGGGGCTCCTCCTTCCCCTTTACTACCTTGGTCTAGTATTTATGGACTTCCCACTGGGTGCTAGAGGCTGGGCATGTCCCAGGGACCAAGATAAGCATGGTTGTGGCCACCTCTACCAGAGGCTAGACCACGAAATGGGTCACTGGAATAAAGTAGGTTGAAGATTTTGCCAGGAGGAGCGGACGTGGAAAAGGACATCGGGAGGAGGTTCCAAGCCAAGGGAATTGCGTTGATTAAGGGCCGAGCGCTGAGAGGAAGAAGGGTGCGGTCAGAGAAACCCAGGGGATCTGGCTGGCTCCCAGAATGCAAGGGGCAGAGCTGAGTAGATGGGGTTGGAAGGGTGGGCTGGGTGTGGTCACAAAGGACCTGAGAAGTCATGCAAGGGCTTTCATCCTAAGGATGGTGGGGAGCCATGGAAAGGTATTAAGCATGACTTAGAAGGTGGAGCATGCTGAATTTGCCTTTTTCCCTCTCAGGCGCATTGCAGGGAGCTCAACAGTTGGCTATCGGAGAGAAGGGTGCAGTGGCATTGAGAGACCACCAGACCGGGCATGGCTCTGAGCCCAGAGTCTAGTCTGGTCCTCTGTGAAAGCTCGAAGGTGACACCTACTCTCAGCTTCACCGAGGTCTCAGATTTAGCCTCCGGCACCATCTCTGGGCCCCACTCAGACATGGGCCTTGTTCCTCTCGTGAACCCACCCCTGAATCCTGGCTCAGCTCTTGTTCCAGACCTTAATCCAAGTCTGAGTCCTGTCTCAGAGGAGGCCCCTGGCCTGGTGACTGGTCACACCCCCAGGCCTGTTGACAGCTGGACCGCGGGCCCCGCCTCCCTCCAAATCACCACTTCCCGCTCAGGTGAAGCCCTGGGCCCGAGTTCAAATCACGTCTCGAGGCCTAACTCCCAGAGGGCCCTAAGTCCAGCCTCAAACCTCATTCTGAGCCCCAGCTCTACTGAGGCCCAGGGTCTGAGCTCAGGGGGCCACACAGGGCCCAATTCTCAGGAGGCTTTCAACTCCCTCTCAAGCAAGATTTTTGATTTGGGTCAGAGTAACTCCAATCCTTCCAGGCCTGAAGCAAACCCATTTATAAGGCCCTATTCAAGAGAGGCCCTGGTTGTGGGCCAGTGCGTCTCCAGGCCAGGCTCGAAAGCACTCCTTATTCCAGCCTCAAACTCTTCTCTGGACTTGGACTCCAACCCGATACTTGGTGTGGGCTCAAAAACCACCTCCAAGCTGGACCTGCATGCAGCTCGAGGTTCTGGTGGGACCCTGATCCCAGATGCCAACGAGACCATCACTGTGGTTTCACATAAGATCTCTGGGTCTGTCTCAAAAGGAGCCCTTGGGGCAGCCTGGGACACAAGTTCCAAGGGAACCATCAGCATGGCTTCAAATGGCAATCCCAGGTCTGACTTGAATATGACCATCACTCAGGCCTCATGCTTGACCCTGATTCCTGGCTCCAGTGACGGTATCAGCCTGCACTCCAGCACCCGTGGACCCAACTCCACCCTTTCTCCAGCCTCGTGCATGACCCTGATCCTGGGCTCCAATGAGACCGTCAGCCTGGGCTCCAGCCTCATCTTCAGCGACACGTCCACCCTGACACTGAGCAGCCAGCAAGATTATTCCGAGGACAATAGCGTCCATGCCATACCCCTGGATGAGAATCTGGGGAGCTGGG
This sequence comes from Ursus maritimus, assembly GCF_017311325.1. NCBI lineage: Eukaryota > Metazoa > Chordata > Mammalia > Carnivora > Ursidae > Ursus > Ursus maritimus. Next base: position 60,242,346 of record NW_024423564.1, on the reverse strand, counting down.
GCGAGATGGGCAGCACTGAGACAGGTCAGTTCCCGCTGGGGTTCCCCACCTCTAATACCACAGACGAGGACACCACAGCCTTCCAAAGCATCCCAGAAGGTGAGTACAGCAAGGGCGACAGCCCCAGAGAGCCACTACCTTGGAAGAATTTTGTATTCAGACTCGTAGGGCAGGGAGGCTAGAGAAGAGGAGTGGGAAGAGGAAGGAGCAGCATACAGTGGACAGCATGCAACATATTAATTATAACGAGAGATCTAGTGCTCAGCCTCTGCTTGCTGTGTGACTTGGGACAAACGACTTAACCTCGCTGAGCTTCAATTTCCCTAACTGAAATATCTCCATATCATAACGCTTTTATTATGTCCAGGTTATGAGTCACATAACTATCCATTTCTTTCAAAATGTATGCCTCTTTCTTTCCAGTTCCATTTCAGACCTGGCTTCTCAGGTTCAAGTCTGAGCCGTGGGGCAGGCAGGCTCTAGGCTCAGCTCACCTCTGCTGAGTGTTTGACATCCTCACTAGAGTGAAGCTTGACGTCCTGTCTGCGCCTCACTCACCTGGGATACACAGGGATTCTGCAAATGAATCCCTTATTGATTTTTGATGTTGTAAAGATCTTTTCCCAATTATTTATGTCTCCAAATATTTTTGTTTGTTCCTGCACCAACTCCATATTGTGATTTTTTTTTTTGAGATTTTATTTATTTATTTGACAGAGATAGAGACAGCCAGCGAGAGAGGGAACACAAGCAGGGGGAGTGGGAGAGGAAGAAGCAGGCTCATAGCAGAGGAGCCTGATGCGGGGCTCGATCCCACAACGCTGGGATCACGCCCTGAGCCGAAGGCAGACGCTTAACCGCTGTGCCACCCAGGCGCCCCCATATTGTGATTTTTGAAAATATACCATGGCTTTATAAATATGGGTTTACAAAGGTACAATGTGTGTCTGGTAGGGTGAGAATTCCTCTTTGAAGTTCTCAGACGTATTCTGAGGACAAGAGCATCCAACTGTGCCCTGGAGGCTATTAGTAGACACTCATTCTTCCATATACATTTTATTTAAAAACAAAAACAATTTTTTTTAAGATTTTATTTTTAAGTACTCTCTACACCCAACATGGAGCTTGAACTCACAGCCCCGAAATTAAGGGTCACGTTCTCCACCGACGGAGCCAGCCGGGTGCCCCTTCTACGTGCATTTTATATTTATTTATTTATTTGAGAGAGAGAGAGGGCACAAGCAAGGGGAGGGGCAGAGGGAGAAGCAGACCCCCTACTGAGCAGGGAGCCTGATGTGGGGCTCGATCCCAGGACCCCGGGGTCATGACCCGAGCCGAAGGCAGCCACTTAACCGACTGAGCCATCCACGTGCCCTGCAAGTCAGTTTTTTCTTTAAACAGTTTTATTGAGATATAATTCATATAACCATAACATTTATCCACTAAAAGGATACAACTTAATGCTTTAAAAATATACACAGTGTTAGGCAGCCATCACCACAATCCATTTTAGAACATTTTCATCTCCCCGAAAAGAAACCCTATACCCCTTAGATGTCATCCCCAACCCGTGACCCCCAGCCCTAGTCAATCACTAATCTACTTTCTGTCTCTATATATCTATTTTGGACATTTCATGTCAATGGAATCGTACAATATGTGGTCCTTTGTGATTGGCTTCTACTTAGCATAATGTTCTCGAGATTCATTCATGCCGTAGCGTGGATCAGGACTTCATTCCTTCTTACGACTGAATAATATTGCACTGTATCCCACATGTTGTTTCTCCATTCATCAGCTGGTAGATATTTGGGTTGTTTCTGCCCTCTGGCTATTCTGAATAGGACTACTATGAGCATTCATGCATAGATTTTGGGTGGCCATGTCTCCATTTCTCTTCGGTATACCCCTAGGAGTAGGCTTGCTCGGCCGTATGGTGACTCCGTGTTCAAGTGTATGATTCAGGGGCATTAGTCACACTTACAGTGTCGTACAGCCGTTACCACTCTCTAGTTCCCGAACTTTTTCATCTCTCCAGATAGAAGCTCATACCATAAAGCAACAGCCCCCAACCCTCTCTCTCCAGGCTCTGCTAACTCTAGTCTTTCTCTGTGAATTTGCCCATTCTAGATAGATCGTGGAAGTGGCATTATATGCTATTTGACCCTTCGTGTCTGGTTTATTTCACGTAACGTTCATCTATGCTGTAGCACGTGCCAGTACTTCATTTCTTTTTACGGTTGAATAAAATTCTAAGATGTGTACCACATTTTTTCGTCCATTTACCCATGGATGGACACTTGGGTTGTTTCTGCTTTTGGGCTATTGTGAATAATGCTGCTGTTATAAACATCAGTGTGCAAGTATCTGTTTGAATCCTGTTCAGTTCCTTTAGCTACGTACCTACGTGTGGCTTTGCTGGATCACCTGGTAATTCTATGTTTAGCTTTTGGAGGAACCACTAAACTATTTTCCAGAGCAGCTGTACTAATTTGCATTTCCACCAGCAATGTACAAGGTTTCCAATTTCTGCACTATTAATCTCTCCTTGTCAACACTTGCCATTTTTCTTTTTTTTTTCTTTTTAAAGATTTTATTTATTTATTTGACAGAGAGAGAGACAGCCAGCGAGGGAGGGAACACAGGCAGGGGGAGTGGGAGAGGAAGAAGCAGGCTCCCAGCAGAGGAGCCTGATGTGGGGCTCGATCCCAGGACTCCAGGATCACGCCCTGAGCCGAAAGCAGACGCTTAACGACTGAGCCACCCAGGCGCCCCTATTTTTCTTTTTTTGAAAATATTTTTATAATAGACATTCTGAAGGCTGTAAAGTGGTATCTCGTCGTGGCTTTGATTTGCATTTCTCGGATGATGACTGGTGTTGAGCATCTTTTCATGTGCTTATTGGTGTTTGTGTATCTTCTTTGGAGAAAAGTGTATTCAAGTCCTTTGCCCGTTTTCAAATTTGGTTGTTTGTGTTTTGTTGTTGTTGAGTTTTAGAAGTTCTTTATATATTCTGGCTACTTAATTCTTTATCAGATATATGATTTGCAAATATTCTCTCCCATTCTGTGAGTTGTCTTTTCATTCTCTTGGGTAGTGTTTTCTCTCTCTCTCTTTTTTTTAAGATTTATTTATTTATTTATTTGAGAGTGAGCACATGTGTATGTGTGTGCATGAGCAGGAGAGGGGGCTGAAGAGGAGGGAGAGGGATAAACAGACCCTGCGCTGAGCTCTGAGCGACTCACGACCCTGTGATCACGACCCAAGCCGAAATCAAAAGTCTGACGTTTGACCCACTGAGCCATGCAGGTGCCCCCATAGTGTTCTTTGATGCACAAAAATTTTAAATTTTGATGAAGTTGGTTTATTTTTTCCTTTATTGTCTGTCCTTTTGGTGTTGTATTCATGAAATTATTGCCATATCCAATGTCATGAAGGTTTCCTCCTATGTGTGCTTTGAAGAGTTTTATAGTTTTAGCTTTTAATCTTACTGTTTGAGTCAGCTTTTGTGTATAGTGTGAGGTAGGGGCCCAACTTCATTCTTTTTTTTTTTATTAAAGATTTTATTTATTTATTTGACAGAGAGAGACAGCCAGCAAGAGAGGGAACACAAGCAGGGGGAGTAGGAGAGGAAGAAACAGGCTCTGAGAGGAGAGGCATGATGTGGGGCTCGATCCCAGAATGCCGGGATCACGCCCTGAGCCAAAGGCAGACGCTTAACGACTGCGCCACCCAGGATCCCCCCAACTTCATTCTTTTGCATGTGGAAATCCAGTTTTCCCAGAACCATTTGTTAAAAGGCCATCTTTCCCCATTGAATGGTCTTGGCACCCTTGTCAAAAATCAGTTGACTACACTTATTTCTGGGCTTTCTATTTTATTCCATCGGTCTGTACGTCCTTATGCCAAAACCACACTGTCTTGAACTATAGCTTTGCAGCAAGTTTTGAAATCAGGAAGGGTGTTATGAGTCCACTAACTTTGGTTTTTTTTTCTCCAAAATTATTTTGGCTGTTTAGGGTCAATCTTTGCTATTTATTTATTTATTTATTTATTTATTTGAGTTTTATTTACTGGGAGCCTGGGTGCCTCAGTCGGTTAAGCATCTGCCTCCAGCTCAGGTCATGATCCTGGAGTCTCGGGATCGAGTCCTGCATCAGTCTTTCTGCTCAGCAGGGAGTCTGTTTCTCTTCTGATCCTGCTGCCTCTCGTCCTTTCTCTCTCACTCTTCTCTCTGTCAAATAAATAAATAAAATCTTTGAAAAAAATCAAGTTTTATTTATTTAAGTATTCTCTATACTCCATGTGGGGCTCGAATTGACCTGAGATCAAGAGTCACATGCTCTTCTGCCTGAGTCAGGCAGGTGCCCCCAATCTTTGCTTTTTAAGAGGAGTATTTTGTCTATCAGCATTTTTTAAAGGTGTTATTTATGTATTTGAAAGACAGAGGGAGAGAGAGTAAGCAGAGGGAGGAGCAGAGGGAGAGAGACAAGCAGACTCTGCCCCTGAGCGTGGACCCTGAGTGCGGGGCATCCCACAGCCCTGAGATCATTACCTGAGGCGAGGCAGGTGAAACCAAGAGCCAACGCCCGACCAATCGACCAATCGAGCCACCCAGGCAACCCCTGCCCATTTGCATATTTAAAGACAACATATTTGCAAACTGCATTAGCCTTTTTAAAACCTTTTCAAGATATGTAACATGTATCAGTAAACTATGTAAAGAGTACTACTAATCTCAAGTACCGCCCGATGAATATTTACATATGTAAACTGGTAACTACGACACAGATCAAGACAGATCTTTCCGAGCAGCCCAGAACCGTCCCTTCTGACCTTTTCCATTCGATACCCCTTCTCCTGGGGCAGGATTTCTCAACCTCGGCATTACCGACATCTCGCGTTGTGCGGATGTGGGTGTGGGGGGCTGGGCTCCGCGCTGTGAGATGTGTCCCCGGGCTCCACCCAGTAGGACGGTAGTAGCAGAGATGCTTGGAAACCCTGTGACTCTTCCATTGCTCATCAGATTTGCATGTGTTTGTGCACCTGTTTATATTGCTATAGACTCATGACTTCTTAGGTTATTCGGTGAACTATAATCTGTTGCTACCGTTATTTATTGTGATACTCAAATTGTCCCCAGTTTGACCAGTGAGATCCCCTTTAAGCAAGATTTGTGTCCCTTTGACACGTCCCCATCGTTCTTTGAGATCTCTTGTTTTCTGGTACCAGATGTCTCAGGCTCGTTCTGTACTTTCCTGCCCAAATCCCAGACTCAGCCATTGCTCTGAGGAGGCTGGTTCCTTTTAGTGGAAAATGGTACCTAGGAGACAAGATCTTGGAGCAAGCCGTGTTCACAACTATTGGTGTCTCTGCCTCTCTCTATTGGCTCCAACCTCCAGAAGCCTCTGGTGGCCGAGATGGCCCTGAACCAAGTTCCAGGCACTTACAGGCCCTCAGAAGGAAAGAGGCCCATTTTCTTTTGGGTTCCCCTCAGTGCTGTTAAATAAGGGGCTCTATTGGTCCTGTTCAGCCAAGCGTCCATCCTGGGCCAATCACTGTGGCTGGGGGCATGGGATGCTTTTATTGGCCAAGCTTGGGTTCCAGGCCCACCCCTATCTGAAGACGGGGTGATGGATGGGCTTGCATAATCCAGCTTCACCTAGCTACAGGGAAAGGGTAGCCCACAGGGGAGAAGGGCCTCCTTCACCAGAAGACAGATGAGGAAATCTAGGGCTGACAAAACAGGTATCTCCTATCACAAATCAGAGTTTCATTATACGTTGTGATTGCAGCTGAAGGATGAGAATAGGGGGATGCTGAAGAAGATGAGTGAGCCCTCCTTTCCGAAGGTCAGGGAGGCCTCTCCAAGGAGGGGCAGGCAAGCAGAGATGCGAAGGAGGGGAGCCCTAGCTGGGCAATGGGGTGTGCTAGTGGAGTGGCCCAGGTAGAGGAGACCACCTGTGCAAAGGCCCTGAGGGGGAAGGTTGCCCTGGCCTGGAAGGAGGACAGTGTGGCCAGAGCACGGCGAGCGAGAGGAGAGCAGCAGGAGATGGGCTGGGGAGGTGGGCAGAGGACACTGATCCGGCAGGGACTCGAGGGTGCTGACAAGAATGGTGGCTTTATGCTCAGTGGAATGGGCTGCCACTGAAGGCTTTCAGGGAGGGCAGCACAGTCCGGCAGCTAGGGGAATAAGGATTGGAGTGGTTCAGTGGGGGAGGGGAGACAGGACTATGACACCAGATCTACCTCATATCTTTACCCTCCCTCTTGTCTCCTCGTTGAAACTGTGACATTCAGGAGTCTTCGATGAAGTGACCTCATGCCTGGTGGAGGTGCCGGGGAAGAGAGATGATGACAACAAGATGGCTCTGGTATGCTTCCTGCCCAACCCCCAGCTGACTTCCCCAGGGTGCCCCCTCCCCTCCCCGACTCTCCAGCGCCAGTGGTCCCTGTGTCTTTGCTCGGCTCTTCTTTTCTCCATGGCACTCATCACCGTCTGGTATGCACTACGCTTTACTAGTTCATCTTGGTTTTTGTTAGCCTCTCACACTGGAATGTATCCTCCATCAATCAGGGATTTTTAAAAAAGATTTTATCTATTTATTTATAGAGAGAGAGAGAGAGCGCACACACGAGTGGGGGAGGAGGGGCAGAAGGAGAGGGAGAAGCAGACTCCCTTCTGAGCAGGGAGCCTGATGTGGGGCTTGATCCCAGGACCCTGAGATCATGACCTGAGCCGAAAGCGGTTGCTTAACCGACTGAGCCACCCAGGTGCCCCTAAATCAGGGATTTTGGTCTGTCTTATTCCCAGCTCTATTCCCAGCATCTAGAACAGTGCCTGGCACATCATAGGTGCTCAATAAAGCTTTTTAAGCAACTGAATCAATTGTGAGAGGGTCTCTAAAAGGGGAAGAAAGACTGGAAATGGCCCTTTTCAGGTCACAGTCCCAACCCAGGTCTTGGCTCAGGAGGCCAGAGAAGGCCGGCACCAATAGGACTTGGTGAGGGTCAGTGGGGACAGACTGGACAGGCCGGTGGTCATGAGTGTGAACACATGCTTAGTCAGGGAGACTGGCTGGTGGACGGAGCCTGGAGGTGGGATCCACCCAAGCCAGGCCATGCAGGGGGAAGCCCTGCCCTCAGGCTGCTTCACAGGCAAACTCCAGTCCCTGGGATGCCCCAGGATGGGGCATGGGGAGAGGGTGACAGGACTAATAAGAAGTCTGGCATTTGGGAGTATCTGTCCTCATCCCATGGCATTCCTCCAGCCGTCCACCTTGTTCTTGCCACACTGGCCTTTCTCGGTTTCTCACACCTGCCATACTCATTCCTGCCCCAGGGCCTTTGCACTTGTCTTTTCTGCCAGGAGATTTCTTCTCATCTACAAAATGTGCATAATAAAATTGAAGTGAGGCCTGTGTTAATGTATGCACAGCACTGAGCACGGTGCCTGCAACAAATAGGGTTTATTACTACAGTCGTTCAACACATTTTTTTGAGTCCCTACTATGTGCAAGTCATCATTTCAGGCACTAGAGATACAAGAGTGAGGTAACATTCTAGTTACTTCAGACCTTCCTCTAGTTCTTCATATGGTTACCCCCCCCCTTTTTTTTTTGATGGTTACCTCTTTCTTGTCATTCAGGACTCAGCCCAAATATCAGCTCTCCTGAGAGGCCTCCCAGGACCCTTCAGTCTATTAACTATCCCTCTATCATCACTTTGGCAGTTTATCAGTTGTTATTTAGCAAACCACCCTCAAGACTTAGTGGTCTAAATGTTCACTCCACTGGGGGAATAAGGACTGTGGGGCCCAATATCTCATGATTCTGACATTTTTGAAAAATTTTAATTTTTATTTATTTTTACTTGAAGTGTATACAATATTATGTGAATATTATACAATATAATATATTATATTATATATTATACAATATTATAAGTGAATACAGTATTATATTAGTTTCAGGTGTACAACTTAATGATTCCACCTTTAAATACATGACCTGGTGATCACCAGGATAAACCTAGCTACCATCTGTCACCATACAAAGTTGTTACAATATTAGTGACTATATTCCCTATGTGGTACATTGCATCCCTGTGTCTTAATTATTTTATGATGGGAAATTTGTACCTTTTTAATCCCCTTCTGTTTTGCCCTCTGGCAACACCAGAATGTTTGAACATTCAGAATGAATCTGTTCTGTTTCGTTTTGTTTATTCATTTGTTTTGTTTTTTACGTTCCACATATAAGTGAAATCGCACGGTATTTGTCTTCCTCTGGCTGACTTATTTCACGTAGCACTATACCCTCTGGGTCCATCATGTTGCACGTGGCAAGATCTCATTCTTTTTTATGGCTGAGTAACATTCCATCGTGTGTGTGTGTGTGTATAGATCTCGCACACCTTCTTTATCTGTTCGTCTATTGATGGACGCTCAGGTTGCTTCCGTGTCTTGGTTATTGTAAATAATGCCACAGTCAGCATAGTGGTGCCCGCATCTTCTAGAATGAGTGCTTTTGTTTTCTTCAGCTGGATACCCAGAAGCGGGCTTGCTGGATTGTATGACAGTTCCGAAACGGTCTGGGCTCAGCGAGGTGGCTCTTCTGCTCTCTGTGCTGTAGACTGAGGTCACTCGGGAGCAGGGGCTGGAACATCCAAGATGACCCTCATCTTCCACACGGTGTCATCAGTCCATATCTAGCCCGGCTTCCTTGCAGCACGGTGCTTGGGCTCTAGAAAGAAAAGGTGGCCAATTCCCTTAAAGGCTAGGCCAAGAATTGGCGTATTATCACTTCATGGCATTCTGTTGGTCCAAGCCAGTGGGAAGATGAGCCCCGATTCAAGGGCTCTCTGTCCTCTTGATTGCAGCGGCAAAGAACGTGCAGCCTCTCGAGCCCACCACACTCCATCAGGGCCACTTGCTTTGCTTTCTTCACTACATGAAGTTAGTTTATTTCATGAGTTTTTCTTCTTCTACCTTAAGATAATGAGGACGCATAGATTAGTTGGACATCAGTAAAGGTATTCCCCTCTCTCAGGTGGCAGGATGCCTTCACCTGGGGCGCCTGGGTGGCACAGCGGTTAAGCGTCTGCCTTCGGCTCAGGGCGTGATCCCGGCGTTATGGGATCGAGCCCCACATCAGGCTCGTTTGCTATGAGCCTGCTTCTTCCTCTCCCACTCCCCCTACTTGTGTTCCCTCTCTCACTGGCTGTCTCTATCTCTGTCAAATAAATAAATAAAATCTTAAAAAAAAAAAAAAAAGGATGCCTTCACCTGACTTGGATGTGCCCTTAAGAGTGGATACTAGAAAGCCCTTGAAAGGTATTATTAGTCGTGGGATTTCGGCGGGAGGTGTCAGCACCTCTTCCGTCCCATCAGCTCCTGCCTCCTCTTCCTTAAGAGAGGGAGACTGGAGAGGGGGAGTGATTTGCAGTGCCTGAAGTCTGGTCCTCTTCCAAACTCTGCCCTTTAGGGATTATCCAGCCCCTCCCCCGCTGCCACCACAGTCTTCCCCAATCTGCACCCCACCCCAAGTGCCCCCGTGGTTTCTCATTTCTCTGGAGCCAATGCTGGGGGCTGGCAGTTGGGGACGAGTTGGTGGTGGCTGGTGGGGGTGTGTGGGCCATCCCTGAGGATGGGGGTCAGTGTGGCTCTCACTCTGTGGCTTTGCCCTCTCTGCCTCCAAGGTGGAGAATGCCATCGCCCCCCAGAAGTGCCAGGAAGGGGAAGGAGAGAAGAAGACCATGATGAAGAAGATGATGGTGTGGGAACCCCGTGCGGGTCTGTGGCATTGGGTGGGGAGGAGGTGGGAGTCCCAGTCCACCCCCTGATGAGACAAGGCTTGAGATGGGAGGAGGACAGAGGAGAAGGCAGGATGCTTGGACGTGAGCCTCGGTCCACCTCTAACTGCCCTCCAGCCCCCTGGGGGAGCTCGGCAAGCTATTTTCGTTCTGTGAGCCTGGCTCTTCTCATCTCCTCAGTACCTGTGATAATGCCTGGGCATGGGCTCGCTTGTTGGGAGGATGCAAGCCAGTGGTGAGATCACTGTAGAACCCTCACCCCTGGGAGCAGTCGTTATTATTTAATACATTATTTCCCCCAGAGATTGCTCCTGGTGGGAAACTTCCAAGAGTTTCCTTACCTTTTTGCAAAATACATTCACTTCTCAGTTATCTACTGGAATGGTTTGGGCCACTGAAGACCCCAAAATTGTATTTAGCTTTGGGTCCCTTAAAGAGATCAAATCCTTGCCCTTGATAATTTAACAAACATTAATTGAGCACCTATTGTGTGTAGATGGGAGATCAAAAGTGAGAAGTAATTAGGACATTTTGCTTTTATTTTGTATTTATTTATTTTGAAGATTTTATTTATTTGAGGGAGCCAGTGAGCGAGCATGAGCAGGGGAGGGGCAGAGTGAGAGGGAGAAGCAGACCCCGCTCAGCAGGAAGCCCAGTGCTGGGGCTCAGATCCCAGGATCCCAGGATCAGGGCCCAAGCTGAAGGCAGATGCTTAACTGATGAGCCACCCAGGGGCCCCTATTTTCTTTTTTTTAAGATTTTATTTATTTATGTGACAGAGAGACAGCCAGCGAGAGAGGGAACACAGCAGGGGGAGTGGGAGAGGAAGAAGCAGGCTCATAGCGGAGGAGCCCGATGTGGGACTCGATCCCCGTACGCCGGGATCACACCCTGAGCCAAAGGCAGACGCTTTAACGACTGCACTACCCAGGCGCCCCGTCCCTATTTTTTATTTTTAAAGATTTTATTTATTTATTTGAGAGAGAGAGAGAGAGAGAGAGCGAGCTCACAAGCTGAGGGAGGCGCAGAGGGAGAGAGACAAGCAGACTCTGCACTGAGCAGGGAGCCCAACGCAGGGCTCGATCCCAGGACCCTGAGATCATGACCTGAGCCGAAGGCAGACGTTTAACTGACTGAGCCACCCAGGGGTCCTTAGGACATTTTAAAAGGAATTCACGTGGACCCCCTTCAAGATCCATTCATGGCGTTTTGGGCGGGCAGTCCATGGTTTAAATACACCTGCTTACTGCAAGGCCGCTGAAGCCGGGTCTTGCTGGGCCCTGTGTGTGGGGTGCGGCTGGCTAAGGTGTGGGATGTGTTTGGTGGCCTTGAACGGAGCTCAGGACAGGGTTTGAGCCATGAGCTGGCTCCCCCACTGGAGGCCTGCATGGTGTGGAGGTGGGGAGTTCCGTCCAGGCTGAGGGGCTGCCGCGGCCTGCACCCTCTGCGGAACGGTGGCCTTGCCCCCCTCACTGGCCCCTCTGTGGTCCCCTGTCCAGAGGCAGATCCAGGAGGAGCCACTGGATTCCCTCTCAAGCACCGTCCGCTGGCAGGCCATCCATCCTCCACACCCACTTGCCCCCTCCCCACCTCATCTTGCTCAGGCCATGCCCAAGCCCCCAGCTAGGCCCCCTCCTCCCAGCCCTGCATCCTTAGCTGCCTGCCACCGGCCACAGGCCCCCTCCCTCACTGCGTGCCCTTGCTTTGTGTCTCCGCCAGTCACACCCAGCCCGCCCTGGGTGGGCAAGAAAGATCAGAGCTGGTGAACACGTGCGTGAAGAGTGTGTTCTCCCTCCCCTCTGTGCAGGCCATGCAGGAGAAAGACGAGGCCAAGGCTGAGACCATACAGGTGAGTCGTCAGGGCTGTCAGTGTCCTTAGAGTAAGGTGCATTTCTGATCTCCCAGTGGGGAGAAAAGGAGCGTTCCAGAAGATGGATGTAAATCTTCACACTCCTACTCAAGCCGCATGACCTCACCTCTCATGGCCTGAGCAGGCACTTGATAAATATTTGGTGAATGAGTGAATCTTCGGAATAAGGGATTGCTCATTTGGGGTGCTCTGTCCCCTTGTGGGTCTTGCCCTAAGAGAGGGATGCGAGCATGTGTTGGCCCGTGGAGGTGGCAGGGATTGGGGGAGGAGGGCTGAGGACTGGGTGAGCTGGGGTGAGGCCTAGCTGGGGGGAGGGTAGAACGTCAAGGGGCTCCTGTGAGCATCTTCCAACCTTGGTGGGTGGTCCCGGAAGTGGGTAGAGGTGACCCTTAGTGCAGGATGTAGGGTCAGTGGGGGAGGTTCAGGGAGAGGAGTTTCCGCCCAGAGGGAGGCACATTCATTCATCCTTTCATTCAGCAAATACGCACAGTGCCCACTCCGAAACATCAGGGGCCGGGGGATACAGTAGAGGAAGGGCAGCGGGGAGATGGACATTGTCAAAGAATCATATGAATAAATGCACGTTTGTAGCAGTGGTAAATGTTGCAAGCCAGAAGTACTTGGGGCTATAAAGAGCCTAGGATGGATGTCCTGCCCTAGGTGGGGGTGAGGGGTCATGATGCTGCAGCTGAGAGGTTAAAGAAGAATTAGTTAGCTGGTGGGGGGGGGGTGGCAGAAAGAAGGGCATGCCAGGCAGAGGGAACAGTCTATTCAATGGCTTGAGGACAATGGGAACAAGGTGACTGCAAGAATGACAAGGGAGCCATGTGGCCGGAGCCCAGTGGTTGAGGCAAGAGTGCTGGGAAGCGAGGCTAGAGGGCAGTGGGGGCCAGACCACACTGGCAGCAGGAGGGCTCTGGGTCCCAGGAGGTGGTGCACTGAGACAAGACCCAAAGGAAAGGTGGGGGAATCCCTGCTGCCTGGGAAGAGACCAGGCAGCCCTCTTGCAGTACCAGGCCCAGACAGCAGAGGTCAGTGCTGAGCAGTGATGTACCCTGGATGGAGGGGAAGGGGAGGGAGTTGCCAAATGGGGCCGGCTTGGTGGTTGTGGGGTAACCTTGGTGTGCACAGAATGGGGAAGCCTGGACAAGGACAACCTGGGAGACAGACAGATGTGACGAGCTGGCAGAAGGAAAGGAGGCAGGGGACAGAGGGTCTTCCCAGAGTGGCTCAAACCCTCTCTTCAGCCTTATGTGTATGTAATGCCTGCACCTTCCTAAGACCATTCTGGGACTGTGGTGTGGCTAAGGGAGAGGGAACCTGGGCAGGGGAGACGTGGCTCCCTGCAGGGGCAACTTGGAAAATCTATTTGGGTCTAGGGGTAGCAAGCAAAGAAAGCATCAGAGAACTTCCCAGAGACAATAATAAAAGGAAGGCTGGCCCTCCCGTTCATCAGGCTCTTACAGCTCTAGTGCCGTTGTCCCACCCATCCTCTCATTTGTTCCTCATGACTCAAAATCACCTTGTCCTGTGAGCTTGGACAAGTGAGTCCTCATTTGCAAAATGAGAAAAACACTTTGAGGGGTGCCTGGGTGGCTCAGTCGTTGGGTGTCTGCCTTCGGCTCAGGGCGTGATCCTGGTGTTATGGGATCGAGCCCCACATCAGGCTTCTCTGCTGGGAGCCTGCTTCTTCCTCTCCCACTCTCCCTGCTTGTGTTCCCTGTCTCTCTGGCTGTCTGTCTGTCAAATAAATAAATAAAATCTTTAAAAAAAAAAAAGAAAAACACTTTGAGGACAAAGTGATATGGTTGTGCAAATCACCAGGCACTGACCTGGCCCATGGTAGATCCTTAGTCAATGTTGGGGCTCCTCTTCCTCCTCCTTTAACGTAGGACTGCAGGGATAATAATCACCAATTTCCTTTTTTTTTTTTTTTTAAGATTTTTAAAATTTATTTGAGAGAGAGAGTGAGAGTGGGAGGGCCACAGGGAAGGAGAGAATCCCAAGCAGACACCGCGCTGAGCACAGAGCCCAATGCCGGGGTCAGTCCCAAGACCCTGAGATCATGACCTGAGCCAAAACCAAGAGTCCGACGCTTAACGGACTCGGCAACCCAGGCACTGCACCGATTTGTTAATAAGGAAACTGTAACCCATGGCGGGGAGCGGGGAGTAATTTGTCCACTATCACACCTCAAGTTAGTCTCCGAGGAGGGGCAGGAAAGCAGCTCCCATGGGCCGAGTGCCCCTCCTCCCCTGATCCATAGTCGGGGTTGCAGGCTGGGTCTGCTCCAGAGCCTCCTAACGGCTTGGTCCTCCTCCTGTCCACAGACACTTTACCGTCAGACCCTGGAAGCCCTGCAGACACTGCTCAAAGCCCTCTTTGTGGAGGACCCCACTCCCGCTGGACTGAAGAGCATCTTGGAGGTGTGGGGGCAGGGAGGAGAGCAAGGGCAGAGGGGAAAGGAGAACGGGCCCCGGAGCGGTGGGGAGGCTGTGCCCAGAAGGAGTGGTTTGACTTCTGGATGTCACCTTGTGCTAGCGGTCTGCCCCCGGGGCCCTCTTACAGGCCCTGTTGCAAACTCGGGCCCGTCACTCTCCCTGTGCCCCGTGCCCCTGTTCTAGCAGCCACCATAGCTTTGCCTTCTCCGTTCTCATCCCTCCCTCTCTCGTCTATCCTCATGACTCTCCAGCTATCATCTCTCTCCTCGCTGACTTTCATCCTCCCACTGGTCTTCCAGTCCTAGCTTCAGCTTCTGGACCCCATGTCTCCCTATGCTCCAGGAGGAGGAGGAGGGGGGCAGTGGACAGTTGCCTCTATGTCCTCCTGGAAGCTTCCTGCTGACTGGTGAAGGCTGACCTGAGTCTCGCCCTTGTCCTCACAGCCCCTGGGGCCCTGGATGAACTCCGGGAAGGCCCATGAGCGAGCACGGGCTGTGAACAGCAATGTCTCTGTGTTGAACCACACGCTTCTGACTCTGCCTTTCCTTGTGAGTGGTCCCTGGGAGGGGAGGACACTCTCGGGGAGAATCTTCTTGGCTCTAAGGGAGCCGGTGCATCTGTCCCAAGGTTCCCAGGTGGCCCTTGTCATTTTCAGAGGCGCTCCTATCAGGGCCAGACCATCCAGCTCTGTTCACTAATTACATAAGAGTATTGCATAATAGTATTGAACCTATAAGACTCGGTCCCTGAAGTTATGACACAAACAGATGTCGTCGGGCTTCCCGGCGCTGGGGCTTCTGCTGGGGAGGCTCATCCTTCGCATCGGGGATCCTGACGAGGAGATTGGCCGGGAGGCTCTGGACGGCATCATCATCCTCTACACCATCCTGGAGCTCCCAAAACGTAAGTCCTTCGGGGTGCCTCGGAGGCAAGACGTCTAGCGGGGGCTCAGCCTGGGGATCGGCTGAAGCCTTGGCAGCAAGGCATGGGGAGAAGCTGGAGGAGCCCACCACAGGGGCTGACGGGGTCTGCAGAAGCCCACAGTCCCCACAGACCCAGAGCACAGAGGCTACAAACAAACCTATTTTGATTGAAGCCGTCCTGCTCTCTGAGCCCCTCCTCGTCCTTCCAAGCGTAATCTGTGGCTCCCATTGTCACATTCTTACGATGGCACCGTGCACACGTGGGCATGGTAGCCTTCATGTGCCGAGCGCAGGGCAAGGCTGTGTCTTCGTCACCACTGCATTCCCACGGTCTAGCCCTGGGCCTGGGCACATGGTGGGTGCTCAGTGGATGTTTACTGAGTGAATGAACAAAGAACAGGTCCCACGTTAGAATCGGAGTGGCTACAACCTGTAGACCCAGGTTAGGGAGCTGGGGATGTGAAATGGGCCGACCCAGTCACCGGGCTGGTGTCCGACCTCAGTGGCTACCTGCCCCCTTCCTTTCTCCATGATCCCAACCACCGGCCTTTGCATGTTGTGTGAACTTCCCCGGAGCCAGAGTGACCTGGCAATCTGAAATCACAGTTAACTGGCTATCCTGTATTTTACCTGGTGACCCCAGACCCACACTCTCAAGGGTGAAGTGGTTGTCCAGGCCCCCTGAGTATAGGGAGCAGCAAAGCTGGGCTATGAACTTGGGTCTTTCTGATTCCAGGTCTCAAACTTCTTTCCTTTACAAATAACCCACACACTGGGTCCATAAGGTCCCTCTGCCTCGATGGGCCTTTCTTGTGTTTATATCTTATATACCCCCAGGGAACCAGGTAGGACCCAGGCCACGTCTCAGTAAGGCCTTAGGAAATGAGCCTGAAATGTGTTTCCTTCAACAGAAAGCATGAAGCCACCTTGTGCCAGGTCTAGTCTAGGCACTGAAAACACAGCGATGCAGTCAAATAATCCTCCCTGTTGCGCTGCCCTTCTCGTTGTCAGGAGACCATGAACAAAATAAACAAGTGATACGTGTAGTGAAGTCAGATAACGATGAGCACTAAAGAAAACACATCAGAAAAGGGGCTTTGGGAAGGCCAGGGTAGGGGGATTGCAATTCAAAGAGAATCACCACATACCTACGGCCGAAATCAAACCGACAGCTCACTGGTGGGACATGGAGCCACTGGAACGCTCGTGCGCTGCGGGTGGGCACATAGTGGGTCCGACTGAAAACCATTTGGCAGCATCCCCTGAAGCCAAAGCTACAGCTACCCTAGGACCCAACAGGTACACTCCTGGCTACATACCTAACAAATGGGTACGTACGTTCACCGAAAGGCACGGACTAGGCATACCAGAATGTTCGTAGCGGCACCAATAGCTGGACACGCCCCAGATGTCCATCAGAAGTAGGCGAGAGAAATAAACTGTAGAGTATTCACCCCACGGGAAATGAGGCAGCACCACGGACCAACGAGCTGACGCTCCTTGCAACAGCGTGGATGGCTCTCACCGCATGATGTCGGGGGAAAGCCAGGCACGTGGGAGAACACAGGAGAACATGCCACATGGCGTCCAACAGCGAGAAATCCAGCCTGTGGGTTTAGGAGTCAGAACAGTGGTTACCTGAGTGTGTGTGGGGGGGCAGGGGATGGGAAGGAGAGCGAAGAGGGGCCTCTGGGGTGCCGATCGTGTTCTGTTGCTTGACCTGGGTGCTGGTTACCTGGATGTGTTCACTCCGTAAAATCGTACCAAGCTGGTTATCTATGATTAGTGTACTTCCGACATCTATGTGTAACAAAAAGTTTTAAAAAAAAAGGGTGGTCGGGGCTCACTGAGGCTTTCTTCTTGCAGGAACCAGAGATAAGGAAGAGACCAATAAGGAGGAGCTGTACGAGAGCAACAAGCGATTCCTGGGGCCCTACAACCCTGTCAGCCCATGCCAGAATATTCTGCGTGTGATCGCGGTGACTGCCCGCTGCCCACCAGCTCTGGGCCTTCCTGGGAATGGGGGAGAGGGGCAGTGCCAGCCCACCCCAATGTCTTCTCCCCCTCTTCCATCTTTCCAGGCTCAAGTCCCCTTTAAGGAAGCCTTCCCCAACCACACGGGGCCCACCCTGAGTGCCCCCTCCTGCTCTGGTCCGTGCCTAAAAGCATGTTATTCCATTCTGGGGGCAGGGGCCATGTCTCCCCTTCTTTTGTAGCTCCTGCCCAAAGGCTTGGATACCCACAGAGTCTGCACGGCCTGCCCTGCTGCCCTCCGCGTGTATCTGGTGGGGCTGTGCATGTGTGTGTGGCTCGCTTGGGGTCCATCCGTGGGTATCAGTATCTCTGTGCCTTTGTTCCAGGAGTTTGGAGACTTCCTGGGGCCCCAGCAGGTAAAGGACCTGTTGCTAGCAGCCCTGGAAGGCTTGAAAGGCAGCTCGGAGGCCCGGGGGAAGGACTCTGGGGAGATGATGCAGCTGGCCTCGGAGGTCACACTCAGCTCGGTACTGGAATGGTACCGCCACAGGGTGCTGGAGGTGGTAAGCTCCCTGGGGGCAGGGGCTGAGCCAAGAGACCCCACAGGGCCTGCTCAGCCCTTGGGACCAGCCATCTGGCAGTGGCAGGGTGGGGGGTGCGGGAACCCCTGAGCACTGGGGACAGGGCAGGGGTGGTGGTGGCTGAGTTTTAGGTCCCTCCCACTTACAGGGGAGAAAGAACTCACTTACTGATCTGGTGGGGGGTGGGGAAGGCAGTGAGGACAACTGGCTGTCTCCCAGGGAAGGAACGCTGCTCCCCTCCTCCCCATCTCTCTCCTGTTGCCTTCCTCTCTCTCTCTCTCCTCTCCCCTGCCCCTTATCCTGTCACCCCCACGTCCTTCCTCCTCCCCTCTCCCTGCTCTCCCCATGCCTGGGCTTCACCCGGCTGCCTGGCCGCTCACGGCTGCTCTGGCTGTGCCCCAGATCCCAGAAATCATGCAGGGCATCTACGCGCAGCTGAACCACATCCAGGAGCCGCGGGCCCGCGAGGTGGCCCTGCTGCCCATCTCCCTCTTGGCCAGCTCCTTCATGACCGAGGTGGTTGTGGCCCTGCTCACGTGCCCCCTCCCGCTGGACAGGTACCAACTGAGGGGCTCCTGCCACCACACCTCAGAGGGTTGGAGCAGCCCCCATCCTGGGCTGGGAGCCTGTCCTCCCACCCAGAGCAGGCCCTGGCCCTCAAAGCTGGCCCCTTCTCCGTATGATCTGTGGTGCTTATGACAACCATCAGGCACTTCCGACCCACTGCTGGATGTCCGTGCCGAGCACGGACACCTTCTCTCCTTAGTACAACCCCACTCTGCAGGTAGGGAAGCTGAGGGGAAGTTCCCTGTCCTCGGCACCCAGTGGGCAAGCAACGGCATGAGGTCCTAAACTCAGATTTGACCAACTCCAAGCCCAGAGCTCTAAGGATGCCATAGAAAGGAGGCCTGAGTGTTGGTCCTGACTCTGCCTCTAGCTGCTGTGTGGTTTGGGGAGTTCACTTGCCCTCTCTGGGCTTCATTTTCCCCCAGAGGCAAAAGGGGGAAATACTCCCTGCATGGTTCCCACTCCAGATGGCTTGTGGTGACAAGCAGTGTAACCAGCTGGGCTGAGTGTGTGCCCAGGGCCAGACCGTGCAGGGGAATGCTCCCTGCTCTCGGCCTTCGGGGAGCTCGTGGTCTGACGGGGGCAGAGGGCACTGTGGCCAGAGAGCCCAGACTGACTGCTCCAGCCTCCCAGCCCAGGAAACACTCCCACACCTTTGAATGAACAGAACAAGGCAGCAAGTGTGCAGCCCACGCCCTAAGATAGTGAGCGTGTGCAGAATTGTGCCGAGCTGTGCTTCTAGTGGGGACAGTTGGCATCATTCGTGGAGGCCAGGGAGACCGGCTGGGAAGGTGAGGGCCAGGGGGCCATGTCCCTGTGCTCCCACCTGGAAGAATTTCACCCTTTCTGGCCACACTCCCCCCCCCCCCCAGGGGGTTTCTTCTTGGAATCACCAACCTTCAGAGTCACAAGACTGGCAGGGCCACATCTGACAGTGGAGTTGCTGAGCATGTAAGACAGAGCAGTGTCGGGGGCTCCTCCGCCCAGGCGTCCTTGCAGCAGCCCGTGCAACAGGCCAGACAGAGCTGGGACGAGATGTGAGGAGGCCCGGCTCTCAGGTGCCACGCTGGTGCTAGCCTGAGCCCGAGACAGATGGCCTCCTTCCATCTTGTGCCCTGGATGCCTCACACGCCTCACCCTTGTCTTGCCTCTGGGCCTAAGAGCTGGACCCTTGGGCCTCCCCGGGGAAAGGGGTAGGAGCTGCCCTGGCTGAAAGGGCTCCTAAGAACTGCTCTCTCTTACAAAAGATCTATAGACTTTGCTTCTGGGGTCCCCACGGGGACAAGCCAAGTCCCAAGAGTCACTGCTCCGTGGGAAGCTCAACGTTACAGCCTCTTTGGTTCTTACAGTTAATTTATAGTTCCTCCCAGCCCAGATGCAATGTACCAATTGGGTCATTTTCACCATAAGCAATGTTGCCTAGCAACATAGTTGACATACTATCTTTATCAGGTTTCCAGGGGAACAGAGCTAGGAAGTTAATGGAAGGTTCAAATGCTCATGCGGAAGGGGAAAGGGGTTCCGTTAACCCTCTCGTGCACCACTGGCTTTCAGCTCCCCACAATCGATAGGAATGCCCACAGGCTGGTGCTGGCTGGCCTAGAGGCTTTCCCCTGCCTGGAGTACTGCCTTGTAAGGAGACAGGTGCAGGCACGCCTTGATATTATGTGACCAATGCAAGGTCCAGGGCCCAAGGGGCCCCCTGGCATAGAGGAATGACCATTGGCTTTGAAGACACCAGACCTGGTCACTTCCTGACTCGGCTGCTCATTAGCTGTGATGTCTTAGACTAATGATTTCACCTTTCTGAGCCCCAACTCCGCATCTGTAATATGGGAGTAACAACCCACCTTGAGGGCCATTTAAGAATTCAGTGAACTTGAATGTCTCGACTATCTTGTTTACATCTATATACCTAGAGATTTGCCTGGTGCCTGGGGTACAGCAGATGCTCCGTATTTGCCACATAAATTGTGTATAAAGCACTTGGCATGATACTGGGAAATAGGGTTTTCAATCATCGTTAGCCCCCTGCCTCTTAGAGAGTGTTTTCTGGACCATTCCTCACTGGCACACCCATGGATACCATTTTGATGGCATCTTCCCTTCTCCTTCCCCAAACCACTGGGAGGCAGGCTGGGCAGAGCACCCTGGTCCCCACTAACCATCTCCACCCCCGACCCCCCAGCAACGGCGCAGAGATGTGGAGGCAGCTGATACTGCGCAAGCCCAGCTGTGACGTCCGAGACCTCCTGGACCTGCTCCTGACCAGCCTGAAGGAGAAGCCCTTCACCAAGAAGGGCCGGGCCTCCATCGTGCCCCTAGCGGTGAGCACCCGCCTCGCCTACCCCATGGCCGCGGGGTCCTGCGCTCCCCGCCGCTCCCCTCCTGCCGAGCTGGGCACGTCCCGCTCCCGGTGCCCCGCTCGGGTGGCTTGGGCAGGTCGGTCTCCGGCTCCTGTTTGTGACCCACTGGCCGGCACAGTGCTGCTGCTCACAGGGAGGGCGGCGGCCCGGGAGGGGGGTCTCACAGACCTGCCTCTGAGAACTGGCTTGGCTACCGGTACTCATTTGGGACCCGAGCAAGTGACTTCTCCTCTGCGTCTGTACCGGGAATGATAATGAGGAAGTCTGCCTTCTGTGGTGGTCATCCAGGTAAAATGACGTAACGCATTCACTGATTAGTGACGTCACATGCTTGCTGCCAGGCTCCGAGCTCAGCCCTGGGAGCACAGAGGGAAAGGCGGCTCTGACGGCAGGAAGGGGACTGGGTAGGGGGACAGATTGCTCTCTGCCTCTGCCATTGTCACCCTGGTCCTAGCCAGCTGGATAATACCCCTGCTTATTTCTCTGCTTCCACCCCAGCCCCTCCAATCTGTACCACAGCCAAAAAATCTTTGAGAATGCACATCTGCTCTTCTCAATCCCCTCAATGGCTTCCCATTGCCCTTGAGAATAACACAGTGTTCCTACCTGTGTTGCAAGGCCCTGTGCGCCACTCAGGCCTTGCCATACTCCATGGTCCCTCTTACTCGCATGGCTCCAGCCTTGTTCTTTGTCAGAAATTCATGCACACCATGCTGTCTCTGTCACAGGGCCTTTGCACATGCTGTTACCGCTCCTGAACTGCTCTCCGCTAACCTAACTTCTGCTCATCCCTCAGTTCTCAATTCAAGCATCAGCTCCTCAGGGAAGCCCTCCCTTATCTCCCTGACATCATCAAATCTATGCATATTACACTTCGCTTCACATACTTTATCTTCGAGGAGTTTACCCCAATTGTGATTTGATGTGTGGGGTCTCTTGAGTAATCTGTGAGATGCATGAATTCAGTGCCCGAGCCTCTTTTGCTCACCGTGATATCCCCAATGGCTGACATACACCTGGCACATAGTAGATGCTCAAAAAAAGTTTCGTTGGACTGATTTATTTATTCAACAACATTAATTGAGCACCTACTATGTGCCAGGCACACTCATGAATTCTGGGGATTCAGTAGAGAGCAAGACATTCTGTTGGAGGGAAGGGAAGGTGGTAACCCCTTTACAGAGAAGGACGCCGTTGCGCGGTCACATCCCAGGTCTTTGCCAAGGTCACAGAGCTAGTGAGTGGTGGGGCCAGGGCTCAAGCCCAGATCTCCCACCTCTGAATCCTGTGCTTCCCCACCGGGTTTCTCTGCCTCTCTCTCCCAGCACTGAGGTCTACGAATAAGGCATGAGCCTCCATTCCTTCCCTGATTCGGTCATTCAGCCTCTCCTCTCTTAGTGTATGTTAGTGTATTCTTGAGTCACTCATTTGTGCCTTTGTTCAAGCATAGTTTGAGCATGGATACAGCCCAGACTAATTTTTATATCATGATGTTGATAAACAACGTGAGCAAGATTGAGCCAAGAGCAGAGCCCAATGGCACATCACTAGAGACTTTTCTCTGCAGCGCAGACCGTGCTCTTTGGACGCAATTGTTATCTTTGGTCTACTGAGAAACGTAAAGGCTTTGAGTCTGAGGTTCATCTTAGCTCTGCCACTGCCTCGCTGTAGGATCTCGGTCAGTCACTTCCCCCTGTCTAGCCGTGGTATTTTGACCTGTAAAATGGGCAGGAAGAGTCCTGCCTTGTCTATCTTCCCTTTCCAGAAGAGTGAAATGGTGTGTGTGGAAGGGCTTCCTAGGCTGTAAAGTGCAAACGACTGCCAATCCTTGTTCTCATCCAGCCTGCGTTGTGTCCCCTATTTCCCTGGGACTATGCCGCGGGCTCGGTCACTTCACAATCAAATACTCTTCCCTTGGGCCAGCAGCATGGGAGCACAGACCTTGGTCACTTCTTTGGAAAGCGTTTTCACCTCTGTCCTCATTCACTCTCCACCACACCTGTGGGGCTGGCAGGAGGGGATCCGCGACCCCCCTTACAGAGGACGAATGACTCGGAAGCTCAGAGAGGGTCAGGGAGTGGTGGGGCCAGAATGAGCCATCCAATCTCATGACCCCAGCCCATCACCTCCTCCCGTCCCGGCCCCTGCATTGTTCTCCTGCCAGTTAGAGAGGCCTCGGTGGACCGAGTGGGAGGCTAGATGGCAGGTGGAGAAGTGGGACAGTGAGCGCCGATCAGGTCCCAGGGAGCATCATGGGCCAAACGCCAATAAAGCCAAGTTCCCGGGACTTCGGTGGGCTGGTGCGGGGACTGACGGATCAGTAGGCAGTAGGCGTGGAGTGACAGAGTCCAGCGGTGGCAGTGAGAGCGGCCAGGTTTAATTGCCCAAAGTGAGGGGACAGCTGGTGTCCCACCGTGTTCTCCGTGCCTGTGTTATGAGTGAGGAAAAGGCAGGGCAGGATGGATACAGCTGTGTCCAGGTGTCTGAAAGCCTGGGGTCCAGTCACAGCTCTGCTCCCAAGGGCCGCGTGACCTGGACCAAGTGCTTGTCCCTCTGAGCATGTCTCCTCACTTGCACCATGGGATCGAGACTCCACCCCACAAAGGGTGACAGAGCAGCCCTCCGCCCGATTCTTCCAGGGGTGTGTCAACACCAAAGAGGCAGGCCGTTGTTCTGGGGTAGGGCTCACCCAGAGAGCCAGGAGTTGGGGTGCAGTGGGGGGTGGAGAGATCTGGGCCCTCCCAACTTGAGCCAGAGAAGAGCAAAGAGCCAGGTCCAAGGTGCTAGAGAAGCAGTCCAGGCCCCTGCCGGGAGTCTCCAGCCAGCCTCCCCTCTGCCCCCAGGCAGCCAGCGGCCTGTGTGAGCTCCTGTCGGTCAACAGCTGCGTGGGCCGCGTGAGGCGCATCTACCCGCAGCTGCTCCTGGCCCTGCTCGTTCAGGTCCATTACCACATCGGCCTCCACCTGCCTGGCCGCATGGCTTTCTGCAAGGACGCCAAGAAGGACCCTCGGCCTTCCATCTTCGTACCCGTGCGGTATGTCCTGCTGTCCCCGGCTGGGGGAGGGCTGCCTAGCAAGGGCCCTTCTAAAATCTTGAGGGCAGTCAATCGGTAGAAATTAGCTTTGGGACTAAAAGAGAAAACAGAAGCGTCTTTTTTAGGAGAGCCAATTATTTTTGGACAACAACTATTTGGGAGCACCTGCTGTGGTGTGTGTGTCAGACCTGCCTGGCGCTGGACGACGGCAAAGAACCAGCCCTCCCCCAAGGAGCTCACAATTTCATGTTTCCTCCTCCCTCCCTAGACATATTATTTGTATTAGATTTGTATCCAAGGCCCACCTTTTTATTTTATTTTATTTATTTTATTATTTTATTTTATTTTTTAAGTGGATTCCACGCAGGGCTTGAACTCACGACCCTGAGATCATGACCTGAGCTGAGATCAAGAGTCGGATGCTTAACCGACTGAGCCACCCAGGCGCTCCTCACCATTTTATTTTTAATTATTAACCCATATGGGTAATATAGGCACATGGGTAAAAATCCCAAAAGACATTGAAAGTGAGTCTCCTTTCCTCTCCTTCCCCAGTGAGCCTCCCCAGAACTAGGTTCGCTCGTATCCTTCCACAGGTGGCCGATGCAGAGATAAGCACACGCTTCTGTTTCTATTCTTCCACCCAGAGTGGTGTACTTTACAGTCACACACTTTGCTTTTAGCATGCGCGCTTCCGAGAGCACGCACACAGAGCTGCCCCATTATTTGTAACAGACACACACTATCCGTCTGAGTGGCATTCCAAGGTGCCATGCTTTATTTAACCAGAATCTTCTTGGTTTAGGCACTTTGCGCTTACCGACAAAGCTGCGGTGAGCTCGTTTATATGTCTTTATGCACGCGTGTGAGTGTACAATGTAGGACGGATTCCTGAAAGGAGACTGAGTGCATCAAAGGGTTTCTGCATTTACTCGTGAGCTGGGACAGAAGCACGTGGTGGAAAATGTTCTTGACCAGTGAGTGATGAAGGGGAAAATGGAGTTCCCCCTCAAGCACCTAGGTTGCCACATGGCCTCGCCCAGAAGTCACCGCATCCAGGAGGGTGTGAGAACGGCTGTCTCCCATGCCTTGGCCAGCCCAGTGGAACAGAAGATATTTATATCTTCGCTGATCTGAAAGTGGAAAAAAAAAATGCTGTCATTTTTGTTTGCATTTCTCTTATTATGATTGAGGTTGAGGTGGAAATGTCATTCGGGTTTTCTTTTTTTCAAGATTTTATTTATTTATTTGAGAGAAGGAGAGCGAGCGAGTGCATGTGTGAGTGGGGGAGGGGCAGAGGGGGAGGGAGAGGGAGAATCTCGAGCAGACTCCCTGCTGAGCATGGAGCCCCCACTCGGGGGTGGGGGGCTCCAACCCTGAGATCATGACCTGAGGCGAAACCCAGAGTCCGGCTGCTTAACCAGCTGAGCCCCCAGGTGTCCCTATGTTCCCTTGTCTGTGAGCAACGTTTGCCCAATGTTATATAGGACTGTTGGGAATTTTTTTTGTTAATTTGTAAGAGCGTTTTATATGCTAAGGACATGAAGTCTTTGTCAGTTGTATTCCACTTAACCGGTGACTATTTTATGGTCTTGGCCATTCAGGTCTGGGTTTGTATGCAGTCAAGTTTCTCAGTCTGTTCTCCTTTGGCTTCTGCTGTGGGGATGCTCGGGGAGGTCCCCCGTGAGGGGCTGAGGGCACAGGTTGCGAGGCTGGGCTTGAAGTCAGAACACCTCGGATTTGAGTACTGGTTCCATCATTTCTGCTTTGTCCTTCGGGTAAAGGTTTAACCCCTTGGCAGCTTGGTGGGCTTGCCTATGAAATGGGGTAAGCGATTCCTGCCCCACAGGTGTGTTGTAAGGACCAAGTAGGCCCCGCCTCCCAGCGTGACACCCGGTGCCAAGGCCGCGGCCCCGCCCCTGACTCGTAGGGACGTAGAGGGACGTAGACGGACGTAGAGGAGGTGCTGGGGGAGGAGGAGGAAGAGGAACCCACCATGGAAAAGGTCTCCACCGTCGAGTAATAAAGGGTGCGATCTCTCGACTCGGAGGGCCTCCCTGAGCAAGGCCCCGGGCAGGGGAGCTAGAGAGAGACCCCTGTCCCCCGCGTGAGGTCTAGCAGCTGCGCCCTGCGGCAGCCTCGGGCTTTGACGCAGCTCCGAGTTGTGTCGTTGCCCCAGAACCCCTGCCCCAACCCACTGCAGGGACAGGGCAACGTTTGATCTTCTTCTCTGGGAAGAGCTGAGAACCTTCTAGGAAGGTGAAGCTTGCAGAGTGGGCCTTTGCAGAGCCAAAGGACCTGCACAACCACCCGCAGCCGCCCCCTCGCCCCCACCTCTGCCTTTTTACAAAATCGCGCAGACCCCATCTGGGCTCGTAGAGGTCTATCTTTGGGAGTGGGGTGGGAAGGAAGGAAGGTGGGTCATTTTTGCTAAAATTTGGAGTCTGATCAAGGAAATGGTGGAAGAATGGAGCAGCCTAGTTAGGAATGGTGTGGCACCGCGTCCCAAAGCTTTAGCCTAATTCTGAGTTCCTCGGATGCACAAACCGGGCTGGCGTGGGTGGGGTCTGGGTAAAAGCTGCGACTGTCGGAAACCTCTAAGTCATGTCGCTCCCTGTGGAGTTCCTGAGCCCAGAGCTGTCCCCAAGCCAGGTAGTGAGAAGGTGACCAGCTGCTCCTGGAGATGGGGACACACTGGGAGAGGAGGATGGTCAAGTCACAGAGGAGAACATACACAGGTGACTCATTCGGTCTTAGTTGAAGGTACTGATGCTTGACATGGAAGGTAGAACCTTCCTTCTCCTAAGGAAAACGCGTAAAACTCAGCTATTCAGCCAGTGTTTCTGGGTGAGGAAAGAGGTGGGGGAAGGGAGTTGGGGAGGGCGAGCCCTGGGCTCTTAGGGTGGGCAACATCTGGAGTCTGCCTCCCCCTCTCCCTCCCTATGTGTGTGTGTGTGTGAGAGAGAGAGAGAGAGAGAGAGACTCTGCTGGTCCAGGACCGTAACTGACAGCACGAGTCTTAAAGACTCAGCATGAAGCTTGCATGGTTCTGAAAGCCTGGGCCTCAGCAGGAGCTCGACGTCTCACACTGGATCTAGTCCTTGCAAAACCCCAAACATGAAAATTAAAAGCAAATTCTTGAACATCACCTGATTTCCAAAATGCTTTCTGCTTTGTCTTGAATCATGAGAACTACTCTCAGTATCTCCTGAGGTATGTTCATACGTGATAAACTCTTTAAACGAGACTTTACATTTCTAGAAAACTTTCTTTAAATGTAAACTTCATTCCACACATTGTCCGTTTTCACTTTAATAAAGGGATACATATATACGTACACGTACACGTACACATCTGTGGACACGCGGCGCCGCGCCGAGGACTAGCGGGGCGTCAGCACGCGGCCGCACCCCCTCCTGCTCCTTCACCCCCCGGCTGCTCAAGCTGGCTCTGGAGCTTCAAAAGCACGGAGGCCTGGGTTCCAGCCTCCTCAATCCATGGGTTGTAAAAGCCCCCCCCCCGCCCCGCTGACACACACGCACCACCCAGGGCCTTCCGCTGTGCTTCCAGGTTGGGGACTCCCTCCTTAAGTGCCCTGAAGGCCTCGGGCCAACAGGAGACTGTGTACAAGTGAGCAGGGACGACTGCCCCCCAGAGTGCTGCCCAGTCATGGGCATGGAAGGGAGAGGAGGGGGAGAGGGAGGCAGGTCCCGGGGCCTGGCTCCACTTCTCCCTCCGGGGAAAGAGGCCCAGGAGAAAAGGGAGGATGAAGCACCATTTGGGGAAGTTTGCTTCTGTTGGCTCTCTTTCTCAAAGCTAATAATAATTTGTTAAAAGCCGCTTTTGGTGGATACACCGATGACCACTACCTCTCAAGCAGCGCGGCCCGGAGAAGCCTGTCTGGCCAGAAGTGGTGAAAACCCTGCTGCTGAGGATGGGCTGCTCATATGAGGCCACCTTTCTGGAGGACCAGGGCGGCTGGGAGCTCATGGGGCAGGCGGAGAACCACCACCGGGGAGTGTCCCTGCTGGCCAGGTGAGGCTGGGATGGCCCCGCGCAGGGGGTGGGGGGAGGGAGACAGACTTGGGTTTGCATCTCTGTTTGGGCAAGACCCTTCCCTCAGTCCATCCCCTCTGCTAAGCAGTGGGGTCTGGTCTACCTCGGTGGCTGGACATAGCCTCGGCGGACGCTAACGGGCTGGGACAGCCCCTGGCAACTGCAGAGCGCTTCCTTACTTACAAAGCACCTTTCCTCACCGTGTGGGGACCCTAGTTCCTACACTCATACAGACATGCTGCTATGGCCGAGTAGTTCTGAGTGTGGCCTTGGGGCCGGTCTGCCTGTGTCCGATTCCCAGCCCACCACCTCTCAGCTGGTGACCCGGGGCAAGTTCTTGCCTCTCTCTGAGTTTTCCCCCTCAGTCGTGTGGAAATAATAATAGGACCCGTCTCCAGGGCTTAGGATGAGAGTTAAAGTACTTTGAACGGCCCCTGGTATACGGGGAGGGCTCAGCACAGGTTAGCGTTCACAGCTTACGCTGACTGGTGGGGTTGAGATTATCAGCGCACATTGTCCACAGCGGGATGCCAAGGTCCAGAGAGGGACAGTTATGTATCAAAGGTCACACAGCCAGGAAGTGGCAATGCTAGGAGATGACCTGGGGACCCAGACGGGGGTCTTCCCTTGCCCCCATACACAACCTCCCACGGGATGTTGTGGCTCCTGCAGGAATAGTGTGTTCCTGAGCCTTGCACCCCGAGTGCCTAGGGTGGTGCTGTCCCCAGGGGACTCAGGATACAATTGCCTTTATTGAGTACCTGCTATGCTCTAGGCATCATGCAGAGAGCTGTGTGCTCTGTGCTGTTGGGCAAGCTTTCCCACCCTGAGACTCCGGTTCCCCATCGGTAAAACAGAGCAGTTAAACTAGATGGGCTCTGAGGCCCTGTCCGGGTGGGAAATCCTGGGAACCCAGGAATCCAGGTGCCCCTGACTTGCTCAGAGTTAGAGTGTGAGGCTAGAGTCGGAGGGGACTGTTCACCCTTCCTCACCCCCAGGGCCATGGTGCACTACTCCTGCCAGGAGCTCTGCCGCCTGCTCTACTTGCTCATCCCACTGCTGGAGCGAGGCGACGAGAAGCACAAGATCACTGCCACCGCCTTCTACGTGGAGGTACCGAGCGGGCCGCGGGCACTGGGCGAGGCTCCTCCCCGGCCTCCCGGAGCACGGGCCTCGGTTCACATTACCGGTCATTTCTCCTGTGCAAACAGTACTTAACCATGGAGGGTTTCCTGAGCATGATTGCTCTAGAATGTAAAGACCTCATAGGATCTCCCTTTGCTGCTCGTTTCTCCACCCCGTCACCCCGTTCTACTCTTTCCAGACTCCCTCCATGCCCAGGTAACCCCCAACACTTGCTGGGCACTGCTATGTGCCGAGCACCAGACCAGAGCTACAAGGTTGGAGGTACAAATATGAAATTGACTCTGCCCAGCCCTCAAGGAATTCTCAGTGTGGCAGGGAAGCCAGAGGATGCCCCAATTATAAAATGGGGTGCCATGGAGTGCCTTGTGCTCTGAGGGGGCAGTGTGGTGGGAGAACAGGAGACTTGAGGTGGTGGTGGTGGTGGGAGCATCAGGGAGGGCTTCCTGGAAGAAGTGACATCTAAGCTGAATTGAGTGTGCGCAGGGTACTAGGGGGTTCTGGGAGAGATGAATCGGGGGTTGGTTAGAGTCAGACAAAGAAGAGGAGACCCACCAGCAATAATAGCTAACATTTATTGAGCATTTTCTGTCTCCCCGGCACGTTCTTAGAGTTTTACCCATATTGATTCATTTAATCCTCATAATAATCCTATGATGCAGATGCCATTTCATCCCCCATTTTAGAGGAGGAAACTGAGGCACAGATTTAAGTTAATATTCCAAGACCTCACAGCTCGTGAAGTGGCAGACTCAGGATTCGAACCCAGACTCCTGGGTTCTCAAACCCACTCTCTCCCTCTCTGCCTCTCTCTGGTTTAGAAAAAATTGTGGTAAGATACACATAGCATCAAAGTTCACATTCTTGCCATGTTTAAGGGTATGTCCCAGTGGCATGAGGTACGCTCACACGGCCGTGCAGCCGTCAGCGCCGTCCGCAGAGCTGTTGATCTTCCTTCCCAAGTGCAGCCTCTGTCTCAAACTGAAACTGAATTCATGAAGTCCGGCCTCCCCGTTCGGCCTCCCCAGCCCCGGGCAACCAAGGTGCCGCTTAGTGGCTCTGAGCTCGCCATTGTAGGCTTCACGGGAGCCCAACCCCGCAGTATTTGTCCTTTTGTGTCTGGCTGATTTCACTCAACATTATGTCTTCAGGGTTCATGCGTGTTGTTAACAGGGCTCCGAATTTCATTCTTTTTAAAGGCTGAATCATATTCCCTCGTATGTATCTACCACACTTTGTTTATCCATTCATCTGTCGACGGACACTTGTAAAAGCCGCTCTCCTAACTGCCACTCTTGCTGTCTCTTGTGACCTGCTGGTTGTCATGCTGGGGGCAAGACCTCCATCATCAGGGGCTTCAGTGGGGTTCAGAGGTAGGAGGTTCACTTTCTGCTTGGAAAGTAGAAGGTTAAGGAAGGCTTCCTGGGGGAGGTGCCATCTGAACTGAGCCTTGACAGGTGAGTAAAGTTGGCCAGACAGACAGGAGGCAGCATGGCCCTCCAGGCATTTCCTGCATCTCTCCTGCCTCTCCAGCTGGACTGTGAGTCTGGGGAGGAGGGGCCGTGTCGTGTTTGCATTGCCTCCCCATTCGAGCCCTGAAAGCTCCCCAGGTAGGTGGATGGATGGGTGAGTGCCCAGATGAACACTTGGCCTGGTCCTGCAGGCACCAGTAGAATGTGGCAGCGCCAGGAGGACACGCTGGGGGCATGCTTCAAGGTCACACAGCTCAAGGAGTCCAGAGAGAATCTGACTAAGTCTGTCTGTCTGGATCCTCATTCCTGGTCAGCCACTGCTCTCTAAGTCTGTGAGTGGCTACCACTTGTGGTTCTTAAGGGGATGGTGGCCATTGCACCTTGCCAGACCTCAGGGGTGCTCCCATGTCCACCACAAGGTCAGGGGCGCTAGGCTTAACCTTTCCTGAACATTCCCCTGAAACTCTGAGCTGTGGCCTTCCTCCCTGGAACAAGGATCCTCAGCCAGGTTCAGTCCTTCTCCCGCTCCCCAGAAGAGGTGGGCTGCTCTCCGTCAGAGCCAGGCCCACCACATTCACTGTGGCACCTTGACATAGCTCACATATACCACCCTGGCCTCCCCAGCCAACTAGGCTGTGATCGTCTATGTGTGAGCCTGCTGCTCCCAGCAGCAGGGGGACTCAAGGGAGCTGTGTGACCTTGGCAAGTCCCGGAACCTGCCTGTGCCTCACTTTCCTCATCTGCAATATGGGGATAATGAATTGCCCACCTCATAGGGTTTTTTTAAACGATTTATTTATTTTAGAGAGAGAGCCTGCAAGAGAGCACATGCGAGCAGGGGGATGGGCAGAGGGAGAGAGAGAGAGAGAGAATCTCCAGCAGACTCCCAACGGAGTTCGGAGCCCGACTCAGGGCTCAATCCCACAACCCTGAGATCATGACCGAGATGAAATCAGGAGCCGGATGCTTAATTGACTGAGCCACCCAGACGCCCTAAGGGTTTTGATGAGGATTAAATGAGTTCCTGTAAAGCTCTTAGGATAGTGCCTGCATCTAGGAAGTATTGAGTGGGAGTCAGCTGTATTGCTATTATTATTATTTATTATTATTATTATCATCATCATCAGTACTCTTCCCTGCATCTCTAGTGTGCAGCCCGGAACCCTGGGCGGAGCAGGCCTGAGTGTCAGTTGTGTGGATGGGCAGAGGGAGGGCGGTGGGTGGAGCCCTCCTCTACAACCTCCTCCCCCTCTGAGCCATGGCCCTGCCCCTCTCCCCAGCTCTCTCTCCTCACCATAGCGACTCAGGGTCTCAATAGTCACAGTAGCGGTAAGGCCAGAGAACAGATGGGAGAAGGTGTTTAGGAGGATGACCGGGCAGGAACTGAAGACTAGTTGGCTGCCGTGGGTGGGAGGGTGGTGGGCAGAGGAAGGAGATGGGGGTGATGCCTGGTTTAGGCTGGGAAACGGGGTGGGGGGGGTGGTGCTAGACGCGGCGATGGGAACACAGGAGGAAGGGCAATTCTAAAGAGGAAAGGAACCAGATTTCATGTTGGACCTGAACTCTTGCACCAGAAGTGTTCCCTAAGCACATACTGTCCCCCAGAGCTCGTGTTAGGTAACAGGAGCCCTGCAGAAATGCTCAGCGTGTGTCCTCAGGGAAGCCCCAGGGCGATGCAGGAGGCAGAGGCCTAAGCAGCCAGGGGCATTCAGGTTTCCATGTTCAGGGCTTCCAGGGGCCCAGGGAAGGGGGCAGTCCACCCAGGGGAGCCCGGGGGGCATTGTCAAACACAGCTTCAAGGGGAGCTGAGTTTTAGATGGACCCATGCAAGGTGAGTCGGGGCTGGAGTGGAGGTGGGCGCCCAGGGCATCCTGCCAGCACAGAGAGGACAGAACAGCCTGGATCATTCCACAAAAAATGGACCGCTTGGTTAGAAGCTGGTTGGTGGTAAGAATGTGGGCTCTAGGGTGGGCATGGAGTGAATGAGGCCCTAGAAGCAAGCTGGGCCCGATGGTGAAAGGCAGCTGGAGAGCGACCCGTTCCGCCTTGCCACGAGCTGCTGATGGACGTCGGGTGCAGATGTCTGGAAAACTGTTGCTTTTCCCAGTCGCACGCTCTGGACAGCAGCACAGACTAGAGATGGTGACTTGGGTGTTACATGCCTGGGGACAGCAGTTAAAATCCTGAGCAGAGGAGCTCATTGAGGACAACGGGCAGAGGGAAGCCAGGCGGAGAGGACAGAGTTCAGGGTCACCAACACTGACGGCTGGGCGAAGACAGGAGCGAGTGGCTGTCACTAACGAGACCAGTGCCGTCCAGTATGATAGCCACGAGCCGCATGGGGCCTGTGCCGCCCCTGAAATGTGTCTGTCTGAATTGAAATGTGTTGTAAGTTTAAAATTCACACCACATTTCAGACTTGGTTTGAAAAAATTTTTTACAGAGTGTAAAATATATCAATAATGTTTATATTGATCACATGTCAAAATGATACTACTTTGGTTATATTGGGTCAAATAAGAGGCATTAGTAACATTAATTTCACCTGTTTCTTTTTTTGCTTTTTTAATGTGCCTACTAGAAAATTTAAACTTACTCACGTGGCTTGCTTTGGACAGCACTAACCCGATAGCCATCCCTCACGCCCCACATTCAGCCCCGGGTCAACCAGCGGGCACTACCAGTGCGCGGGGAGACGGGGCTGCCCCGCGCTTGGCTCAGGGAGTAATTGCCATTATCCCGCAGCTGCTGTGGCTGGAGCAGGTGCGGCGGATCCCGGAGGAGTACTCTCTGGGGCGGATGGCGGAGGGCCTGAGCCACCAGGACCCCGTCATGAAGGTGCTGTCCATCCGAGGCCTGGTCATCTTGGCCCGTAGGACGGAGAAGGTGAGCAGAGGGCAGAGGAGAGCCCGGCCCAGCCAGGCCCTGAGCTGGAGGAAAGAGGGAGCCTGGCCGTCACTGAGTCTCAGATGCTGGAATCCATTTCTGTCCGTGCCTCAGTTGCCCCATCTGTAAAGTGGATAGGCTTTAATCGTTCCCCGTACACTGTATAGTTTCTAATCCAGTTTTTTCACAATAACCCTGAAGGCAGTATGTGTAGGAGGGGTTGGGGATGGCAGTAATTATGCCTATTTTACAGAGTAGGACACGGAGGCCCAGATTGTTGGTGCGTCTGAATATTTTGAACAGTGCTTTGTTTTCCTCTGCCAGGCCCTGTTGCAGCTCATGGTATAGGGGACCAAGGGCCGGGGTGTAGGCTCAGAAAGCTCACTAATGATGCAGTTCTCTACCTAGTGCCGACAAGGGGGTGGCGACAAAGGGCCTTAGGTGTCCAGACTGGAAGGAGCCAGTGAGGTCAAAGAAGACTTTGGGGACAGCAAGAGCTCAAGTGAGGGCATTCCAGGCAGGTGGGATGGCATCCCCAAAGGCCTGGAGGGGGCACCTGCGCCACCAAGGTCATCTCAGTGAATCAGAGGCTAGGTCTCCCACCTGTGAGCCCCTACTGTCAGGTGGGAGCCCGCATCCCAAATGGTCCTGCCCCACAGACCGCCAAGGTGCAGGCCCTCCTGCCCTCTATGGTGAAGGGCCTGAAGAGCATGGATGGGCTGCTGGTGGTGGAGGCGGCCCACAACCTCAAGACCATCTTCAAGGGGCAGGACCGGAAGCTGGCGGACACCTCGGTCTATGTGGAGATGTTGCAGATCCTGCTGCCCCACTTCAGTGATGTAAGGGACCCCACGGTGGGGGGGGGGGCTGGGGGAGGGGAGCTCTTTACTACTCTGCAGGCTGCAGCAGCTCCCGTGGCCCGCTGAGGCCGCGCAGAGCGGAGTCAGCCCAGGGGAAGGTGCACCTCGTTCCAACAGGCCTCTGTCTTTTTGCACCGAGAAAGATCCTTCTCTAATCGGTTCTCACGGAGAGAGCTCTTTGTCATCAAGTCTCCCCAGACCCTTGCCTCATCGCAGTTGGCCCACCGGGAGGGGGCACGTGTTTTGATTGGTTCCAGCAGAAGGGGGCATTTTCCCCCTTGGTGCTAAGACATCTTTTAGGTTAGCAGGCGGCCCTGGCTGGGGAGAGCGGGCAGAACTCCGGACCTAGGCTCCAGTGAGCGGGGCGCTGGCCCCGGATCGGCCCCATCAGGTGGCCTCCGCCCTGCACCATCTCTGTGCCCCGCTGGAATGAGGGGAAGGAAGGCCTCGTGCCTCCACGTGGGGCTCATAGGCCCAGGCGGCCTCTTGGAGGAGGGAGCACGCCTGAGCCTCCGGGTCTGCCCCAGCCTCGAGAGGACGTGCGCGCCTCCTGCATCAACCTGTACGGCAAGGTGGTCCAGAAGCTGCGGTCGCCCCGCACCCCAGCCGTGGAGCAGCAGCTGGTCAGCACCTTCGTGCCCCTGCTGCTGATCATGCAAGAGGGCAACGCCAAGGTGAGCCAGGTGAGTGTGTGTAGGCGGCGGGCCCTGCGGCCGGGCCTCCCTTTACGGAAACCGAGCCAGAATCACTAACGATTTGTGATGGACAAGCCTGTGTTCCAAAGGCACCCACGTCAGAACTCCTCCTCAAAACGGACGACTTCGCTTGTGCATTTCAAATAGGTGTTGATTTTTCCAGAATCCAGTTTCATGAAACCTTTTTTTTTGAATATTTTCTGGCTGTCCTGGAATTCCCCAGCTCTGGTATTGCCTTTCTGTTGGTCCCCAGAAATGTATAAAGACCCTGTTCCGCTGTTCTTGCCTCATGGCATGGGAATTGCCAAAAAGAGCTTACAGCCGGAAGTCCTGGGACAACCAGCAGCAGACGGTGACCAAAATATGCAAGTACCTGGTGAGTGCTTTCAAGACTACCGCGGTTCCCGACGAGTGTGCTGGAGGTGGGCAAAGCTTTCCCCTTTCCTCTTCCTTCTTTTTGCACAAGCATCCTGACCGGCAATTCCGCTACTACCCACACGTTCTCGGCTCCTGGACGTTCATTGGCATTTCTGGCTTCTCACTTCTGGTGCCCTCTCTGGTGGTTTGTCGGACACCTCCCCGCCCACCCACACGCACTTCAAGCTCAGCATGCCTCTTCTGAGTGGACGGCCTTCCCATTTCAATCTGCTCTGTCCCTCTAGATCCCCAAAGCAGAAACCTAGAATTATCCTAGACTCCCATGTCAGTCGCCTTCCACATTTGATCAATCTTAAATATTCTAAACATCTCTGCATCTGTTTTATTGCTCCCTGCCCCACAGTCTTTGCCCTTAGTTCAGGGGCTGTGGATCCAGCGACCCCCTGGCTCTCTCCGCCTTGCCGGGCACCAGAGCGGTCTGCTTCAAACACGAGTCTGTTTGTGTTACATCCCTGATTCAAGAGCTTCGTTGGTTCCCTTTTCTGCATGAGCAATTCCCAGGGTGTATTCTCTGTGACACCCATCCCACAGGAAATGCCCCATAGGGGAGAAAAGAGGTTCTAAGCAAATAAGTATGGGAAACACTGCCTCGCCATCTTCCTCTTGGGGGTTTGCAATACTTGCAGCTCACTAAAGGCTCTGAGATGGTCTGTGCTGAGATATTCCATGGTTATTAAATCCATGGTTTCCCAAATTTATTTAACCACCGAACCCCCTTTCTAGGTAACACTTGAGGGCATCCTGAGGTAGGAGCAGGCCCCCCACGTGCCGTGGAATGCATCTGCGGGATGCAGCCCAGTCCCTCTGCACGCCATTTGGAAAGCTTTGCTATCTAGTCCCCTACCTTCCCTGCTGTCACAGGTGCCCCAGGACGCAGACTCAGAACCGGAGATTAGCAGGCAGGAGGTTTATTAGGGCACAGCCACCTGTGGAACGGAGGGCACGGACAGGAGGAGAGGTCAAGCTGCAGTGTTGTTTTGGGGGAGGTCTCAGCCACCACTGCAGTGAGATGCTCCACATGTGGGGCCAGGGGCCAGGTCTTTACACCCCCGTGTCCATTTGTTACTGGATGCCAGCCACCCTGGGAAGGGACGTGACCTTGGGCCGGCAATTCTCTTCCGCGGAGGAAGTCCCCAGTGTTGGGGGAGTAATCCTTCTCACCAAAGGGAGATCCGGGTGGGGCATGCCAGCACCCCCCACACCAATCTAATGAAAATATGCAGAGTAACAGATGGTTCCTAGGAGTAAGAGAAGGGCTGGACATCAGCCTTATTAGTAATGCTCAACACCTCTGCAATCCAGGGTCTAATATTACTGTCATTTCACAGAGGGGAAAAGAGGCCTAGAGGAGGCGTTTGGCCAGGGCACTAATTCAAATACCACCAGTGACCAGGGACCCAGTGGAGAATGATCCTGAGTGACATGGAAGTGGTAGGACCTGTGGCAAGCTGGAGAGCCAGGCCCTGTTGAAAGCCTGAGTGGGTGCTCTGCTCACGGTGCAGGCCACTCTTGCCAGCTCCTCTGCTTTCCCAAGAAAAGCTAGAGACCATTTTTATAAGACGTTAATTAGCGATCGATTTAGCTTGTTGAAAACACTGCTGGTCACTGCTCTGCCAGCTCCTCGTGGTTTGTGGGTGGCAGCCTGTGACCTCTACATTAGGCCCCTCTAGAGTCTCTGTTTTTGCTCTTCCAGCATCAACAGGTTTGCTCATATGAAGGTCAACTTCTAGCCTTAGCTTTAAGGAGGGGGAGGTGACCCATTCATCCATCCAGCCAGCCAGCCAGCCAGCGCTTTCTGGGCATCACACCACACCAAGCTTTGTCCAGGATGCTGAGGACTCAGAGCTGAGTGAGCCAGCCCCTTTTCTTGAGGGAGCTCTGGATTGGTGGGGGAGATAGGTATAAATAATCACAGCACAGTGTCATAGGTGACATGACAAGAGTGGTGAGATCCGCTCTGTCTGAGAGTTGTGAAAGGCTTCAGGGAGGCGGTGGCTTCTGAGCTGAGCCCCAGGGAATGAGAGAGATTCATCAGACGGAGAAGACAGGGAAGGGCACTGCAATCAGGAGCAATCGCTTGTACCAGGCACAGATCCTGGGGGAGCTGGGCCACATCCTTGCACTGGAGCAGAGTGTGCACAGTAGGTAGAGACATTGGTGGAGACCGAGGCTGAGGAGCACAGTCAGGAAGGCTTTGATACCGGGCCCTGAGTTGACTCCCTGACATGCAAACTGTCAACAGCAGTGTAATCGTATCAGATTCTTCTTCATCTCCCTCCACAACCTCTTAGCAGAATGTCTGCCCCCTGGTTTCTACTTGATCAAACTCATCCTGAACACCATTGTCAGACTATTTTGCCTAAAACATTGCTTGGTCATTGCTCTTTCAAGAATGGATTCTGGCTTCCTATTATCTGATGTATAAGTAAGCCTTATTCCTGTCTGGCTCTGAAAGACTTTTAAGACCTCTCTAACTCTCTAGTTTATTTGTCACTGCTCTATAACTTGAATTCTTCACCTTGATCAGAGCTGTCTCCTTATCTATCATGTTCTTGCATGACTTTTTATTTTAGAACTTCCCTTCGAGCTCCCGCAGGGCGTGGGCTGGAGGAGGATACACCTGAGGCAGGAAGACCATGGAAAGGGTTGTTGCAATCCGCTAAGAGAAGATGAGGCCTGGCCTCTGGGGGCCTCAGGCAGAGGCCAGGATGGGTGGCAGAGAAGTTCAGGAGGCAAGGGGCCAGGGCTTGGCTCCTGACAGGGTCACCATTCCTAGCTTTGGGAAGGGTGGCTGGGTAATTAGTCCCTCTGAGGGCCCAGCACTCTTGGGCTTTCTCTTTGTCCCAGGTGACTACCCACCAAGACAGCGCCTTCACATTCCTCAGCCAGAGCCTGGAGTATGCCAAGAATTCCCGGGCCTCCCTCCGGAAGTACTCAGCCATGTTCATAGGTAACCTGGCAGAACTAGTTTGGCTGCTGGGACTCTGCCTGCCCTCCATTTGGCTTCCTCCCCTTGGAAGGAAGCATCCAGTCCTTCTGGGTTCAAGGCTTGGCCAGCAGAGAGTCATGGTACAAATCAGAAAGGTCTTCCCTCCTCTAAGATCCCTGCTTGGGAAATGGGCCACAGGGTGGATCCAGCCTGGACTCCTTGTGCAGGTCTCAACCTTGGCAACTGTACCCAGTGGAGCTTCTGCTTCCTGCCCCCCACCCCCAGTACAGCATGGGTCCAGGCCCAACGGGAGCCTACCATTGACTATGTCAGGAGGGGCCAAGCTGTGCAGTAGAAAGAGTGAAGTAGAATCTCAGCTCCATGATCCCCTTTCCGTGTGACCCCAACTGAGTCATTTACTGCCACTGAGCCTCAGTTTCCTCACCTGTAAAATGGGGATTAACTCCTGTTTCACAGATTAGATGAGAATATTTTTTAAAAATGTGAAGCCTGGCTAGTCAAGCTGCTCCCTCAACATCAGCTCACTCCACATTTCCCATAATCCCAACCTCTGCCTTTTTTGGGGAAAAAAACAACTAGATTTCCCTTACTCAGAATCCCCCACTCCAGCCCAGACCCTTCTGATGGCATGTGGGAATGTCTCCTCCCAGCTACCCGCCCCCCCGCCCCATAACCACACACCTTTCACCAGGACCAAGAGACCTCTCTGTCCAGGAGCTTGGAGAGGATGACGTTCCCATCCCCCACTTTGAAAAGTGATGCTTCTTTTGGTTCCTTTCCCCAACTCACTTGTGGTTTTCATTGGTCCGGTCACCCATGCACCCATTCACTGGTTCGGTTAGCAAATGTTGCTTGATGTCGCACTCTGTGTCAGGCACCATGCCTAGTCTGGAGAAAGAGAGAACCCTTCCGGAGGTGATGAGGATGGTAGGGGTGGGGGTGGGGGTGTGCTGTTAACATGACCCAGGCAGGGACACAGGAGCAATGGCCAGGACTGGGGGTCCCTCAGAATATGGGGGCCTGCTCAGAGGCAGCTTCTCACACGGAGTGACATTATTTCCTGGTTGCTGATTTCTCTAAATCTTCCTCCAAATTAATCACACCTACAAGTGTCAGTGTTTCACATTTGAGTGGGTTCTCTGGGTCGGAGGCCTGTGCTGGGGAAACCAAGCAGAGGAGAGGCTGCGTCCACCCCCACACAACGCCCCGCCTGGTGCAGGGATTTCTAACCTCTTGTGGGTTGGTGAAACCCTAAAGAAAGTTATGAACACTTTCGCTAGAAAAATGCATACATGCATACAGTTGTGCATGTGATATAAGAGCCTCGGAGACTGCCCTTCCCACCTCCCCACCTTGAGTGCATCTAAGCTTGAGACTTCGGGTCTGGTGGGAGAGATAAGTCACAGAGTAGATCACAGTATATGCAGATGAGGGAAACTCAGATGCTCTGAGAACCCAGAGAGCCTCCTAACCTACTCTGGGCGTAAAGTCAAGAAGGATTTCCTGGAGAAGTGATTATGTTAAGCTTAATAGTCAAGGATAAATAGGAATGAGCCAGGCAGAGAGAGAGAGGTGGGAAGGGCCTCACAACAGGAGGGAGGTCTGGCCTGGCCCCGTTCAAGGACCTGCAGGTGCTTTGGGAGCCAGGCATGCAGGCAGGGAGCGGGGACGGGCTGGACAGTGTGGCCGAGGAGCGGGAGTCTCAGGCCCTCCAGGACCCCCCAGCCACCTGCCTGGAATGTACGCGAGGCACTCAGCGTCCTTCCCGTGAATGCTGCTCAAATTCCCTGGAGAAGGGGGCAGCTGAGGCTGCACGTCCCCAAGTCTCCGATGAGGACACTAAGGGCCAGCCTGGGTAGGGGACCACCTCGGGCCACACTGTCAGAGTCAGCTGCAGCCCAGATCCTGTCCCTGCCCTGGTGCCATCCCTGCCCTCTGGACCTGCCACCTCTCCCAGGACCCCTCTTGGGGAATCTGTCCCAGGGTCAAAACGAAGTTCTCCTTTATGTCCTCATTCATGGGACTCAAGAAGGGCAGGAGAGCTTGTCTTAGGAGGTCTGGTCCGAGGGTGGGGGTCAGAGTCAGGAGGCGGATACACTCACCTCTTGGATTACACTCAAGGGTCCCTGGTCCCCTGCATGGAGAGCATAATGACAGAAGACCGTCTGAATAAAGTGAAAGCAGGTAAGTCGTGCCCTGCATCTTTGAGATCTCAGGGGCCAGTGAGGGAATGAGTGGCCCACAGCGGGTGAACAGGAAACAGAAGGGATAGGTCCCAAAACAATTGGCTTCAGCCCAGCCTAGCTGTGCTAGTCTTTATCCACGGTGAGTAGTGTTAAGGGGTCACCAAAACAGAGAATACACAGCCCCACCCTAGGGGAGTTTATAATCCAGGGAACCAGACTAGAAAATAAGCCTCAAACCATTTAGCGCAGGGCGAGTAGTTCAGACTTACTGGGCAGATTAATTTTGTAACCGGGGAAACTGATGGGAGCCTGAGGCTGGGGCAGTCCCAGAAGGATTCCTGGAGGAGGCAGGTTTTGATTCAGGTTTCGAAAGGCAGGAATGGTTTGAAGAGCTGGGAGGAAGGTGAGATGAGGGGATGCTGTGCAGAATGCCTGAGTCAAGGCACAGAAGGGAGAAGGAAGGATGGGCTGTGAGACCTATGTGGGGACCCGGTCTTAACAGGTGGCCTTTCCCCTCCCCATCACCCAGCTCTGGAAAACCTAAGACACGACCCAGAAGCATCAGTGTGCATCTATGCGGCCCAGGCCCAGGACCACATCCTGGCCAGCTGCCGGCGGAACTCCTGGCAGCTGCCGCACGGGGACTCGTGGGTGTGCGACCCGGCCACCACGCACCGCTGGAGCCCCAGCTGCGAGAACCTGCCCACGTCCCACCAGCGGCGCTCCTGGATCATGCAGGCCCTGGGCTCCTGGAAGATGTCCTTGAAGCAGTGATATCCCTGAGCCCCCAGCCCTCCTCAGGGGTGGCCACGACCACAGCCATGCCCCCTATAAATGCCACGTGGCTTACCTCTCCCTGTGAGTGTTTCCTCATGGGACACGCCATGGCTCTGTGCCACGGATCTGCGAGATGAGCGCGGCTTTCACTGTTGCCTCGGTCAACATCGACAGACTCACACAGGCTGTTTTGTCCACGTTTTATAGGTGGGGAAGCCAAGGCTCCGGGAGGTGAAGTGGCTTCCTTAAGGCCACAGAGCAAATCTCCTGCCTGCCTCAGTGTCCCCTCTCCCACAGGGAGGGTAGAAGAACAAAAGGGGATGATGACTGGGGTGGCTTTAAGGGAAGGAAAAGCAGAGACTCCCCCCCCCCCCATGACATCAGCACATCCTGGAGCCCTGAGCTCTGAGTTCTACTCTTGGGTCTCTGCTCAGAGATTGACTGTCTCTTATTTGGGTCACATTCACTGAGCGCCTAACCCGGACCAGGCCTGCTCTGGGTGCTGGAGGAGAGCAAGATCAGTCCCAGGCCCAGTGACTCATACTCTGATGCAGCCGTTCTCAAGAGGGCTGATTTTGACCTGCAGAGACTATTTCGCAATATCTGGAGACATTTTTGGTGGTTGGGTGGAGCCCAGAGACAGGGTTGAACGTCCTACAGTGCACAGGGCAGCCCCTACAGTGAAGAATTATCCATCCCAAATGGTCAGAAGGGCCCAGGTTGAGACACTTTGGTCTAATGGAAGTATCAGAGACATGGAATGACGCCAACAGCCCAGTGCTGTGATGAAGGGACTCACGGGAGCTGTGAAGTCCAAAGGATGTACATAGGCCAGCTGGGAGTTGGGGTGTCAGGGAAGGCTTCCCTGAGACAAGACTCCCCACAAGGAGGCTTGGAAAGATGAACACAGGAGGGGCATATGCATATATGGAGGAAAGCGAGGCACTCGGGACCAAGGACCAACTGCGGATACGTAGATTCAGTGGATCCTAGAGTGTGTAGGGGGAGATCAGGGCCGGGTTCAGGTAC
The DNA here is from genome assembly GCF_017311325.1 of Ursus maritimus. Classification (NCBI taxonomy): domain Eukaryota; kingdom Metazoa; phylum Chordata; class Mammalia; order Carnivora; family Ursidae; genus Ursus; species Ursus maritimus. Next base: position 60,200,285 of record NW_024423564.1, on the reverse strand, counting down.
CTGAGGCATTGGAGGCTGTGTGAACAAGGGAGTCTTCAGGGGGCAGCGGAAAGGCATGGTGCGGTGTCAGGCCAGGGAGAGATGTGGGCAAATATCAGCTTTAGAAAGCTCTTCCTCCAGAGTATCAGGAACCCCACAGACTTGGCTGGTGGGAGGGCGGATGGGTGTAGCTCTTCTGGACACGAATCTGTCCCTATTCAGTCGTACTAAGGTGATGCATGCCGTGACCTGGCAATTCCACTCGTGAGCACACATCGTGGAGCTCCTCCCACAGGTCCAGAAAAAGAGACGTATGAGGAAGTCTCCTGCAGCATTATTTGTGGTGTCTGGGAGACGACGCAGCCGGGTATCCATGGTCAGGGAGGGAATGGGCGCCGTGGAACCCATGCAGCAGTTAGAGGCCGGGGTACGTGTAGCACCACGGACGGGACCTAAAACCTAGTGCTAACGGGGCAAGTACGTAAGAAACGTATGCACAAAAGAAGTCATATTTTGCAAGAACCCTTACAAACTGTAAATACACCTTAAAACACACTGGTGGGAAGGAGTAAAGAGGAGGGCTCTGGGGCGTAAAAGGGAATAAATGATAAAAGGGAGGGGAAGAAAGCTCAGTCTGTGGTGGAAGGAAAGCAGGGGCAGGGTGGTGAACAAGGACACAGGATGACCAGGCTGGAGGCAGAATGGATGTCTGGACTGCAGGGTAGGATGGAGAGGGGGACCGGACCTTTGGGAGACGGAGGAAGAGGAATTTTCAGAACCTGGTGGTTGACAGGAGGGAGGAAGGGGGAGGGAGACTGAGGCACTGAGGACGGTGCCTGCATTTCTGGGTGGATGACTGGGTCAAGGGTGTCCCCCCCACTGGGTGGTCCCTCAAGACCAGAAGCAGGTTCAGGGGGAAAGGAGGTCAGGCTGGATGTGGGGAGCTTGAGAGGCTTGGCGTCAATAAATGGCAGGCCAAGACCATCAGGATTCTGGGCCTAAGAGAGAGCAGGAAATGGGGGTGGTCCTTGTGCATAGCCTTTTCCGTTGCCAAGAATTTCACATGCGTGGCCTGCCTGGAGTCTCACAGTAGCCATAGGAGTTACGGAGAAGGCGGGCTGGCTTCACTGCCACATTCTACAGATGAGGACGAGGCTCGAAGATGAGTGGGCTTGTCCGAGGTCACACAAGAAAATCAACTGAAGTGTGGGTTCCAAAGGTCTTCCAACTCCCATGTCTGAGCCCTTTCCACCCAAAGACACTGCTGCCTTCATCGGCCAGAACCCAAGTCTGGGCTGGCTTTGACAAAGGACAGCTGCCCCGTTCTGGGTCTTTGAAGCACAGTAGAGGCCGATAGTCTCAGTAACTGGCCAAGGCCCCCAAGTAGTCTTGAGTGGTAAGGGTCCAAAGGCACTCAGCAAGTCACTTCCCTCACCTCCTGAGGCACCCCGCCCCCATCATCACCTGTAAACGAATTCTTACCTCACAGGGTTTTACACGAATCAAAACATGAAAGCCAAAGGATCTGTACCCAAGAAGAGAAAAGACAATGAAGAGGAGAATGAGAATGGGAACCATTAGGGAGCAGGCTGGAAGAGAAAGTACGGAAAAGGAGCCTTGGATTTGGAAGGGAGGAGGCCCTTGTACCAGGCGTGCTGGGCGGGGCCAGGCTAGAAGAGGAAAGACACAGGCATGGCCCTGGAAGGCTCACAGCCCTCCGTATGCCATCCTTAGCCCTGCTGTCTCTCTCACCCTGGGATCAGCTCAGGACCAAGCCTGCCTACTCCACTGCTGGGTCTCCCATCTCTTCTCTTCCCTGGTTTCTCAGCAGCAGCCTTGTCAATCTCTTAATCTAGCCTCCCCCATCAATTCTTCACCTGGCAACCCAGGCCTCCCTAAGACAAATTTGCCCTTAGGTCTATCACTGCCTTGCTATCTTCTGCAAGATAAAGGGCTACGAGATAAAGGTCTGACTGTCCTCTGGCCCTCATTCATCTTGCTGGCCTTTCCTCTTGACTCTTGTGGTACCCAGCATGCCAGGCTCTTGCACCCACCTTGCCTCTCTGCATAGGGACTCCCACTGCTGCCTAAAATGCTCAACTCCCCTCCAGCCCCCATCCATCTGGGGAGATCTTCCTCATCTCCGCTCTCAGTTCTGCAGAGAATGTGGGTCTGTGAAAGCTTGCTGACTCCCCGAGGTAACACCCACCCTTCTATGCCTCCACTGTGCAGACTTGTGAAAGGCCCTGCTTCAGATTGGTCTGCAGCTTGTCTGCCTTTCCTTCTAGACCAGGCTGTGGGCTCCCTGAGGCTAGAGGCCCCAGTGCAGGGTCCCAGCAGATGGCCACGGTTGCAGGAAGGCGCACCTGGCCTGGGGATCCTGTTTCCATCTCAGCTGGGGTGGATAGGGAGGTGGTTAACCTCAGAAAAAGGCATGTCTGATCCCATAGCCCCTTTTCTTGAAACTCTTCGGAAGGTACCACTGCACTCTTAGGAAGACCCAAGTCTTCAGAGTCACTACCCATCATCCCTCCTACCTGTTCCACCCCCATCCCCAGCTCCCCTCCCTGGGGCTGGGCACTGCCAGTCCCCTCCGTAGAGAACGCTCTTCCCCAGACAGGCCCTGGCCATTCCGGAACTCCCCATTTGTTTGCATGCAAGCACACCCGGTTTAAACTGCACCAGTCCCCTCCAATAGGGACACCTGGGTGGCTCAGTCAGTTGGGTCTCCAACTCTTGATGTCAGTTCAGGTCATGACCTCAGGATCATGAGATGAGCCCCCCACCGGCTCCCTGCTTAGCGAGGGGTCTGCTTGGGACTCTCTCCCTCTGTCCCTCCCCCTGCGCATGTGCTCTCTTTTTCCACTCCCCTCTCTTCCTCAAAATAAATAAATAAAAAACCTTTTAAAAAATAAATAAAAACTTTTCCCCGATAGCTTTTGCTAGCACCTGACAACCTCTCACATCTTATGTGTTTACTGTCTGCCTCTTCCCACTCTCTTATCAACTCCCAGAGAGCGGGGCGGGGGCGGGGGTGGGGGGGCGGTGAGTGTTTGATCTGCTTTGCCCAGCCCTGTATACCCAGCGACAATAGGCCTGAGCACACAAGGAGCTTAGGAAGCATCTATTCACTGGCTGAACAAACGAGCGAACGAAGTGATAGTGGGGCATTGTGGGGCGCTGGGTTTATCCACCAAACCAAACCGCTCGGGGCGGGGCGGCGGCCAGCTGAGGGGGCGGGACGGGGGCGGGGCCGGTCGGGGAGGGGCGGGGCCGGCCTGCTGGGCCCCAAAAGGGCGGAACCCGAGGCGCGCGGGCGGGCGGGGCCCGGCCCGGAGGACTGAGGGAAAGGCACCCGCGCTGCCGGAAGTGGGCGCGCAATTCTCGCCGCCGGCACCGTGGCGGGAGACCTGAGTCGTCGCTATGGAGCTACCTGAGGTGGACGTCGCCGGCGACGATGCCATGGACTCGTTCCTGGAAAAGTTCCAGAGCCAGCCTTACCGTGGCGGCTTCCACGAGGACCAGTGGGAGGAGGTGGGCGGCCCGGGCCCCGCACGTGTGTGGGGGTTGTCGTCCCGACCCCCGGGCCTGGCGGGCAGGCGCCTCCCGCACCCCCGGCCCTCTGGCGCTGCCGGCCGATGGGTGGTTTCAGCTTGGGAGTGTTAGGAAATCGGCCTCGGGGTTTTGAGGGCTGTCTTCAGCTGCCACTTCATTTTAGGCGTCCGGGTTTTGGGAGTCCGACAGACCTGTGACTCCACCACTTGCTGGCCCAGTTACTTAACTTCTCTGAGCCCGTGTCCTCATTTGTAAAATTTCCTTAAGTATAGCTACAGTCTCGTAGGATTGCGGCAAAATTGAAGGGATATGGTGGGTAAAGTGCCGGGAACATAAGAGCGCTCAGTTAATGGTGATTCCCACCGCCCTTGTAAGATTGTGAGCGCAGGAAGAATCGTTAGCGATCCTTACTTACCCTGCGCTCTCATCTTACACGTGGGAAACTGAGGCCTGGATAGGGAGAGAGATGGCTAATCATGACTTGCAAATCATGATGAGTAAGAAAACTTTGATACAGAGATATGGAATTGGGTCTGCGCTGTGGAAAATCTTACTCCTATAGTTCATTCTTTCTCTACATCTCCAGGAATTTGAAAAGGTCCCCCTATTTATGAAGAAAGCGCCATCTGAAATTGATCCCAACGAGAATCCTGACTTGGCTTGCCTCCAGTCAATTATTTTTGACGAAGAGCGATCTCCAGAAGGTATCTTACATGAGTCTAATGTTTGTTCTGTGTCTCCATTGAATTGAGGTAAAGAGCGAGTCAGACAGATTCTGATAACAAGAAGTAGTTAGCCTGGGCTAACTCGTCACTATTTATTTCACATATACTCAAAAGTACCTCCTAAATGCTAGGCTTTGGGCATAAAGGGATGAATAAGATTGCCCTCAAAGGTCTCATGCGCCAGTGGATAGCCACATTGTCCTGTGTGTATGTGATAAGTGCCAACATGCAGCTAAGTACTAGGTGCTGCGGGAACACAGAAGAGGGGGAGGTAGGAGTGGGCTCACAATGCATTGGAAATCTGAAGTGATTCTTAACAATTTTGTAGGCTCTTACTAAGGTGACGAGAGAGGAATTTGCATTCTAGGGAATAAAATATAAGCAAAAACAGAAGTATAATTTCCCTCCATTTCTTCAGTAATTAAAAAAAAAGTCCTTCAAGAGGTAGGATAAGGATACTTTTTTCTTTATTCACCTTTTTTTTTTTTTTGGTAAGCATCTAATAATCTACCTTGTAAGATAATTGGAATTGATTGTAGCAGTTAAGTACACATGACTTTGCTTCTCCATGTTTATACCCAGTTTTATAGGACTAATTTTTTATTTTTCTTCATTGGTTTCTTTTATTTGGTTTATCATATGTAACATTATTGTATGATTTAGAATCTATTTTTAATGAGCCTTTAAAAAAATAGGAAATAGTGATTATTTTTTTTCTCTTCTTTGCAGAACAGGCCAAGACCTATAAGGATGAGGGGAATGATTACTTTAAAGAAAAAGACTATAAAAAAGCTGTGATTTCGTACACTGAAGGATTAAAGAAGAAATGCACAGACCCTGATTTGAATGCTGTCCTTTATACCAACCGGGCAGCAGCACAGTACTATCTAGGTAATTTATTTTGTTATTTAGTGCTTTCTAAACAGTCAACTTATGGTAAAAGCCATTTTGATGGCTAGTGCAGAGTTTGAGAGTGTCAGACAAAGAGGTGCTTATCCCAGAAAGCTAGGCTAGTTTACTCTAATTGAACACTGATCTTCCAGGTAGACCGGGTGAAAAGAGAAACCAGATCGACTGTATAATTCTTACTATCTGAACCAAATGAGTGACATACCTTAATACATGAGTTGGTATGATCTGAGATTTTTTTTTTTAAGCCCAAATGTTTCTGTCTCAAAAATAATGTGTTTTTGTTTTTTATTTTTGGCCTTTTACCCTCTTCTGAAGGATGCTAGAAGGATCAAGCAAAGAGATTTTTGTGTGAGAGAAACTATCTTAAAGGGAGAATTTTTCAAAGAGTATTCTGTGGGACCTGAAGTTTTGTAAACCCCCTTTTCAGGTAACACTAAGTAACATGCGGGACCATTCTGCAGACGTGACTTTGGGAAACATTCATTATTGGGTAGCATTATTGCTGGTGACTAGTCTTGGTTATGTTAGGCCCATGTTTCTCATCACAGAGTTTAAAGAGACCGGGGCCTCTGAGGGGCTGGTAAAAGAATAAGCCTTGTGGTCTAGCTGGGATAAGTCTGCTGGGACCCATCACCATTTGAGCAGAGTTTCTCCCCAACCATAGTCTGCTCCAACTGTTGTCTCCTTTTGCATGTTTCATTATAAAATTCTAAATAGTAACAGTGGTATAGAACTTTAGAGATTATTTGGGCCAAACAACCCCCTCATTTTACATAGGCCCAGAGAGGGACCCTCTGATTAGTGCGAGAACCTGGACTAGAGACCCATTCTTCTAACTTCTGGAGGAATACATTTTCTTCATTAGCAGATGAACTCGAGTTCTTGTTCTGTGCTAGGCAGTGGTGTCGCGGAGATGAGTCAGATCTGGCCTTTCCCTGAAGGCGTTTCATTCATTTCCTTATTCAATCAGTAAATATATATAAAGCACTTACTGTGTGCTAGGCATTGAGCAACAGCTGCATAGTTCCTTTCTTTGGGGGAACTTAAAGACTGTCATGTATAGGGCTAATCAGACCAGAAGGAGCACCTTGTGAGAAGAAAACCATGTGCGTGATGCCAGAGGAGCAGCGGCATAGTCATCACAGCCATTCCTTAAATGAGATCTCACTGGTACAGCTTACAGAGCACTTTCACACTTGTTATCCCTCTTGACCTCACAGCAACTATGTAAGTAGGTGAGGTTAACAGCTTTATCCCTAGTCAGCAGAGTACGCAACTGTAGTAAAGTACAGTAAATTGAGTAAAATGAATTGTGTAAGGGTGCACGGTGCTAGGATTGGTATGCAGAATCAGGTTCGATTCCAAGTGCACTAAATGGTGCACACTTCCCGCAGTACCTGGTGCTGTCAGTTCCTTAGTCCTGGGTACTTTAAGGTTCTGCAGTACAACTTGACAGCTTTGGGGCTTTCCCTCTGCTGGCTTGGAATTCAGTTTTCTTAGGCCTGATTAGTCATTTAACCATTGTCTGTTTTCGAGCTTTAAAATGTATTCTCTGGTCTTACTCTTCTTGTCTCTCTGGGTTTATGGCATTTTGGGGAGGAAGGGGGAGAGTAATGGAAGTTTAGTTAAATCCTTATGTTCAATCTACCACCCTTAACCAGAAGTCTTTGGATCTCTTTTATATACATTTTTTCCATAGTTAATATCATTGCTGTTCTTCCAATTTTGTATTCAGTTCTTTTCACTTAATTTTATAACATAAACAGTTTCACCTGTCATTAAAAATATTTGTGAATATGATTTTAATAGCTACATAAAATTACATCATTTAGACATACCAGTGTTTGTTTACACAGTTGGCTTTACTGTTCTGCTATTATTGAGTATATAGCTGCTTTTAGGTTTTTGTAAATAATGCAATAATGAACACAGTGATAAAGTTTTCCCACGAATTCTGATTATTCTTAAGGTTGAAGCCAGATTTGGCAAACTATGGCTCACAGGCCACATCTGGATCCCTGGCCTCCTGTGAGCTAAAAATGTCTTTTATATTTTTAAAGGATTGTAAAACAAGAATGTGTAACAGACCATATGTGGCTGGTAAAGCCTAAAATATTTACTATATGGCCCTTTACAGAAAAATTTTGCTGACCTCTGCACTAGATTTTTAGAAGTGAAAATAATAGGTAAATACCAAACTGTTAAGTAATATTTACAGTATAAACTAGAAAGTGAAAATCTACCTCATGCCCTTCTAATTTGGATAACAGTGTGTGTGATTGCACACTTTTTTTTTTTAATTTTATTTATTTAAGAGAGAATGAGTACAAGCAGGGGAAGGGGGAGAGGGAGAACTAGACTCCCCGCTGAGCAGGGAGCCCGACGTGGGTCTCCATCCCAGGACCCTGGGCAGAAGGTAGACACTTAACTGACTGAGCCACCCAGATGCCCCTACACACCTTTTTTTAAAAATGAATTTACAAATATATATTTGTGTGTACATATGTCTATATATTTAGATTGGTTTGTTTTATAAAAAATATTGATATTTTACATATTGACATTATACACATAGAACGATCAGTTAAAACAATATAGCACAGGCATCCTATCATGCCTTTTATTTTTTATTTATTTATTTTTTAAAAGATTTTATTTATTTATTTGACAGAGAGAGGCAGCCAGCGAGAGAGGGAACACAAGCAGGGGAGTGGGAGAGGAAGAAGCAGGCTCACAGCAGAGCAGGGAGCCCGACCAGGGGCTCCATCCCAGGACCCCGGGATCACGCCCTGGGCCTAAGGCAGACGCTTAACGACTGAGCCACCCAGGCGCCCCCCCATCATGCCTTTTATGTGCAGATCTATCTTACCCTTTTTAATGGTTGCATAGTACTTAGTAGTGTGGATTTACCGTAGTTCATTTAATTATTACTACATTGAGGATATTTAGGGTATCACCAGTGTTTCACAATTCACAAAACTCCTGCTGCAGTTGACATGGTTTTACATTTATCCTTGCATATTTGTCCAGGTATTTTTAGGGATAAGTTCTTAGGAAAATATTGTTGGGTCAGAATATATGTACAAGTGCATGCTAATTTGCTCTCTAATTTACCCTGAAGAGTGCCCTTTTCCCATGTCTTCACCCTTCCTGGATATTATGTTTTTAATTTTGTGTTAATTTTAATTTCTTCAGTCACTGGTGATGTTGAGCATCTTTTTGTGGGCTTACTAGCCATTTATAGTTATTCTGTGGGCTTCTAGTCTTACAAATATTTCTAAGACTTGATGAGCACAACTATATTTTTTTCTAAAAACTGTTGCTCTGATTTATATTTCTCCAAGACTATACAAGAATGTCTATGTCTCTACACATGAAATTTTGCAAATATTCTGATCTCAATCTTGTTTTCTCTTTTACTAAATGGTGCCTATTAGGCAATTTTCGTTCTGCTCTCAATGATGTGACAGCTGCCAGAAAGCTAAAACCCTGCCACCTCAAAGCAATAGTAAGAGGTGAGTATTGTAGAACTACAGTATGATAGTCCTTATGGAAAAGTTGGCACTTACTGCACCAAAAGTTGAGGCATTTTAAGCTTTGATATTAAGGTGCTAAGATACTAATGAAATCACCTTATTTTTGCAGCCTTAAGTTCCTGGTCCTTATTAATAGTAACATTCCATTTTTAAAAGCATTTCCCAGAGAATAATATAACCCTTTATATTTTAAGAATTTGTAGAGAAATTGAAACTCCTTATTTTAAATTAATAATAAAATTAATTAAAATAAAGCAGTTCCAAAAGCCACATTCTAATTTTTTCCCCAAATTATCTGATTGAAAGGCGAGATCTTCAAATGCCATGTTAATTAAAAGATAAGTTATGGGACCTTTGCTTATAACTCTGATGCTGAGATGTTCCCAGATTATATTTTCTTTTGTGGTCTGACCTTTCTGTGTAATAATAGTACTTATATTATTTTTATACTTTACCTTTTCTTTGAGAAGCTCAGAGGTGCTTTGTAAACTTTATTCATCATATGTTAATCTTCCTTATAGTCCCATGATCAGCTGCTCTATCATAAGTCAAATGCTTTACCAAAGCTATGCATCTTTAGGTATGCATAGTTAGGGGTTGGTATAGGTAGATCCATGTTCCTTAGCTGTAGGGAAAGAAGGTACTGTTCAAAGATTGGCAAGTAAAGTCAGTGTAGTCCTGTGGAATTGGTACAAGCTGGAGTCTGTAAATCTTGAATTGTCAGTTTTACCTCAGCATGTGACCTTGGCAAGACACCACTCTGAGTGTCCGTTTGCTCATCTCTGGAAGATGAGATTGGATTCTGTTGACGTCTAAGCCCTTACAGTTCTGATATTTGGAAATTCTGAGGAAAGTCTAAAGAGGCTAACTGGAGAAAAACAAACATGGTGAGGGGGAGAAGCAGCTTAACCTGGAAGCCATTAGGAACAATTTTAGGAGAGACCCAAGGTCTTTGATCTAGCCACTGCTTTGATGAATGGCTGAGATCAATTCTGCTCGCTGTCTCTATTTAAATATCATCTGAAATGGACTTTATTCAGATTTGCAGATGAGGAACCTGAAGCTCAGTGATGCTCAGTGTTTTATCTAATGTCTAGTTGGTACACAATAGAGCCAGATCTCCAGCCCAGGTCTGTCTGACTCCAAACCCTGTGCTCTTTGCCATTCAGCTGTAGCCTTCCCTGCCTTAAAAGCCTTTAATGCCAGGGAGGCTTACAGGAGTTTTAAGCTGAATGGGCCCTAGCGATCTTTCTGATCTAAGATACAAAAAATATTCTTCCTTGTCTGGGGAATGCAGTAGAAGGGGCTTTAATAATCTGTTTTCCCTTCAGAATGCTGGCTGGTAGCTGGTGGAGGTTGGGGACGGGGGTGGTTCCTGCATAAGGAGAGCTCTTTCCATGCATATTGTCCACGTATTCTAAGGGTTCTGGGTTCTACAGGTGCCTTATGCCATCTGGAACTGAAAAACTTTGCTGAGGCTGTGAACTGGTGTGATGAAGGGCTGCAGATAGATGCCAGAGAGAAGAAGCTTCTGGAAATGAGGGCTAAAGCAGACAAGCTGAAGGTTGGTGGCAAAATCATTAGCTAGTTGACATTTGTTACTTAGCATTAATTAATTAGTATTTCCTAGATTGTGTCTTTTGGGTCATTGTCAGCTTTTTCTTCTTTAAAAACAAAACCCAAAACTATTCCCACCTTTGGAACTCTGGAGGATACAGACAAATAAAGATAAATAAATAGTTATAATGTGACAGAGACAAGCAAGAATATATAGTACATATAGTAGTAGTGTCTAACTTTACCCTGGACAAGGGCAGGGCAGAGATGCCAATAGCAGAGAAGTTTTGCTAAAAGAGGTGATTTCTGCATCTGATCTCTTGGAAGACTGAGCAAGAGTTTACTCCCCTGGAGGGTGGGGGTGAGGAGTGGACAATATTCCAGACAGGAGAAAGCATAACCATTGGCAAGTCCTTGATATTTCTGAAACTAAATCCCTTCTTTGAGAATAGTGAACGTAATGTATGCCTCAAAGGTTTTTATGAGGATTAAATGAGAACGTGTGGGTGTGCGCGTGTGTGTTAGCACATTTCTTGACTTACAGCAAGGAGTTGATAAATTTGTGGCTATTGTGATTTGAATAAATAAGAAGTGGCATAAGACTGCCATAATATAATCTGCACACTGTAAATCTCTTGAAAGAGAGGAGGGGAGATGACAGTTAAACATTTAAACAGGGGCGTCTGGGTCCTCAGTTGGTTAAGTGTCTGACTCTTGATTTCGGCTTGGATAGTGATCTCAGGGTCCTGGGATCCAGCCCTGTGTCGGGCTCCCCACTCAGCAGGGAGTCTGCTTGTCTCCTTCTCTGTCTGCTGCTGCTTGTGCATGCGGACGCTCTCTCTATCAAATAAATAAATAAATCTTTAAAAAGAAAAAAAATCAACATTTAAACACACCCTTAAGCTTCTACAATATTGCGTAACTCCCAGCTTTAAGACATCTGAAGTTGCTGATGAAATGCACATAATAGCAGCAGTGATGATAAAACAATAACAGAATACCATCGCTACCAAAAATAATGTCCAGCATTTAGATGGCATATCCTGTGTGTATCTTCCAGGTGCTATTTAAAATTTTTTACTTTCATGAATTCATTTAAACCACATAACAGCCCTATAGGGTAGGAACTATTCTAATTGGCCTTTCAGTAGTGAGGCAGCTAAAGCACAGAGAGATCAGGAACCGCCTGAGTCATAGCTGTGGTGAGGCTGGGTGTCAGAATCAAGCAGTCTGGCTCTAGAATCCGTGTGCTTAGTCCCTGTGCAGTACTGCCTTACATGTCTATTCAGTACAAAGCCAGAACTAGACTTCAGATCCCCTGATTCCTGGTCTAGGTCTGTCTTCACTGCTTATACTATGGAAAGGGAATTTGCAGTGCAGTGGGAGCCTTCAGCTCTCCCTGCAAAGGGGCAGGTTTTAGTCAGAGGTCGTTCTGGTCATATGGTAGAAAAAGTAGATAATCTGTTAACTCACATGGCCTGGTAACAGAATTCTGAGCCCAGGTAACTGGGTGTGGGCCAGAATTTCTAAAAGTGGTATGTATATACAGGAGACAGTATTTAGAGGGCTACTGCGGAAGGACATAGCAAGTTAATACACAGGAAAAGCCTTAGTGGACCTAAATGACAGCTTGCAGGTCCTGTAGCACAGGCACAGTTTTTTGTTATTGTTGTTTTGTTTGTTTTTGCAGATTTTTTTTTAAATTTAAATTCAGTTAATTAGCATATAATGTATTATTGGTTTCAGAGGTAGAGGTCAGTGATTCATCAGTCTTATGTGATACCCAGTGCTCATTATATCACATGCGCTCCTTAATGTCCATCACCCAGTTACCCCAACCCCTCACCCCCTCCCCTCCAGCAACCCTGTTTGTTTCCTATGATTAAGAATCTCTTATGGTTTGTCTCCCTCTCTGATTTTGTCTTGTTTTATTTTTTCCTGTCTTCCCTTATGATCCTCTGTTTTTTTCCTTAAATTCCACATGTGAGTGAAATCGTTTGATAATAGTCTTTCTCTGATTGACTTATTTTGCTTAGCATAATACCCTCTAGTTCCATCCACGTTGCAAATGACAAGAGTTCATCTTTTTGATGGCTGAGTAGTATTCCATTGGGTATATACCACATCTTTTTCTTTCTTTTTAAAAAAGATTTATTTATTCGTCAGAGAGAGAGAGAGTGCATGCGCGAGAGCACAAGCAGGGGATGCTGCAGACAGAGGGAGAAGTAGGCTCCCTGCTGGTCAGGGAGCCTGGTGTAGGACTCGATCCCAGGATTCTGGGATCATGACCTGAGCTGAAGGCAGACACTTAACCGACTGAGCCACCCAAGTGTCCCCATATACCACATTGTCTTTATTCATTCATCTGTCGTTGGGTATCTGGGTTCTTTCTTTGGTTTGGCTATTGTGGATATTGCTGCTGTAAACGTAGGGGTACAGGTGCCCCTTCGGATCACTACATTTGTATCTTTGGGGTAAATACCCAGTAGTGCAATTGCTGGATCGTAGGGTAGCTCTATTTTCAACTTTCTGAGGAACCTCCATACTGTTTTCCAGAGTGGCTGCACCAGCTTGCATTCCCACCAACAGTGTAAGAGGGTTCCCCTTTTTCCACATCCTCTCCAACATCTGTTGTTTCCTGACTTGTTACTTTTAGCCCTTCTGACTGTTGTGAGGTGGTATCTCATTGTGGTTTTGATTTATATTTCCCTGATACAGGCACACAGTTAAAGATTTCAGGGCCCAGAAGCCTGACACGGGGTATGGGTGACATTGCTTGCTGAGTGTCAGGTTTATTCTATATCTGAGTATAACCTGACTCAGGATTCCTACGTGCTTGGCTTGTGTAAGCAATGGACCTCATATAGCTATATTAAAGTCAGACGAAACAGCCATCAAGGCAATGAATATTACCAGAAATAAAGCATGGCTTTGTTGAATGATAAAAGGGTCAGCTTATCAAGAAGATTTAACAATTCTAAATATGTATGTATCTAAGAACTTCAAAATGTAAGAAGCAAAAAAATTGAGGGAGACAAATGTACAAATAGGTGTAGATGTCAGCGTCCTTCTCAGTAACTGATAGAACAAGTAGATAAATCAACAAGGAGAAATGATGTCAGCAAAAATGGCCAAATAAAGATCTAAAATTCTTTACTTCATGAAGTCTATGAAAAACTGGCAAAAATGGTCAGAGTCACTAACTTTTTTCAGAGCTCTGAAATGAGCCAAAAGCTTGCAGCAATCTGGGGAGTGTTTATTCAAGAAAAATGGCTGAACCTCTAAGCACAGCAAGCTTTGTGACATTTTAACTTGCCCTATTCCCATCTCCTACCCCTGGTACCACAGTAGCCTTGAAAGAATCATGGTGAAAATGAGCAGCCCGGCAGCCACCAGAGGAGGCAAATATGATTAGAGCTCGCTCAGAGCCCCATTCCCAGAGAATTGCCATTATCGGACCATCTGGGTGGTCTCCTAGAAAACCCCACTCACAAGACAGATTTTATTCGACTCATGTTGGAGCTATCCCAGTATGAAGAGCTTTTTTGCAGGGGCTGGGAATGAGGGATGTGTCAAAAACAATTAGAAGTAGTTATTTAAGATTGTAGTTGTCTGAGAGAGTGGATGGCAGGGCAAACAGTAGGCTTACCAGAATAATTAAAAGGAAAAGCTGGTGATTCTTCAGGGGCTTTGAAAAGCTCTAACATATTCCTGGAGATCTACGAGGTCACATGTGTGTCTGGGCTATGCATGTGCTCAGGAAGGATCTAAGAAGGCCCTAAGAGCTGACCTCTGGCTGACTCGGAGGCTCTGTGAAAGCAGTAAGGGAAGGCTGAGGCAGAATTGTAAACTGGGTGAGTGCTGAAGGTGTGCCACAGTGTGCACAAGGGAGCCCCTCAGCAAAGAGCGGGAGACTTTGGCTTTAGGCATTCAGGGAAATCTGTCCAATCATTAGCTGACCACTAAGCTGTTTAAGGACTTCATTGATCATATAAAACCAAATACAGGCTTTACAGAACTAGTTCAGGAAAGTAACTAAACAATAACAACAGCGATATCAAACACTGGAGAGGAAAGAGAGAGAATTCAATTTCCAAAGTTGCCACATTGTATTATTTTAAATGTCTGTTTTTCAGTACAAAATTACAAGACATGCAAAGAAATAAAGTATGGCCCATACAGAGGGAAAAAAATCAATAGAAAATGTCCCTGAGAAAGCCCAGACATGAGACTACAAGACAAAGACTTTAAACCAGACTTTGAAATATGTTCCAGGAAGAAAGAAAGCAATGTCTAAAGAACTAAAAAAAATATGAGAACAATGTCTTACCAAATAAAGACTATCAATAAATTGTGAAAAAGAATCAAATAGAAATTCTGTAGTTGATGGGGCGCCTGGGTGGCTTAGTCGTTAAGCGTCTGCCTTCAGCTCAGGGCGTGATCCCCGCATTCTGGGATCGAGCCCCACATCAGGCTTCTCCACTGGGCGCCTGCTTCTTCCTCTCCCACTCCCCCTGCCTGTGTTCCCTCTCTTGCTGGCTGTCTCTCTCTCTGTTAAATAAATAAAATCTTTAAAAAAAAAAAAAAGGAAATTCTGTAGTTGAAAAGTATAGTAATTGGGAAGTTCACGTAAGGGCTCAAGAGCAGAACTGTGAAGATAGATCAATTGTGATTACCCAGTGTGAGGAACAGAAAGAAGAATAAAGAAACATTAAGAGAGGGGTGTCTGCATGGCTCAGTCAGTTGGGCATCTGGCTTTTGATTTCTTTCTTTTTTTTTTTTTTTTAAAGAATGATTTCTCTCTCCTCACGGCCCTTTTCATTATCTCTTTTTTTTTTTCTTTTAAGATTTTATTTATTTATTTGACAGAGAGGCATCGAGAGAGGGAACACAAGCAGGGGGAGAGGGAGAAGCAGGCTTCCTGCTGAGCAGGGAGCCCGATGCGGGGCTTGATCCCAGAACACTGGGATCATGACCTGAGCTGAAGGCAGACGTCTAACAACTGAGCCACCCAGGCGCCCCCTGACTCTTGATTTCTAGGTCAGGTTATGATCTCAGGGTCGTGGGATTGACCCATGTCAGGCTCTGCACTCAGAGGGGAGTCTGCTTGAGATTCTCTTCCTCTCTCTCTCTCTGCCCCTCCCCCCACACCCATCTTCTCTCTCTCTCTTTAAAAAAAATAAATCTTAAAAAAAAAAAAAAAGAAACATGAAGAGAGACTGAGGAACCTGTGGGGTGCCATGAAGTATATCATCATAGACATGGGAGTCCCAGGAGAGGAGAAAGAAAAGGGACAATAGAATATATGAAGAGATAATAGCTGAAAACTTCCCAGATTTGATAAAATAGTAATCTACCCTTCCAAGAAACTTAACAAACTCCATGTAGGATATACTTGAAGAAATCTACACCCAAGACATCATAAACTTGAAATTCAAACATGAGAATGTTAAAAGCATCAAGAGAGAAGAGACTCTTCACATACAAGAGATCCTCAATAACATAGCTGAGGGGCACCTGGGTGGCTCAGTTCGTTGAGCATCCAACTCTTGATTTTGGCTTAGGACATCTCAGGGCTGTGAGATCAAGCCCTGTGCCAGGCTCTGTGTTGGGCCTGGAGCCTGCCTAAGATTCTCTCTGGCCCTCTCCCTCTGTTCCCCACCGCCCCCCCCCAAAGTAACAGCTGATTTCTCATCAGAAGCCATGGGAGCCAAAGGGCCATGGGTTGACATTCAGAGTGCTGAAAGAAAGACTGTGAGCTAAGAAATCTATGTCCAGCAAACCTATCTTTCAAAAATGGAGAGGAAGGGGCGCCTGGGTGGCACAGCAGTTAAAGCGTCTGCCTTCGGCTCAGGGCGTGATCCCGGCATTCCGGGATCGAGCCCCACATCGGGCTTCTCCGCTGTGAGCCTGCTTCTTCCTCTCCCACTCCCCCTGCTTGTGTTCCCTCTCTCGCTGGCTGTCTCTATCTCTGTCAAATAAATAAATAAAATCTTTAAAAAAAAAAAAATGGAGAGGAAAAGTAAAACTCTATAGGTGCAAATGATACAATCTTGTATATAGAAAATCCTAAGGAATCCACTACAAAACTACTAGAACTAATAGATTAGTAAGTTGGTATGATACATTAATAGACAAAACCCAATTGTATTCTGTAGACTTGTGAACATTCCAAATATGAAAACAATTCCATTTACAATAGCATCAAAAAGAATAACATATTTAGGAATAAATTTAACAGAAATAGCATAAAACTTATAATCTGAAAATACAAAACATTGTTTAAAGAAATTAAATCTAAAAAAATGGGAAGACATTCATGGATCAGATCTTGATATTGTTAAGATGACAGTGCCCCCAAATTGGTGTACAGATTCAACTCTGTCTGCATCAAATTTCCAGTTGGCCGCTTTGGAGAATATTGACCAGCTGATTCTAATATTCATACGTAAAGTCAAGGGACCCAGAATAGCCAAAACAATCCTTTAAAAAAGAAAAAAAAAGAGGACTCACACTTCCCAATTTCAAATCTTACTACAAAGCTATAGTAATCAAGATACTGTGGTACTGGCAGAAGGGGATAGACTTACAGATCAGTGTAATAGAATTGAGAGCTCAGAAATAAACCCTCATATTTATAGGCAGTTGCTTTTCAACAAGGGTACCTAGACCATTCAGTGGGGAAGAAACAGTCTTTCCCATATCCGCATGAAAAGAATGAATTTGGACCCAACCCTACCTCATACTATAAGCAAAATGGATCAAAGACCTAAATGGAAGAGCAGAGCTATAAAACTCTTCAAAGAAAATGTTGGCATTAATCTTCATGACCTTGGATTAGGCAGTGGTTTCTTAGATATGACACAAAAAGCACAAGAAACAAAAAAGATAAACTGGACTTCATCAAAAGTAAAAACTTGTGCTTCAAAGGTTACCACTGAGAAAGTGAAAAGACAACCCACGGGATGGGAGAGTATTTATAAATCATGTATCTGTTAAGGGACCTTTATCTAGAATGTATAAAGAACTCTTAACATCCTAATAATTAAAAGACAACGCCATTTTTTAGATGGGCAAAGGATGTGAACAGACGTTTCTCCAAAGAGGATAAATGGCCAAAAAAGCACATGAAAGACGCTTAACATTAGTCATTAGGGAAATGTAAATCAAAACCACAGTGAGATACTGTGTCACACTAGGATGGTTATAATTTTTTTAAAGGAAAATAACAAATGTTGAGAAGGATGTGGAGAGACGGAAACCTTCACGTGTTGCTGGTGAGAACGTAAAATGACAGCCACTATAGAGAACAGTTTGACAGCGATACCTGGGTAGCTCAGTCAGCTAAGCATCTGCCTTCCGCTCAGGTCGTGATCCCAGGGGCCTGGGATTGAGACCCACATCAGGCTCCCTGCTCAGCAGGGAGTCTGTTTCTCCCTCTGCCCCTCCCCCTGCTCGTGCTCCCTCCCTCTCTCTCAATAAATAAATAAAATCTAAAAAAAAAAAAGAAAACATTTTGACAGTTCCTCAAAAAATTAACCACAGAATTAACATATGAACCAGCACCTCCACTCCTAGGTATATACCCAAAGAAATTGAAACAAGTAGTAAAATAAATACTTGTAGATGAGTGTTCATAGCAACACTGTTCATAACGGTCGAAAAGTAGAAAGCGATCTCAATGTCCATTCGCTGATGATAAACAAAATGTGGTGTGTTCATACAGTGGAATATTATTCAGCCATGAAGGAGAATGAAGTATGATACCCACCGCAATGTAGATGAACCTCAAAAACACTGTTAAGTGAAAGAAACCAGATATATATGACTCTATACATATATCAAACATCCAAAATAGGCACATCTATAGAGACAAAGCAGATTAGTGGTTGCTGGGGATTGGGGGTGGGGGGAGTGTGGAGTGACTGTTTAATGGGCTTGGGGTTTCCTTTAAGGGTACTGAAAAGAGAACCAGGTAGAGGTGATGGTTGCATAGTACAGTGACTGTATAAAATGACAATGAATTGTATACTTTAAAATAGTTAATATCAGGGTACCTAAGTGGCTCAGTTGGTTAAGTGTCTGCCTTCAGCTCAGGTCATGATCCCGGGGTCCTCGGATTGAGCCCTACACCAGGTTCTCTGCTCGGCAGGGAGCCTGCTTCTCCCTGTCTGCTTGCCACCCCCCTGCTTGTGCTCTCTCTCTCTCTGTCAAATAAATAAAATCTTTAAAAAAAAAATAAAATGGTTAATACGTCATGTGAATTTCACCTCAATTTTTCAAAAAATTAAGAAATACATATATAAGCCATAGAAGACAAGATTATTGGTAAAGATAAATTATTGGACAAAAGTATTATAGGAACTAGTCAAAACTTAAAATTTTTTTTTTTTTTATTCGACAGAGATAGAGACAGCCAGCGAGAGAGGGAACACAAGCAGGGGGAGTGGGAGAGGAAGAAGCAGGCTCATAGCGGAGGAGCCTGATGTGGGGCTCGATCCCATAACGCTGGGATCACACCCTGAGCTGAAGGCAGACCCTTAACCGCTGTGCCACCCAGGCGCCCCTAGTCAAAACTTTAAAAAAGACATCGTTAAGACTAAAAGGCAAGCCATGGAATTGGAGAAAATATTTGTAATGCATATATCTAACAAAAGATTTGTATCCAGAATATGTGAAGAAATATATTCACTATGAAAAAAATTTTAAATGTGGCAAAAGAAACGAACAGGCAGGCCACCTGGGTGACTAAGTCAGTTAAGCGTCTGACTCCTGATTCTGGCTCAGGTCATATCCCAGGGGTCTGGGATCAAGGCCCACATCGGGTTGTATGCTTAGTGTGGAGTCTGCTGTAGGATTCTCTTGCTCCCTCGGCTCCTCCCCTGCTTGTTTTTTCTCTCTCTCTCAAATAAATAATTTTTTTTTTTAAGATTTTATTTATTTATTTGACAGAGACACAGCCAGCGAGAGAGGGAACACAAGCAGGGAAGTGGGAGAGGAAGAAGCAGGCTCCCTGGGAGCCCGATGCGGGGCTCAATCCCAGGACCCTGGGACCACGCCCTGGGCTGAAGGCAGGTGCTTAACGACTGAGCCACCCAGGTGCCCCTCAAATAAATAAATCTTTTTAAAAAATGAATAGGCACTTCTCAAAAGATGATTTTCAATAAGCACATGAAAATATGCACAGTATCATTAGTCATTAGGGAAAGGCAATTTAAACCTCAGTGGGATTCCATTTCTTAAGACTGACGGTACCAAATGTTGGTGAAGGGTGGAGCAACTGAAATTCTGCCGCACTGCTAGTGGGATATATAACGGTACGTATGATGGAAATCAGTTTGGCAGTTTCACACACCTATCCTGTGACCCAGCAATTTCACTCTGAGGTGTTGACCAAGAGAAATGAAAACATAATCTATAAATTATATCTCAACAAAGTTGTTTTGTTTTTGTTTTTTTAAAGGGCAGCAGACTTCACAATTCAGGGCTCCTCTGACCTGGTGGTCATTCTACTTTATGTGACTGCCAAGACCCCAAACTTCATGAGACTTCATAAGCTACATCACTCACATGTGTCATGCAGATCAGAGTAAAAACAGCAGGGGACAGAGTCTGCAGTGTCATTTATCATTCTCTAATGTGGACCGTGGTTGAATGTAGCTCAACTGTGAACGCAGAATTGGACGTAGTTTAGTGGTATCCGTGGGGTGGAGTACTCTGGGTGATGTCATCAAACTTCCTAACAGCGGAAAGGAGTTTGCAGCTCTGTTGGCAGACTGGATTGGAGAAGGAATGGACAAGAGTTATCAGCCATTGTCTCCTGGAAGGATAGACTTTGTTCACGAGAAATAAAAGATCTGTGTTAGCCTCTTTGGGGCTTTTGTGGGGAGGATGAGGGATGCCTGGTACTATATTTCAGATCAGAGGTCAGCAGACTGACCCCCAGGCCAAATTCAGCCTGTGGCCTGTTTTTATACATTTTGTGAACTGAAGATGTTTTTCCCATTTTTAAAGAGTTATAAACAACTAACAAAAGTAGATAATATATGACAGAGAGCATACATGGTCTGCAAAGCCTAAAATACTAATCTCTGGCCCTTTACAGAAAGTTTGCTGACCTCTGTTAATCTACGATCCTGAGGATAAGAGCAGAATCAGCTGGTTTGGGGCAGATTTGCAGGAAAAGGAAATCTAAATTATATTTCCGCCAGATTAAGTAGACTGATGATGGTTTTCTCTCATGGATTATAATTGGGTGGAAAGGGCAGAGCCTCTGATAAGTTCTTGCCCTGGGTTTTTCTAGTATTTCCTATACTCCGGCCATCCCAGAGAAGTTGAAGTACCCCGTAGACCTTGATGTCAGTCCCTCTACCTAGAATGCCCTTTTGTCCTCCATCTGGTGGAATGTTCCATGTCCATCTAAACCCCGTGGGGGCACAGTCCATCAGTCCTCTCTATTTCATAGCACTGGATTCACATCACCAGGGTTACACATAACAGACATTTCATTGTTTGTCCCCCTCAGCAGACTGTGAGCTCCATGGGTTTGAGAACTGTACATTTTTAAATTTCTGCTGCCACCAGTCCTGTGCTCTTAAAGTGTTAATTGAACTGAATCAGGCTGCTGGTATTGCTTGACGCAGGAGCCTGGGTTGGACAGATACTGGAGATAGTAAGAAGCAGGCTGGGGTGACAGAAGATGAAACAAACTCCGTAGAGCTGATGGGTCTGAATTTCATTTTTAGAGAACTGAGCAGAGGGATATCAGGAAAGCAAAGTTGAAAGAAAAGAAGGAGCAGAATCGGAACGAGGCTTTACTCCAGGCCATTAAGGTGAGTTCTCAAACCTCAGGCCCATATAGTCTTGCTAATCCTCCGGCTTGATGGGAACCTGTCTTGGGATGCTTTACCTGAATGAATTTGCTCATTTTCTCTTTGCTTTGGTGAAGCAGTATGCTGAAGGGGCTCTGGTGTCAGACCCCCTGAGTTCAGTCGGCTTCCCTGCTTGTGTACATATGTTGATCTCGGGTAAGCTACACTGGATAGTTGCTATGGGTTAAGCATTATTTAATCTTCATAGTAGCCTTCTGAGGTAGATCTCCTAGCTCCTGATCTGCTGGATGGTGATGTGGTCTCAGGGAGGTGAAGAAACCTCACACAGCTAATGTGTATCAGAGCCAGGTCCTTGCTCTTAGCCACTGCATCCTGGAAAAAACCTGAATTTTTAGGATGTTGCTCCTTTAACAACAACAACAAATTTGACCCTGTCCTTTCTTCCCTGCATATAAATGGATGTAGTCTGAGCCAAATCTTGTTTTTACCTGGATACTGAATACCCAGCAAGTCACCTGTGGAGCTTTGGCTTGCTTGGTTTTCACAAGGGAGATGACACCACCATGAGATTGTGGAGTAGGCTCTTGGTTTCATTCTTTGTTGAATTAAATTATGCACCATTCAAGTTACTCATTGACTTCGAGAACTTCACACTACTAAGATGCACTCCACTAGTCCCTCCCATAACAAGCAGTCTGTTAACTCTTGTTAACAGATTAAGCAGGATGGAATACTCCAGGTTCTCTGGCTCATCCTCATTCACAGTGAGATATTTGGTCATTTTCTGAAATGTAGAATATTGGAATGCCCATTCGCATACAGACCTGATTTTGGCTCTCTCCTTCAGTTTGACCATGCATCTCAAGCTTCAGTGTGTGTAAGGATATCTGTAACAGCCGTACACACGGAACCCTATTTTACTGACGGTTTAAAGCAGGAGTCAGCGGATCTGTAGCCAGTGGATCACAGCCCTTATGGCTCTTTTCACACTGTGGTGGCAGAGTCAAGTAGTTAATTTCAGCAGAGACCATTTGGCTCACAAAGCCTAAAATATTTCTGTCTGAACCTTTAAGGAAAAGTTTGCCAACCCCTGATGGTAGGAGTATCAACAGTAATTTTGATTGCATGTAACTTTCCCCTCGGGTGCTAGCCTCCACACACATACATAAAGAGACAACTCTTATATTCAGACCTTTGATTTATCTTTATTTCCATGAGGCAGTCAAGATTAGGTCATTGTGCATTATTATTATTTTTAGTATTCCATGTCCTAGCTAAACCAACACACTTGCCATTTTCGTATATGCTACACTTTTGATCTTTTCTGTGCCTTTGCATATGCTGTTCCTTGGGGGTGGAATGCCTTTCCATCCTCCCCCCACCCCTCCAACTTCTTTGCCTTTCATAGTCATTGCTCAGGGCCCAGCATTCCCCAGTCATCTCCGGCCCCCAGGCTGAATTAATTATCAATGGTCTGTACTTCTGCAACTCCACTTCTTACCTTATGTTGTACTTATTTCCATAGCTGTTTGCCCACTAGACCATGAGCAGGGCCTTGAGGGCAGGAACCGTGTCTAGCTTGTCTCTGTGACACAGGGTCCAGCATGTGGTAGAATCCTGATGAAGGTGAGTTATCCCTGCTGTGCTCAGCCTTAGGGGTAATGAAGATGAATTGTGGAGAGCTGGCCTCAGGGAGCTCACAGTATGATGGTTTCCCTGCTATTGAAATGGGCTTGCCTCCTTCCACACAATAAGGTTTGTGTGTATTTCTGTTTTTAATCCAGGCTAGGAACATCAGGCTAGTCTCTGAAGCTGCTGGTCAGGATGAAGATTCAGACTCAGAAGGTCCAGGTGAGCTTTTCCTGGATGGGCTCAGCTCGGAGAACCCCTATGGAGCCAGGCTGACTGTAGATGAGCAGGGCAGGTTAAGCTGGCCCGTGCTCTTTCTGTACCCAGAGCACGCCCAGTCGGACTTCATCGCTGCTTTTCACGAGGACTCCAGGTACTTACTTGCCCAAGAGCCCTCTGTTCTTGCTGGCATGCTCTTTCCTTGCTCTCTCGGCAGAGGGACAAGTGGATTTTTGGTTGAGGAGGGAAGAGAATACAGGGTTAACAGTTGGTTTGGCATAATCTCTCTATCCTGGAGCTGATTTCTCCCTTTACTAACCATAACTAGCTTTGCAATGACAGACACAAGTGTCACCATCATTCTAACTGGGCTAGTAAGTCGAGCACCACAGTATCGTCCGTCAAGCAGTGACACATATCTCTGGTGAGATACGAAGTCATTCTAGGTGGTATAGGCATAGTAATTGAAGTGTGTATTTATTGGAAAAAATACAACTAGCAATTTTGACATGTGATTTCATAGGGTTAGTGCTTAGAATGTGGCTAAATGTAAGGGATGTTAAGCCTGAGTCAGTTTAAAGAAAATCACTATGTCGTAACAGGACAAGTCATACACATACATACACATTTTAGCTTAAGTCAGATGGTTTTGGCTCAAAATAGCTTAGGCCTGCATTTCATGTTTTGTACATTTTTGATAGCTCTCTGAATGGGTGTCCAGGGACTGTGAGGTAGAAAATAGATCATGAGTTATTGATACCCAGAAAGTACATGTTACATCCTTAGGCTTATTGATCATCTAATGGTGATGTTTGGTGAAACGCCTTCTTGGGACTTAGAGCGGAAATACTGCCCTGATAATTTAGAGGTAAGAGATGTGTTACCTTGTTCCTCGATGGGATATTTTTTGCGGTGGAGGGTGTGCGGGGGGTGAATAGGGCAAATTTTTAATGCCTTAAAAAAAAAATTGTGTCAGGACCTGTGGGTGGCTTAGTGGGTTAAGTGTCTGCCTTTGGCTCAGGTCATGATCCCAGGGTCCTGGGATGGAGCCCCATATTGGGCTTCCTGCTTGGTGGGGAGCCTGCTTCTCCATCTCCCTCTCCCACTCCCCCTGCTTGTGCTTGCACTCTCTCTCTCTCTGTCAAATAAATAAACTCTTCAAAAAATAAAAAAAAATTTTTTTAAATATGTCAAATGACACAGAACATAAAATTTACTATTTGAGCCATTTTTAAGTGCCTGCTTCTGTGGCATTAAGTACATTCACATGGTTGTACAATCATTCCCACCATCCGTCTCCACTTCGTCATCCCAAACTGAAACTCTGCACCGTGAAACAGTAACTCCAGTCTCCCCTCCCTCCAGCCCCTGGCAACCACCATTCTGCTTTCTGTCTCTGTGAATGCGACTACTCTAGGAACCTCATATAGGTGGAACCATACACTGTTTGTCCTTTTGTATCTGGTTTATTTCACTTAGCTTGGTGTCTTCAAGTTTCATCCATATTGTAGCCTGTTTTTAAGGCTGAATAATATTCCATTGTTGGGACTTTTTTTTTCCTTTGTTTAAATCACAGCTTACAGTACAAGGACTTTCTCTTCTACTAACCATTTGAGAGTAAGATGCCAACTGATGCCCCATTGCCCCTGAATACTTCAGTGTCAGTTTCCTACAAACGAGGATATTTTCCTTCATAATCCCAACCAACCATCAAAATTAGGAAATTAGCTTTGATACATTAGTACCGTCGAATTCTCAGACACCCTGTATCAGCCGTCCCCGTGCAAGGATACCCTTCTCACCTATATGCGCTCTGACACCTCATCTTGGACCGCCATCCTACCAGGTAGCCCTTATCACCTGGCTTCGGCTGGCCAGCTCCCAGCCAGGCTGCCCTCCACTGGCCGGGCTCTGATACCGTCACTCCCTGCCAGCCCTCCTGTATAGACAGCTTCCTCACCCTGCGTGGGCTTTGACACCTGCACAGGACCATCCTGTATGGACATCCTTCTCATCCTCCTCGGGCTCTTCCCCTGCTTTGGGCCACCATAGATGGCTTGCTTCCCCAACATCTCAGGGGTCTAGGACTGTATTGCTAGGGAAGTGAAGGCTCACAGGCCTGCGCTTGAATCTTGGCTCCTCTGTTTGCTAGTTGGGTGTCACTGGTGAATTATTTCCCTTCTCGGAGCCTTCGTTCTATCTTTGGAAAATGGAGCCCGTAATACCTTTTTTAGTATTATGGGCAAGGACCGAGTGCTTTATATTCCACAGCTCTAAAGAGAAGTCATTCAACTAATAACAGTTGCCATCTCTTTAGCTTTTCCCTAGGCTTGGCCTCAACATGTCTAGTGCTGCTGAGGCCCTGTATTTGTATCTGATTCCTGCTCCTCTGTTATTCTGCAGGTCTACTTTGAGGATGAAGACGGGACAGAACTCTACCAGGTGGCTCCCAAGAGCACCCTGCTGCAGGTGCTGCAGCACCCCAGGTGAGCCACCGTCATGAGGCTGAGTAGGCCAGGGGAGGTGCTCAGGCGCCAGCCTAGGGATCCAGCCAGGGTCTCATTCCACTGCTGCTGGACTGCCTTGTACTCCCCTCCCTTCTGCCCTGGACACAAAACTGTGAGACGGCAACCATGGATCCTGGCCCAGGTCATTGGCCAAACAGGCTTCAGTGTGACTCAACCCGTTGCTCTGCAGCCAGGACGCCCTCAGACTGGGAGACGTGAATGGGGCTGCTCTGAGCAGGGACAAGCTGCCTGGCTGTTGTACTTGAAAACAGCAGGGTCGGCACTCGTGTTCCTCGTTGTGCCTGTGGCCCCTGCTACCGTTATATGGAAAGAACACTGGTTTGTGAAGTCTGACGCCATCATTTACTGGCTGTGTGACTGTAAGCCCACACTGCCTCCCTAGGGAGGTTTCTCATCTTTAGGATAGGAGTACTAATTATTGCCTACATTTTTCTCAGGTATTTAAGAGCCAGCGAGAGAGGAGGAGTCAAAGTGCTTTTGTAAACTGTAAAGGGCAGTCTTGTTGTAAGAGTGAATCTTTGTTAGGAGCTGTGCAGCCAGCTGGATTTGGCTTTTGTGTCTTTGTTCAACTTTGGGGTGTTCCTGGACCGTAAAGGAATCCCCTCAGTGGATTTGTAAGTAGACTCTTAGACTATTTTTCCCTAAGCTTTGAGCAAAGCAAATGCTCTTGCGTTTAGGCTAAAGGAGCCCGATGTGTTGGGCATAAGGGTTGGGTAGGCATGGTAGGAGAGAGGCTGGAGAGCTGGGCTAGGGCCATTCGTGAAAGCCTTGAATGCCCTGCTCAGCAGCGTACTTTATCTTGATAGTGGAGCCACAGCGTATGTGTAGGTAAAATTTACAAAGTCGTGTACAGATTTTGTATGTACCAGTTGATGGTGAGGCATGAGGTAAGGGGTGGATTGGAGAGAGATTTCAGAGGCAGATTGGATGGGAATTGGTGATGTGACTGACTTGGTAGGGGGCCAGCTGGTCTTGATGCTTCTGCTTTGGCTTGTTAGGCAGGAGGTGAAGATTTCTTCAGATATGATTGATGACTTCTCTTAGCAGGATTTTTTTCTGGCACTCTATCTCCCTTCTGGTTTATAGACAAATTTTTTAGCTATTCATTTTTTCCATTATTAGCAAATTATTACAATTCTTTAAAGTCCTGAGGTCCACTCTCCCCATCACCAAAAAATGGGGGAGAAATCTATACAGAAAGCAGATCTGTGGAGAAAAGCCAATTTCATGCTTCTCAGAAAATGTAAATGCTGTTGGAACTGTTCACTTTTTAAATGACTGGCATAGGTAAGAGGCTATCCAGGATAGGATTCTGGCAACTTCAGACCTTGAACTGGGTGGAGCTAAGATACAGACCGCTCTGTCCAGATCCAAGCACATTGAATAATGCTAACAGTCCTCAATCTGGGAGGCCAAGGTCTCGCCCACCTCTCCAACCTGCTCCACTCCACTTGCCTTATGCCCCAACACCAGCAAATGCTCTGGTGACCTGCACCTCCTCGCTTTTGCTCCCCCGTGCCTCATCACTACCCACATCTAAATTAAAGTCCAGACGGACAAGGCACCTTCCAGGAAGCTTTTCTTGATTCCCCTTTCCTATAGAGGGAATCGTGCCCTTTGGGCTAATGCTGTACCTCACAAATGCTTCTGCGATTGTTTTGCTGTCATTAATTATTTATCTCCCGCCCCTCAGGACTTGAAAGCAGGATGATGGTTTTTGTTTGTTTAGCACAGGGCCCAAGTTACCCTGGGCGTGCACTGTTGAATGAATGAATGAATGAATGAATGCGTGCGTGCGTGCATGTTCTTATAGTTTGATTCCGTGTTTAGTCACAGGCATACATGATGCTAGCGGATTGGCCCAAATGTTCTGGCTAGGCTGAAGCAGGGAGAGGGTCATCCTAATTTGCCAGATATGTAAACAGCCAAACAAATAAATATGCTAAACTTGCATTTTAATGTTGACATCCAAAGGTTCACCTTGAATGTGGTTGGGAAGGTGCACGGATGATTAGGATCGCAATTCAGTTAACCCCTTCTGTTGTGTTCACTGCAGGTACTTCGTAAAAGCCCTGACACCAGCATTTTTGGTCTGTGTAGGATCCTCTACGTTTTGTAGGAATTATCTCCAGGGAAGAAAGGTGCACCAGGTGAAGTAACCAAGCCAGGCGGAGCCAGGCCCCCTGGATCTCTTCCCTCACTCGCCTCTGCCTGGAGTCCAGCACACTTGAATCAGCGGAGCCTTACACTTTATTTCTGCCACCCTGGGGACGGTCCTTCCGTGCGTCGTGGTCAGGGGAGAGCTGCTGACTTCCCTGAACTACATTCTCTGTGGTCAAACTGCCAAGCTCCAGCTGGTCTCCACTCTCTTCTGTTGATAAAAAACTCAGCACCTTGGTCAGGACATCCTTGGACTCACTGTGAGCTGTTTCATCACCAGCTCTATCCCTCAAGGGACCATCTTGCAGTTACCACAGCAACTGACCTGAGGAGGTCCTGGCCTGTGGGCACAGACTCAGGATCCAGTGCCATGGTTCTGGCTGGACCTTTGTGGTGTTCGAGGCCTCAGAGAAGCCACCCCTCAAACCACGCATATACACAAAGCACACAAATAATTTTAAGGCATTCAGGCTGAGGGACTCCAACCCCCAGGTGTCTCACGAGCAGAGAGGCTTGCTCTGTGGGCATGCTGTAGGTCCTTGGAGTGAGATGAGGTCAGGAAAGCTGGCTCCTGTTTCTGCACCCTGAAGACCTACAAACCAGGGTCCTGCAAATCCCCTAAAAAGTTTACCAGTTTTCCTGCTCTGTGCAGTAGGGGAAACTGATGGACTTGGATGGTAGACTCTTGAGTTCCTCTCCAGGTTTCACATTTTAGGATTTTGTGCCTTTTAAACATGTTTTGGCAGTTGAGTCATTGTCATAGGTTGTATTTTTGTGTTCAGCTTTTGCTCCCTCCTTCCTAGAGGATAGGCTATATCCTTAGCTGTAGCCACGGGACTGCTTGCAGTGCCCGCCCCATCCCCCGGGGGGAGGCAAAGGGATGCGGGTAGACACGTCCAGACAGGAGGTTGGAGAGCATCGCATGGGGAGTTCATGCTCTTTTCCTTCTGCCATGAGAACACATTTCCCGGCTAGCGGCTGTTCCCTCAGCCTGGGTGCCCGCATGGTGAGACGTGGAGCAGAGCTGACGGAGCTGGCCTGCAGCCGTTCACTGTACCATGAATGAGAAATAAATGTCTGTTGTAGTTGTAAGCAGCGAGATTTGGGGGTGCTTTGTTACTGTAGCAAAGCTAACTAACGCGTCATTAAACTGAAACCAGCTGTTGTCCTTAAGGTGCACTGATCTGAGGTTTTGTGCCGTGCGCTTCACTGTCTCTGAAGGGCAGTTTGCTGTGCACTATTGACAAAGAACCACGCAGCTTTCCTTCCAGGGGCGGGTCCCTGCATGTGGCTTGTGGCTGGAAAGCTGAAGTCCCGCCACCACCCTCCCCTGGCTTAGGCCATACAGAGACCATTCGCTCTCCCCAGCTAGACGCACTGCTTGGCTCTCTTTGTAAGAACTCGGCACTCTGTGTACGAGGCCAAACAGTTGGCCAGCAGCAACCCTGGCGGCCAGTGCAGGGTTCCATGGCGCAGCAGCCTCATGTCCTGGGGTGGAGCAGGTCCCGGTGCCACCTCACTCATCTGTGAATGATGCTTACCTGCCTCTTTCCTGGACAGCCCTGAAAAACCAAGTTCTGGAACCTTCATCCCCACCACCCAGTCCTTTCTTTAGGCTCCTGGCAGTCCTGGTTATCAGCCAGCTTCAGGCCCTGCCTCTCTATCCGGCTCGGGTGGGCAGAAACAAAGGGGAGGAAAGTGACAGCGTGGCTGACTGCAGACCACAGCTGGGACCCTGGCAGCCGCTGACTTGCTGTGCCTGTGAGGACGGACTGCTCTGAGCCTCTAAAATGAGTCACCGCACCCACCTCCTAGGCTTGTCCGTGGCACCTCTGTGCAGATCCCCAGCATCAGACCATTAGTTCTCTACAGGGGTGACTTGCACCCCAGAGGACACCTGCCAATGTCTAGAGGCATTTTTTGGTTGTCACGACTTGGTGGGATGCTACTGGCATCTATGGGGAGAGGCCAGGGGTGCTGCTAAGCACCCTAGCTGCACAGGACTGTCCCACAACAGCATCGTCTGGCAGACTGGCAGTGCTGAGTTTGAGGAACACTGCACAAAAACTTCCAGAAGGCAAGCTCTCAATGGACAGAGGCCAGGTGGGGATTTGTCTTAGTGCCCAGGCCTGACACACGGTGAGTGTAACACCCAGGGAGCTGTGTGGGGGCTGATGACTGGATGGATGAATGAAGGAAGGAAGGAACCAATGAATGAAAAAAATAAACCACAGTCCTGTTCCAAGGACCCATCTGCACACACACAAGCATCAGCAAGGTCATTCCCGGGCTCAAGCCCATGTGCCTGCCTTGTATCCCGTCCAGGAAGGCTTCTGGCCTCCCTGGCCATGGGCCCTGCCTTCTCTGACCTCTGCCTCTGGTCTCCAGAGGAGTGGGTAGAGCGCCAACTTAGGAGCCGGCCATGGAGGCTGGGACTAGAGCTTGGCTGGGGTTAAGAGCGGGGGTCCCACTGGCCTGGAAGTAACTGGCCGTCCCCCAGGCCCCTGGCTGCAGGCAGCTGAGTCCCATGGGGCATGGGGCCTGGCCCTCGCCCACTGCCTCCCGAGCCGCCTGCCCCTACCTGGGACACCAGCAGAACCGAGTCAGAGCTCCCTCAAAGACCCAACCATCCGCTGCCTCATTTTACAGATGAAGAAACTGAGGCTCGGGGAAGGAGGGGCAAGGCCAAGCCATCAGCATTCTCCACAACCCTGATGTGAGGCAGAGCCTTTCGCACAAACTGGGGGCACCTCCTCCCCACAGGACTGGTGTGTAGCCTTCCCAGGGTCAGGGGTCAGGGACACAGGCGGGACCACCCGACTTCTGTGTGGTTAACTCTGTGGATTTGGGGTGGCAGCTGGAGACCTGGGGGGGGGGACAAGGCCCCTTTAAGCCACCCCTGAAACCCTGCTGGCAGGTACACGAGGGCAGGCAGGGAATGGAGAGAAATTACGGTGGCTGTCAACACGGAGTTCTGGCGCTGTACAAACCACGTACCGGAGTCCTTCCCTTCATCATGACAGCCCCGCACTCAGGCCTATGATCCTAACTTTATTTTTTTTATAAATCTTTTTTTTTTAAGATTTTATTTATTTGACAGACAGCTAGCAAGAGAGGGAACACAAGCAGGGGGAGTGGGAGAGGAAGAAGCAGGCTCCCAGCAGAGGAGCCTGATGTGGGGCTCGATCCCAGGACCCTGGGATCATGCTCTGAGCCGAAGGCAGACGCTTAACGACGGAGCCACCCAGGCGCCCCTATGATCCTAATTTTATAAAGGAGATGGGGCCACGCGGTCTCACCACTAGTTGAGTGTCAGCCAGGATTTGAACCCAAGCAGCTCCCTCCAGAGCCCACCTGCCTGCTATTCTGTGTTCCTTTTATTCCATTTGCTTTACAAACATTTAACCTAACTGGCACCAATCACGGGCAGGGCCTCAAGGCCCAAGTGCATCAGGCAGCCTCTGCCCTCAAGGTCATGCTGTTGAGATATCAGAAATCGCACTCTGACTGGAAACTGCTCCAAGGAGAAGAAATAAAGCCACAACAAGCAGGTCCTCACCCCTGCTCGGAGCCCTCAGCGGCTCCCCGTTCCCTTATCAACACTCTTGGTGTGGCACTCAAGGCGCTTCAGGGTCCTGCCCTAACCACCCGGCGGCTTCCTCTCCCCAGTCTCCTTAGCCCAGCCATCCTGGACACGGCTCAGCTATGGAGGAGCCAGACTGCCTGCCTTCCAATTCCAGCCCCGCACTCATTAGCTGATGGCCTCAGGCTCTGTGCCTCAGGCTCCTCGTGTGCAACTCAAACAGCACAGTAGCACCCACCTCATGCAGGTGCTGTGAGGACTGCATGAATTAATCTCTGTGATGTCCATGGAACAGCCTGCCTCAAACTCAGTGCTCAATCTATGACACTTATTTTATTCTCCAGTCATGCCATGCTCTTAGCTTTGGACCTTTGCACATTCTGTTCCCTCTGCCTGGAGCATTCTTACTCTCACTTGCACCCTTGCTTCCACCCCCAACTCTTCCTCCCTTTCCTGTTCCACATTAGTCTTTAATCAGGCCTGGCTGCCTCCTCCAGGAAGCCTTCCTGGCCCCCTCTCTCACATGTCCCATGGCACTTGTACCATCACCACACTCGCCATGCTGCATTTTAATTGTCTGCTTACTGGATGGTTCCTCCCACTTCTTTGTAAACTGAGTCAGGGACCCTGAACTGTGCACTCATACTGCCAGCACCTAGCACAGCACCCGCTCAACACATAGCAGGTGCACAACAAACAGTTACTAACTGCTGGCCCAGAGGAAAGGGTGACGAATTCTAAACAGATTACGGGTGGAAGCCACCACACATGACGGACATGGGCCATGAAGTTGGGAGAGGGACCGGGGAAGGGTGGTGAATGTGGGCTGGAAGGACCCCCAAGCAAAGGCGAGGGTCATATTCCAGGGGCGTGCACAAGTGGCCTGGCTCACTAGCAACAGCTGCCATCTACTGAGCACGCGGCCGCGCCAGACAGCATCCAGGGTGCTTCCTGCGGACCGGCTCGCTCACTTGGCCTGACACCGCGAGCTGGCAAGTAGTTTACGGTGTCATTTCACTGACAAGGAAGGCGGTACAGAGGCTAAGTAACTTGCCCAAAGTTAGCTAGCTAGTGAAAAGGAGAGCCAGGATTTGAATTCATGCCTCCTCTAAGCCCTTCAGCAGGTATCTGTAACAAGACCGGGCCTCTGCCTTTGAAGAGTCGGCATGAGACCCAGGGGCCCTTGGCCGTTCACGCCAGTGTTGTGGTAACGTCTTGGCATTCAGTGTCATGCAGTGTCCCCAGACTGTCTGCCTGGGCAGAAGAGTCTAGTCTGCAGAGCCAGACAGCCAGAGCCCACAGCTAACTCCCCATGGCACTCGACACCCTGCCGGTGGGGCTCCCATCAGCCCACAAGCTGTCTGGGTGAGGCTGGCTGACAAGTTCTTCCCTCAGTCACCATTAACCTCGGTGCTTCCTCCTCACTCTCCTAGCCCTGCACAGTTTCATTTAGCCAAGAGCAGTTAGGCTCTAACTATGGAAGTTCCTTAGCAGCCTTCAGAGTGGCTGGCTTAGTAGGATTGGAGATCATCCCTGCACCAAAGTGGTATCTCAACAGGGGGACCCTAAAGATGCCACCCCATTCCGCTGGCCCACGTGCAACCCCCCCCCCCGAACACTATATGCAAAGGGCTAACTGGCCTAGTATAAGGGCAGCTGCCACGCTCCCTGCTGTGAGCCAGGCACTGGTGTCCCTGTTTCACCGAGGATGCGCAGGAAGCAAGAGGAAGCATCTCACACAAGGTCATACAGCCATCAAGTGGCCTAGGCAGTCTGACTCCGCAGTGTCTAGTGCGGGCTGCTATGATGGAAGTCATTCTTTTAAATTAAGTGCAGCATCTTGAGTTTTTTTTCAAGTATATTCTAAGTTTGCAATAACATCATAAAAAGTTCCCCATTCTCCACATTATAGAACTTTTCCTAACTCTAAAACAAAACCTTACATGCCCTTGGATGCACAGTAATCCGTTCTAAAAAGCATTCTGTCATCTTGGCGTAGAAATGGACGGTGGGAACTCTGTGGGGTTCCCTGGCACTCACGTAGTTAAGTAAACGACAATTTCAACAGATTTCTGCAAAATGCCTTTATTGACAGCCCAGCAGGTGTTTCTTCCATTAAAACACAGAATATTAATGGAGCCCTTGATTTACATTCTCGGCTTGAGTTACACAATGGTTTTGTTATGCACCAGCTTTTGTCCCCAAAGTATTAATTCTGCTAAATATTTCCCGGCCAGTTGCTTCCAGATCTCCCCAAGGAATGAGCAATGATAATACATTCTATGCCTGCTATTTTGCCAGCATCCCCATTTCATCAATTTATGGCAAGAGGTAACTGGCAAATTCGGACAGAAGAGAGTAAGGTAGACAGTCTGAATATCTGTCTTTCCTCCAAGGAGACGGAGCCATTCCGCCGGCGTTACTTCCTTCTTGCCCATGGCACGCCCCAGGAAGGTTACAAAGCATCGCATCAAGAAAACTCGATCCGGGTCCTGAGCTACGTTACCAGCAGATCCTGAGCTCCACGGTGGCATCTCCTGTCGTCTGGTGTGCAGGAAGTGTTTCCTGACAGCACAGGGTTAAGCATCTCACGTACAAGTGAGCTGAGGCAACCCCCGGGGAGGTGCACTGCCATGAGCGCATCTTACGGATGAAGAAGCAGAGACGCATAAAGGGCAAGTAATTTGGCTAAGGCCACGTCCCTGGTACGTGGTGGATCTAGGATTGTGTCTCTTCCAGGTTCTGGTCTTTCCACCATAATGTACTGCCCCTGGCCTCCGAGAAGACACACTGGCTTAGTAATCAGGACACCCGGGTTCCCATTCGGCTTGCCCTCGGGCCAGTCACTGTACGCCCTTGGGAAATAAAGGACAGTACCTGTTCCACACTTACGAGGCGTTTGTAGTTCAGAGGCCGATCCGGCCAGACCTCTTGACGCAACAAGAGCGACCGGAGCTAGCCTGATTTCGGGGCACAGCTCTTGGCCTGCAGTCAGGTGTTCTGCCAGTCAGATGGTGTGCGGCGGGTTAATTCCCACTCCAGGCCTGCTTCCCATCTGTGAAATACGAGGGGTGGACAGGCGGGCCCCAAGTCCTCCTGTTCTAAACTTCCAGGATTCTGTATCGTTCTCAAATTATTTTGTAACGTGAACATTTATGAAGAGTTTAAAGTTAATTGGCTCTCTGTTCCTGAAACCTGGTTTTAGAAAGTGCTTACGTTAGGCTAGCCTTCCAACTTCCATAAACCAGCTTATGCAGCACAAATTTAAAATTAAAACAAGGGGAGTAGGAGGTACAGGCTTCCAATAATAGACGACTAGGACACAGGGATGAAAGGTACGGCGCAGGGGATAGAGCCGGTGGTACTGTATAGTGCACGGTGACAGACGGAGGCTACGCTTGTGGGGAGCACCGCGTAAAGGACAGGGTCCCTGGATCACTACGTGGTTCACCTGAGACGAATGTCACC
This sequence comes from Ursus maritimus, assembly GCF_017311325.1. Taxonomy (NCBI): domain Eukaryota; kingdom Metazoa; phylum Chordata; class Mammalia; order Carnivora; family Ursidae; genus Ursus; species Ursus maritimus. The sequence goes on along the minus strand of NW_024423564.1, from coordinate 60,165,602 downwards.
CTGTGTGTCAACTATCCTTCAGTAAGAATTTTTAAAAATAGTATAACACCAATTTGCACAATTCTAAGTGCTCATCTGAGGCTAATGTGATCAGCTACACACAAATAACTCAGTTTTATTTACGGAGATCACTTTTGTCTAGGCAGCGGCCACGCAGCTGTCACGGGGATGGCGTAGGTGTTGGGCAGTACTGGGATTCCAGCGCTGATACTTAATAGCTGGGCGTCCTCGAGTAAGTTGCGGACGGAGCCTCAGGGCCCTCACCCGTAAAAGAAGAACGGCACCCACCTCGCACAGTTTAAGGTATGAAAATGATATAAAAGTGCCTCACGGCGCCGTGGTATGTGGCAGGCCCCCCACAAATAAAGGAGCAGACCATTAAAAGCAGAGAGCCCACAGCAGTCTGATAACGTACAGAGCAAATTACTCAAAGAAACGCTCAGCTACGAAGCGGCTCAGGGACGGCCACTGCCCAGAAGGACGCTGCAACCGGTAGAATCATCTACGGAGCTTTAAAACGCACGATGCCCAGGCCACACCCCAGACCCTAACCGGGACTGGGTGGGACCAAAGTGCAGCCAAGGGGAAGGTCCCCTCATTTACAATCCAGCCTCTCTAGGTTTGCTCTCAGAATGCACATCTCCTGACCCGAACGCTGGGCCCAGAGCGCCAGCGGTAGGCCTGGGGGCCGTCAGGGCCTGGCACGTGCATTAACTAGGAAACCGATGGCCTGTGCTTGGGCGTGGATTACTCGAGCAGTAACAGCGGCGGCAGTAACACGCTGCTGGGAAGCTGTGTGGCAGGTGGGAGAACTGGCCAAGACAAGAAGTGCAGTACGCTGGGGCGGCTCAGGTCTGATCCTAGTTTCCCACATGATTCAGGCAGAGACCTCGATATGTGCCCCTGGCGTGGCCCTAGGACCCAGCTCTGCTCCCAGGACAAGCTCACCGTGACACCTGAAGCCTGCTATCCCTCACCTCTGGGGGAAGAAATGGTTTCAAACATATTCCCAGCCACCAAAGATAGGGTTTTTTTGTTTTTGAGTGGACTGCAGAAATAGTAGAAAAAGAAAGGACAGAAGGGTCTCAGGTAGGAAGCCGCCGCACAGTTAAAAGAGCAGGCGTGACCACCGCACGCTAACGGGCGAGGCTCGTCCTGGCAGTCTGACTTTATTCAATCGCTAGAACACGACCTCTGCGCTAAGCCGCCTCAGTAGAGCCAGGTCTCTGGAGGTGGTTTTTTGGGCCATTAGCTAATTCTATCAACTTTCTCTGTAGCTTAGACTATGGAGGATCAGAGGAACCAGATCTGCTTGTCACAAACCTCTTGTGGAACCTGCCGGTGACAGCTGTAAGGACTTTACAGATCTAGTTCCATTTTCTCATGTCACAGATGGGGAACCTGAGGCCCCGGCAGGAGAAAGGACATGTCCAAGTGGAGGAGGGCTGGTGGGCCTGCTCTCCAGAGCAAATGCAGCAAGAGGCCAGGGGTCAGACTGCCAGAGCTGGGAGGGCCTTGGCCACCAGCCACTCCCACCCTCCACATAGGAAACTCGGCAGAGAGGAAGGAAGTGACTCACCCAAGGGCCAAGAGAAGCAGATCCTTCTTGCCCCTCTGCCTCCTCACAGAAGCCTCCACACTGGAATAGAAGAGGAATGGTATGTGGCAGCAAGGTCAGCCCAGAGAATGGAATCACGGACTTTAAATACAAACAGTCTAAACAAAGGACTGGATAAAAGTCACTTTCCCTAACACGCTCCCCCTTCCATGAGCTGCCTTGTTTCTGGAGAGACCGGCCCTGGAAGGGAGTGTAGGAAAAGGCAGCACTAGAATGAACACCAAGGCTGCAGGATGGGGTGGGGATGGCTCGGGGGCTTTCAGATAACCCGCACTTGGCTCAGAAATTCCGTGACTCCCTCTCTGGTGAGGAAGACCACCTCACCGGTGTTCTGGCTCCAAACTTCAAAATGTGCGGGGTCCTCCAGGGCCCTCTTGCCCGCAATGATCACAAAGGGGTAGCCAAACTTGTTGGCGTCTTTCAGTCTGTTTCCAATGGTCAGATGGGTCCTGTCATCGAGCAGGACCTCCCCGCGGAGCTGCGGCACCGCCTCCGTGATGAGGTCGTACAGGTGGCCCATGAGCTCGGCGGCCGCCTCCTCCTTACTGCCCTTCTTCGGGGGGATGAGGCACACCTGGTAAGGCGCCAGGAGGCCCGGCCAGCGAATGCAGTCCTCCGTGGACAGCACTTCTACGGCGGCGGCCCGTAGCAGCCCATCTCGGCCAGGCACGGCTTGCCCTGGGCGTTGGTGAACTGGGCATTGAAAATGGAGGAGTACTTGGTGCCCAGGTAAAACGTGTGCCCCACCTCGATGCCCCTGGCTTTGGTCAGTGGGCCCCAGCAGGCCGGGCAGTCGGTCTGCGACGAGTGCAGCGTCTCCGTGTTGGCCGAGAAGCCGCAGCTGGGACAGACGGCAAAGCGGTCCTCCCCGATGTCGGCCGGCAGCTGGAACTCGTGAGACGCAGTGCCCCCGATGCTGCCCACGTCTGCCTGGACCCTGACGCACCGCAGCCCCAGCCTGCGGAACAGACTGCTGTAGGCCTCGCACACCAGGCCGTAGGTGTGCCGGGCGGCCTCTGGGGAGGAGTCGAAGGTGTACATGTCCTTCATGTAAAACTCCCGGCCGCGGAGAAGACCGAAGCGGGGCCTGGGCTCGTCCCGAAACTTCCTTGTCACCTGGTACAGCAGGAGCGGGAGCTGCTTGTAGGACACTCTCTTCTGGGAGGCGACCAGGGCCGTGATGGCTTCCTCGTGAGTGGGTCCTAAGCAGTATTCCTTGCCGTGTCTGTCTCTAAGTCTCAGCAGCTCCTTGCCCATCAGGTCCCACCGGTTGGTGGCTCGCCAGAGCTCCGCTGGGCTGAGGCTGGGCATGTTGACCTTCTGCCCCCCGATGGCCTGCATCTCCTGGTCTATCACCCGCTCGAGCTTCTCCATGGCACGCACGGTGTAAGGCAGGAGGTGGTAACAGCCGGGGCTTGCCGGGTGGATCAGGCCCACCTGCAGCATGAGCCGCTGGCTCTTACAGGTCAGGTCGCCAGATCTGTCCTCGAGAGAGAGCACCTGGTCTCCCCGAAGATTCTGGGGCTGGAACACACGGGACAGCACCAAGCGCTTCCCTCTCTCAGGGTCACAGTGGTAAAACCTATGAGGACCGTACCCAGAGAGCTGGTGGCTGCAGGTGGCCAGGACGGGCAGAGCTCTGCATCTTGACAGCAGCCCTTCCATGACACCCGGTCCAGAGAAGCACTTGTGCCTGGAGAGAACGGAGCCATGCAGAGATAAGCGTTAACTGTGTTCTGACACTGCGACGTAGCCAGCTCAGTCTGGTCTCCGAGACGCTTCTAAGACAGCCACCGATTTTGCAGATGCAAACCCTTCCATTTCTAATTTTCTAGCAGATTCAAGTCCTACCTCTCGTTTTAAAAAAAATCAGTATTTTTTTCCATTTATAAAAATATAACAGCATACTGTAGAGAGACACCACTGCACTGCATGGGATCACACAGGCTCTGGAATCAGACAGCCTGGATTCCCAGTGTGCTTCTTGCTGACTGCACTCTGTGTAGCTCGGGACGCCGTCCTGTCCTCTAGGATGCCTTCCTTGTCCCAGGCCCACACCCAGAAGGACAGCTTCTCCCACAGCAGCCCCTACTGGTCACTGATCACCCTCAGAGTGACTGTCTTCCCCCCACGCACGCTCTGTGTGGCCACGGATCATATCTAACTTACTTGCCACTCAGCACGGAGCAGAGCTTTACGAGACACTGTCTACTCAATGAGCACATGTGTTTCTCTATGATTTTACAAAACATTCACATTCCTGATGGCAGTATAACATTCCATTAAGCATATCGGAAATGACTCTCCTACTACAGAGAGTTGTCATTTTCTCTGTTATATACAATCTACAACAGAAGGCTTTTCTTTCTTTGTGGTACATTTGGGAGAGATTCTCAGGAATGGAATTACTGAGTCAACACATATGAACTCTTTTAAGGTTCCTGATTTATACTGCCAAGTTCAGTGAGCACCTCTACCTTTCAGTACCCCCATGAAGCAGAGCTGCCCCGCAGTCTGCTGACTATGAGTTGCTGCCTCCTCTCACCTCTGGAGCCTGAAACCCCTGGGCGGGCCCCTCCAGCTGGTCCCCTGCCACCTCAGGCAGTCTCACCCATTTCCCCCGTACACAGTACAAATATTACCATCTCCTACATGGCCTGTGGCCTGAGACAGGTTGGGACGCACTACCACAGAGCCCTAATGTGATGAGTGGAAAAGTGTGGGCCCCGGAGTGCACGTGGTCCACATCTGGCTCCCTCCCTTACTTCAGGTCCCACCTCAGGCCAGTGGCGAGAAACTCCTTCACCCTTGACTCCTCCTAGAGCAGACAAGTCTGTCTCTGACCTTCCTTTACAGTCCACCCCCTCCTTTCTGGCTCTTACTGCCTCTATCCTGGGTTAGCCCCTCAAAAATGCTCAGTCCATTACAGTAGCCCAGTGGCTGTGAAATTTAAGTGGTATCAGAATCACCTGGACGGCGTGCTGAAACATTGATTATGGGGCCTCAGCCCCAGAGTCTCTGATTCAGTAGGCCTGGGGAGTGGGCAGAGAAACTGTAGTTCTAGCAAGTTTCCAGGTGATGCTGATACTACTGGTCGAGGCACCACACTGCGAAAAGCACTATAAACTCCACGTGGGCACCGTGTCTGTCTTATTCCAAGTCACACCTGTAGCATCCCGCACGGTGCCTGCACACAGTGGACACTCAATAAATGTCCATCGGTGACTGAACTGAATGACTTTTGAACCCTGTCTGTCCCGTCTCCAGATTATAGCTAAAGAGACAGTTGATCCAATCACTCCCCTGCTTATAACCCATTAATGGCTCCCCATCATAATTTTCTTGGGATGGTACTTCCATAGGAAGTCTCTTCATATTTTGATCCTAACATAACTCTTTCAGCTGTTTATCCTACCACTCCCCTAACATGCCCCAAACTGCTCATCCTTCTAGGAAGAGGCCAGCTGCACCCCAGCAACTGCAACATTCAAGGCTCCTTATTGCAAGAAGCTTCTCCAGCCCCTCCAAGCAGAGATAATCACTTCCCTCTCTGGGCCCTCATTGCACACACCTCTTTTTTGTTTGCTGTTCTGGAATAATTTTCAAAAATATCTCTGAGGAACTGCTGTGTGCCAGGCACTGGGAGTTAGCAATGCTTCATGTCCTATTTCTCCATTAAACGAGGAGTTCAAGATGTTTTCTACATTGTTAAATTTCAGGGCCTAGCACAATGCCTAGTATTTAGGCCATTATTAATATTTGCCGATCAAATATATTAGTGAATGAAAAGCGAAGTGAAGGGGTGCAATGTGACAATTATCTGGATAGTTTAAGTAAGACCTGAGCCCTCTGCCCTCACCCCCAATGTGTCCCTGTCCTCAGACCCCTCAGCTTACACAGACGGTAGAATAATTACTATTATCTCAAATTTTCAAGGTTATCTACAGACAATACCTCGAAAGCGGTACAGGAATTAACGTGTCCCACACCTCCAACTATGGCAAAGAGCCTCTGAATCGTTCAGTCATTCAACAAATATTTAAAGAGCAGCTACTCAAGCCCTTGGGGCACGGGCCTCTTTTAAGTTAACTCACAATGGCCCTGCAATCCAATCAGGAAAGCGGTGCCTACCGCGCTTCCAACAGCGCCACAGTGTTTGCTGTCATCAAGACGCGTAAACTCAGGGATGTGCGGTCACCGGACCAGCCACACTGCAGATGAGCACAGGTGCACACCCGGAAGGCTAGGTCCTCGCCTCCAATTTCCACGGTTTCCGTCTCGGACCGTGCTGCAAAAACCAGCAATGAACTCCAGACCTAGTTCTACGAACCGGCTCGGCCTTCACTGGCTGCGCGACCCTAGTCAAGGGACTTCAGTCTCCGGGCCTCAGTTTCCCCATACGTAAAATGGGAAGGTTCGCCGGGCCACTAGGCGCTCCCAGAGGGTCTCTCCAGGGCTGGCACTTCCAGGAACACCGAGACACTCACAAGACCCGACGTCCACAAGGCAGGAAGGTCGGCCCTCATGTTACAACAGACGAAACACATTATCCGAGAGTTCAGGTGACTGCGACCCCGCCCCAAACCACGGAGGGAAGCACGTGGTAGCACAGCCACCAAGGTCCTAGGTCTCCGCACCTAGAACCGACACCGAGCCCGAGCCTTCTCTTCCCCCCGCCGCCCGCGCCCAATCCTTGCTGTCACCCACGCTCACCAACTGAAGCGCCAGTCAACGCCGCCCGCGCGCCCGCCACGCCGGCCCAATGCGCCTGCGCCAGGGGCGTGCCCACCCCCTCCCAACTCCGCCTCCTGCCTTTCTCGCCAATCACAAGGCCGCTCTCACGGGGACAGGCCCCTCCCACCCCACTCTAGACGCCTGTGAGAGGTTTTCCGGAAGTTTGGCTAAGGAGAAAGAGCCCGGCTATACTGCACGACCACAGATTGGCTTGGACAGCGAAGAGTAAATTACCGTTCCGGAAGTACCCTCTAGGATTTAGAGAAGTGTAATTCTATGGTAAAGCCCGGGGTTCCCTCCCACTGCCCGGGACCTTCCTACTCTCGGAATGGAAAGGCTGGAGGTAGTGTAACTAAGGCAACAGTAGGCCTTTCCGTTCGGAATCTACCCTAGGTTTTTACAGGCTTTCAGTTTAAATACATTTAAAATTTTTAAACAGAAAACAATACCTTCATTACAAAGCCCAGGACGGTTTTTAAGGTTTTCATTTCCAAGACATTTTTTCGAGCAGCTACCATGTACCGACCACTTGGAGAAACTGGGAATAGTGAACAAAACAAAATTGCCTGAATTCAAGGTAGCTTGCATTCTAGTGAAAAGAGTCAGTAAATCAACAGAGTGAAATTTGGGAGGGGAGCAGGAACTCAGTAACCAAAGTAAGTAGTTTTTTATGCAATTAAAATATTAATGTAAAAAAATCCATGGTGAACAAAATACCAAAGTTTTAAATAAAGACAGGATCCACCACTATCCATCCATAGGGGAAAAAAATTAACTATGAAAAAGGAATGGATTGGAGGTAGAGTGGTTGCAATTTAGGATGATCAGGGAAAGCCTCATCTAGAAAGTGACATTTCGGTAAAGACCTGCAGGTGAGAGAGCCTTGGAGCTCTCTGGGGCAAGAATGTTCTAGACACAGGGAAAAACCGCACCTGTCCTGAAGAGGGAGCTATGTATCATGTAACTCCACCTAACTAAGAACACCTGTGGTCTATTGAGTGCCTAAAATGTACCAGACCCAGGGCAAGACACCGGCCCCAAGAAGTTCTCAGACCCCAAGATCGGCCAGGAGAACATAGTATGATCACTGTAATAGGGGCCGAAGAAAGTCCTGTGGGAGTGCAGGGAAGGAGGACTTCACTGAGGAGGTGATCTTTGAGCTGAGCCTGAAGGATGAGTCGGGTTTACCAGGGCAAGAATGGTAGTGGAAGCGGAGTGGAATGGCCGGGCTGAAGGACCAGGACACTCGGGCAGGGAATCAGGAAATGATGAGCTGGTATGAGGGAATCATGGGGTGTCATAGAGTTTACATCTTTATCTCCCACTGCTCCTAACACAGTGCTTGACACACAGGCCAAAGCAGTGCTCCTCAACCTGACACTGGACTTGCCCTGTGCCCCAGTCCCCCAGCCCCGAGATGCTGGGTATCAACCTGGGGTGGGCCTGAGCATCCGTATTCCCCAGATGATCCTAATGTGCAGTCTGGGCTAGCTCTGCTGGTCTACAGGAAAGGGACTGGACGGCCTGTGGGGCATTGGGTTGCAGGGGGCGGTGTCGGTGCGTGTCATTACCTTGGTCCTACGGTGCAAGAAAATACAGCTTGGGTATTTTGACCCCACGATTGGCATCTGCTCTCCACCTAGGAGGCCAGGCAGAGCTGGGCTGGACTTGAGCTCTTTTGCTCTAAGACTATCACTGGGCCTCTGCAGTTCAGCACTGTGATCCAGGCTTTCCCTAAGGAGTGCAATGCTAAGGGTTTTACTGAGGCAATATTCCCCATGCCTCCTCTCTGGGGGCAGGAGGTGAATAATCTTCAGTATCAGGATCCACAGTAACCTTGTATTTCTCCCTGCTCCAGTGCATGTTATTACATCCCTTCCAATCCTGGAAACGCCAGGCATCCGTCCTCTGCACCCCGAGGTGTTAATTATTTCTCAATTAGCAGTTCCCAGGCTGTAGAGCATCGTGGTGCGGAGAGGCCTAATAACTTGCCGTGTTTATACACCCCCACATCTTCAGAGCACTTTACCGATGGTAACTAATTAATGCTTACGACCCCCTTGGGAGGCAGGCCAGAACCGCTGCATTTTACTGTGAGTTTGCAGCCTGGAGCCAGCCGTGGTCAGAGTAGATTTGCCCCCCATTGAGAAATGCCCAGGGGTGGTGGAGACCCAGAACCTAGCTCTTTTGCCACAGCCACTTCTTTTTTTTTTTTTTAAGATTTTATTTATTTATTTGACAGAGATAGAGACAGCCAGCGAGAGAGGGAACACAAGCAGGGGGAGTGGGAGAGGAAGAAGCAGGCTCATAGCGGAGGAGCCCGATGTGGGGCTCGATCCCACAACGCCAGGATCACGCCCTGAGCCGAAGGCAGACGCTTAACCGCTGTGCCACCCAGGCGCCCCTGCCACAGCCTTCTGGTGTGACATTTCAATCAATTACTTGATCAGTTATTTATTGGGTATCTGATTTACAGAGTTCATTTATGATTAGACCCCTACAAGTTCCATAAAGCAGGAAAAAAAAAACACAGAAAAATTTCATTCATTCATTCAATGTCATCAAAAAACAAAACAAAACAAAAAATCCAAAGCAAAAGGACACCACACTCCACACCCCGCACATGCCCTGGTGCCCCACAGCTCTGGGGACACGCCGTGCACTTAGCAGTTTGCTTCCACAGGCCGTTGGTCAGACTGGGAGCTCCCTGGGGTAGGCACAGGTTTTGATCTTTTCTGTCTCCTTAACCTTGACCGGAGGGTCTGACCCCCTTGGGGATTAGCAAAACGTTTTGCTTTTTTATTGTTGTTTTAACATGAATGAATGCATGAATGAATGAATGAATGAATGAATGAATAGATAGTCTCTTCCTCAGGTCAGACCCCTTCCAAGGACACACTGAGTCATTCCGTCATCCAGAGCCCATGGCCTGGTACAGAGGGACTGTGAGTATGTGTTGAATGAACAAGTGAAGTCAGAGTTCATGAACTTCCTGACTTCAAGTTGCTCATAATCTCCTGGAGAGTCTGTCTCTCAAAGTGATGGTTCCAGATTCCTGTGGTAAGAAGTTGTGAAGAGAGGAGAGCAAGAGCTGTACTGCATGGAGCGGGGAGTGGGATCAGGGAGGGCTTCTTGGACGAGGGGACATGGACATGGACCTTAAAGGATAATTAGGAGCTTCTCAGGATGACAGGGGAGATAGAAAGACAATGTAGTCACAGGGAAAGCAAGTGACCACTGGCGCTGTAAGGAAGAAGGCTGAAAGATAGTCTGGCTGGAGCACAGAGCACACCCAGGCATCGTGGAAGCACGACTGGAAAGGCAATGGATGTCATGCGCCAGAGCCTGCTGGACCAGCCTGCGAGTTTCTGTTCATCTCTGAGCTACAGTGAGTTGTTTTTCCTGAAGAGTGATACTCCTCTGCCCACCAACACACGCGCATCTATTTTGAGGCTTAGCCCAAAACAACTCCTCTGAGAAAATCCTGGGCATTTTGCGTTCCACCCTACAGCATGTGTTTGTTATAATTTGAAAACAAGTATGATTGTCACTCCAAGAAGATGGCTGCTTCCTCTGCTGAAGACGCGGGCCAGTGGGAGAAGGCAGCCTGCAGGAAACAGAAGGGCTTTACACCAGGGAAGGACATGGGCAGTTGTGTTTCCTCGCCTGAGTGAGCTGTGGACTCAGATGGGAGGAAGAGGATGGCGAGAGAGGCGGGATGGGTGACTCCTACAACGGCCCAGACCAGGGCAGAGGGTGGGAGAGGAGGGGACAGAGTCCGGGGTCCTGGGACAGGCCACTGGATGGACTCCTGAGCCCACCCCCCACCCCCACCCCTTAGCCCCGCCTGGCCCAGACAGACTGGACTGGAGCAGGGAGGGGGCCTTGACTTGGACTCCTGCCGGCCACTTCCAGCGATGGGACCTGGATTCTTCATTAGTAACACAGGAATCACGGGGCGCACGTAGGGCCGTTATGAAGGTTCAGTGAGAGGTGTAATGGCAAGCGTCTGGCTCATCCTTCAGTTCATTCCAACTGGGGAGACCCCGTGGCTCCCCTCACCTACCATAAAGAAAGAACCATCTTTCCGCTGCTGCCCGTTTCCTTCAGACTCCCTACTCCTGCCACCATGTATGACACCGAGCCCTTTTGTCTTCAGTGGCCTCTTCTCCTTGGGCCCAGAGTGTATCACTTGTTCACGTGTTTGGTGCCTAAGTCTAGGGTCATTAGAGACCAGAAGGAGGCTGGGAAGGTAGCCCCACCCCTTTTTTAAAGATTTTATTTATTTATTTTGAGAGAGAGAGAGAGCATGCAAGCAAGTGGGGGGGCAGAGGGAGAGAGAGACTCTCAAGCAGATTTCTCACTGAACGTGGAGCCCAACGTGGGACTCGATCTCATGACCCTGAGCCAAATCAAGAGTCAAATGCTTAACTGATGCCCTGGTGGGCCCCTTTTTTATCCAGAATCCTCAGAACTGAAGAGCGTGACTGCCAATAGTCGTCATCGTCATCATCGTTCACAGAGAGCATTTGCTCTGAGCCTGGGGCAATATTAACCACTTTACAACATATCTGAGTTAATCTTCACAATAGTCTGTGAAGTATAAGTATCACTGGTATGTCCATTTTACAGATGAGGCAACCAAGGCTTGGAGAGATTGGTCTGCACAACTAGTAAAAGGGGGAGAAAGGATCATCTCCAGGTCTGTTTGGTGCAAAGACTGATCTCCACACTCAGCCTCCAATGTCAGCTTGTTTGTATCAGACACGTCTTGACCCATAACCAGATTTGTAGGCGCGATCACCCAAACAGACCATTCCCCTCTGTCCGGAAGCCCGCTCTTCAGGCCTGGCTCAAGGGCATCCTGTTAGGGACGCTTCCGTGAAGCCCCCACTGGCAGGGACTCTCCCTCTCTTGAGACCCCTCAGAATTGTGTCTGTTCGCTCTCTGGGGTTCCGGCTGAGTGTGCACACGCAGTAGGGCAAGCAGACCCGAGTGCCAGCCCTCACTCTGCCACCTGCTCACCTTGTGCCTGTGGGGGGTACTCCACATCCTCGAGGCTCACATGCCGCAGCCTTAGAGTAACTGAGACAGCTTTCCCTTGCAGTCTGATGAAGCTGTGAAGGGCTCAGCATGGCGCCCCGTGCAGAGTCAGGGTTCAGGAGTGTTTGCTATTATTATTCTTAGTATTGATGACGAAGGTGCCCTGGCTGGCACAGTGCCTGGCACACACTAGGTCAGTAGCACATGCAAAAAATTCCTCTCCCCCCCCCCACCAACTAGCCCACCAGCTCCCAGAGGGGAGGGCACATGTCATGTCCGTTGCTAGCCCTGCCACAGTAAATCCGCTTACTGTGTTAAAAGGTTTTGCTCTTTTCTGCACACAGTAAATCTCAATACCTATTTGTCAAATTAATGTCTCCCTAAATAATTCCCTCAATTCATAGGAATGCCTTGTTAAAAATGCAACAGAACAAAACCCAGCAATAGCTAACCTGTCAACCATAAGTCCTTTCCGACCACCTGCTTGGGGTGAGCTCTGCAGAGCACCGGGCACAGCCTCGAGAATGGGGCACAGCATAGGTGCCCCAGGACAGAGCGAATGATCACACATCTGTGAGTGTGGGTGTGATTCCGGCAGGCTCTCTGGTCACTCTCATCTGGGAGGATGAGGGGACTGAGGTCCTTCCAACAGGCGCTCGCCCTTTCTCTCTGGTGCAGTGTCTGAGTTGGGTGTGAGTGCAATGAGGCGGGGTGTGTGCCTTTGGAGACTGGTGGCTCAGAGAGAGGGAGTCAGTGTCTGGATCCAAACACGTCTGGGTTTGCTTTCCAGTTCTGGAACTTACTGGCCGTGTGACCTGGGTCAAAGGACTTGACCTTTCTGGTCTTTGGCTACAATACAATGGGGTCAGTAAATTCTTGGAAATGTTATGAAGAGCAAGCACACAACATTACAGAACAACTTTGTAAGCTGAAATTTCCATATGAACACTAGTAATGGAAATATATTCCGGGGCGCCTGGGTGGCTCAGCTTGTTGAGCGTGTGCCTTGGGCTCAGGTCGTGGTCCCGGGGTCCTGGGGTCCCCGGAATGCTGGGATGAAGCCCCATGATGGGCTCCCTGCTCCACGGGAAGCCTGCCTCTCCCTCTGCCTTTCCCTCCCCTCGCTCCCCCATCCTGCGCTCTCCCTCGCTCTCAAATAAATAAAATCTTCAAAAAAAAAGAAAAAAAAGAAATATATTCAGATCATTCTTTTGTAAGATTAAATGTGTGATGAGATGATGACTTTTAACTAATAAAATGAGATTATGTATGTGAAGCCCTGGAAGGGTGGCCGGTACATAGCACTCAATGTAGGATTAACTATTGTTGATTCTTCAGTGTGGCCCTCACATCTGCCGCTCCTCCAGCCAGCAGCTCTTTCCTGCCACGTCCACGGGGCTCCCTCCTTCCCCTCCTCCAGGTCTTTGCTCCAACGTCACCCTCACAGCCAGGATTTCCAGACACCTTAATTTACACTGCAATCCCCACCCCTGCCCCCTCACTCCCGATCCTCTCTTTCTCCCTGCTTTTTTTCCTTCATAGCATTTATCACCGTTTAACATAGTAAATGCCTTACCTGGTTTTTTTGTTTATTTGCCTAGACCAATGGGCACCAAACTTTTTCTGTAAAGGCCCAGACAGTAAATATTTTATGCTTTGCAGGCCATATGGTCCCTGTCACAACTACTCAACTCTGTTGTTATAACATTAAAGCAGCCATAGAGACTTGTGAACAAATGAGTATGGCTGTGTTCCAATAAAACTTTATTTACAAAAACAGGCGGCAGACCGAATCTGGCCTGTGGGCCATAGTTTGCCAACTCCTGGTCTAAATAATTGCCGGCGTATTGCAAATGCTTAATAAACGTTTGTGGAAATGAATTAATTAGTGAATAAATGAATGAATGGAGGAGCACAAAACATCTGGTACAGTGACTGGTACACATCTGGTACTTAATAAATGCACATTCCTTCCTATTTTATTCTTAATGAACACAACAAGATGGGCCATGATGTACTGCATTGGAGGTATGAAGACAGTGCCCTGGGAACGTTGCAGTGGTAGTCTTACTCTCTGGATGAGGGAGGACTTGGAAGGTGCCTAACCTGGACTCCCCCAGAAGCAGACCTCGAGTCAAGGACGTTAGGGCAAGTAGATTATTTGGGCAGTGATCCCAGGAAGAGCTGGAAGGGGGGTGGGGAAGTGAGAGCAGAAAGCGCTGGAAGTGAGTACAGGGGGTGGTAACGGACTAGCAGTTTCCGGCTGTGGACAATGGGGCATCAACAGGATCACAGGGTGACTGTGGAACATGCTTCACATTTGTCCTGTCCTCCCCACCCCCACCCCGGCTTAGGAGGCTGGGGGATTTATCCTCCAGTTTCCTCTCCCCACTGGTTGAAGGTTGCTCCCAGAGGCATCAAGTACCCAGTGCTTTTCCAGTCAGGTGGAGAGTGGCGGGTGCAGGCAGTAGGACGATCTTGGCGGGTACCTGGTGGGTGAGGGGAGAAGGGAACACGGGCGGGCACTGAGGTGATACTTGAGCCGGCCTTGCAAGATAAATACGTGCCATCTTGTTTAGGATACTCTTTTCAGGACTTTGATGCCCGTGGCTAAGCCTAATCCCAACAGGGACACTTGCTGATAGCTGTTCCAGCAGACAGAGAGTGTCTTCTGTCCCTTGCACCCAGATGGAAAACTCTGTGGGAAGGACTCTGATTGGCCCAACTTGGGTCATGTCGGCATTGGGGGGGAGGGCAGGATATTATGACTGGCAGCCCTCTGCCACCACTCAGAGGGGGGAAGGCCCAGGAAGAAGAGGTGTGGTGTCCCCAGCAGGGCAGGGTGCTGGGCAAAAGAAACAATAGATTCCCCACCCCAGTAGGGGTGTTTTTGTTTGTTTCTTTCACTTCGTGGATGACAAATAAAACTCACAGAGGAGCCTCAGTTTAATGAAACAATTGACACACCAAAATAGAACAAGCCCCATCACAGAGCTATTGACAGTTTTTGGAAACATAAACACGAAAAATGTATTCAGATTTTTTAAGTGTTCAGTTTATAAAGCAACATATGTAATAGAGGAGAGAGTAATCTAGAACCCAAATAGTTAAAGAGCCATTTGTTAGTACTCTTTAGCCCGCCTACATTCCAGGTGGTGTGGAGGGACCTCAGGAAAGTCATCTAACCTCCTGGAGCCTCAGTTTCCTTATCTGTAAAATGGAGACAGTGCTGATACACAGCTAATGGGCTTGTGGGGATTACACAGGGCGAGGTGTGTGAGATGTGTGCCAGGATGACTGGCCCATGGCAAGTTCTCAAGGTGAACTTGATAGTGATAGTAATGACAGAAAAGATTTCTTCCTTCCTTCCTCCTTCCTGCCTGCTTGTTTCCTTCCTTCCTTCCTTCTTCCTCTCACTCCCTGCCTCTCTTCCTTTCTTTCTTTCCCTTCCTCCCCCTCCCTCTCTTTCTTTCTTTTTCTTTCTTTCTTTCTTTCTTTCTTTCTTTCTTTCTTTCTTTCTTTCTTTCCTTCTTTCCCTCTTTCTCTCCCTTTCTTTCTTTCTTTCTTTCTTTCTTTCTTTCTTTTCTTTCTTTCTCTTTCCACCATCATGGATGGTGATGATGATGACCATAACTTTCTTTGCCCTGCGGGGAACTTCCCCTGCTCAGTCAAATTGTTCTTCAGTGGCCACCCAGAGGCCAGGTGCAGTGCTTCCACATCTCCACGGGAGTTTTTGCTCACCTCTGTCTCTCCAAGAACATCCTCCGCCTCTCCTCCTCCTGGGCATGCTGGAGAGGTAGGAAAGGTGCCCCCGGGGAGGGTGGAACAGGGTGAGCCTGCCGTGAGCCGTGGCGGGCTCACCCATGTGCAGCCTGGAGTGGGGAGGAGCCAGGGCAGGAAGAGCTGGCTGTTAGGGTGCGCGCTAACTCCACCGGCAGGCCTTGCCAGTGATTTGGCCCCACGGAGCCCAGCCAGAGCTGGAGCGGGGAGGGCTTCTCCCTGGAAGCATGCCCGCAATGCTGGGGATCTGTTTCCATCTGCTCATTTTACTGCTGAGTTGTAAAGTGTTAAATGTCATTATCCTCCCCTTCCTTAAACAAGAAAAAAGTTAACAGCCTGAGAAAAGGAGATATTTCACTTCATTTGGCATCCAGCCACCATCATCCACACAGGGTGCTCCCTTGGGGCCTGATTAGGGATGAGGAGGAGCCCTGTTCTGTTCAGCTTTCAGCTGCCAGCACCCACTCTGTGCGGGCTCTAGGCTGGGCTGCAGGCTGGGTCAGAGCTCGGCCTGCCCACTGGCAGAGTAGCCAGAGCAAAGTGACTTGTCCAAGTTTACCTTGCTTATCAGGGTCTGTTCCTTGTGCCCTGAAGGTGAACTTGATAGTGATAGTAGTAATGACAAAGGATTCCTCCCTTCCTCCCTTCCTTCCTTCCTCCCTTCCTCCCTTCCTTCCCTCCTTCCTTTCTTTCTTTTGGATTTTACTTATTTATTTGAGAGAAAGAGAGAGATAGTGACAGAGATAGCGAGAGAGAGAGAGCACGAGCAAGGGGAGAGGCAGAGAGAAGCAGACTCCCCGAGGAGCGGGAAGCCCGATGCAGGGCACGATCCCAGGACCCTGAGATCATGACCTGAGCTGAAGGCAGACGCTAACTGACTGAGCCAGCCTGGCACCCCAAAAAAGATTTCAACTCAATAGGGGGACACGCTCTGCAGACTTAAGATCTGCTGAAAAATGGAATGATTCCCTCAATCGGTAGTGAGTTGCCTGTCTCCCAGGGGCATGTACATGGGTTAGACACTCCTTTCAGAACGCTCACTCATGAGAGGAGTTCTGATCTAGATGGAGAGGCTGGAAGAGGTGATGGCTAATGTTCTTTCCAACACTGAGATTCTAGAAACCCATAACTGAAAAATCTTACCTGTTTTCACGATCTTTAATGTGCTTTGCTCACGCTCGCTAAACGGAAGTTTCTAGCTGCCTGATGTTGGCTGCTAGACCCAGAGGAAGGGGTGGGCAGGCAGCACGAGCTGGGATTCATCTTCATTACTCCGATGATGGGGTCATTAAGGCTTTTACTCTGCAATGCTGCCCTAAGGAGCTCCTGCTGCTTCAGCGATATGATAGTTGTCCTCGCAGCCACCTAGTGGACAGAGGTGTTCTGCAGGGCTCAAAGATGTAATTAAGTCAATATCACCCACCCACTAGCCTCCTCCTGGGGGGCTTCCACACCTGGCCTTAGCAGTGACTTGCTGAACAGGTTGAGCCAAGGGCCAGGGGAGTGGGGAAAGGCCACTAACGCAGGATGAGTATGACTGGTGTGGAGGGGTAGGGATAGCCAGCGCTGCTGGCTAAAACCTTTGCTAGCTTTCCATTGGTCTTCCAAAGTCCCCATTGTGGCCCACAAGACCCTGCATCACCTGTTCCGCCTGGTCTAGATGGCGAGCTCCCTGAAGGCAACGGCCTATTCTGGTCTGCACTATAGCCCCAGAGCTTGGCACTATGCTTGGCATTTGGCCAGCCTGGTAAGTATTTGCTGAATGAATGGATGGAAAGCCTGGAGTCTTCCTGGACTTACCGGAAGTAAACCTGGCAGAGGCGGCAGCGTGGAAAGGGCAGAGAGCACTGGCCGACGAGTCTGGAGGGTGGGGTTCGAGTGCGCATTTGTCATCAATTTGTTGCTCAACCGTGCCCGAGTCCTGCTCTCTTGCCAATCGCAGAATGGGGGAGTTGGCAGAAGGTGGCAAGGAGGTGAAGAGAAAGCCGATACTTTCTGGTTGAGCTCAAGGTCTCCAAGGTCTTTGGGCTGCAGACCTGGCCCCAACCTCAGCCCTTGTGGACCTGGTGGTGATGGAGTCACCTGTTTGGGACTGCGGTAGCTATGTCACTGCTGTGAGTTTACTCAGGACAACAACAAACCTGGGCCCATCTTGTGTGCCAGGCTCAGTGCAGGGCCATGGGGCTGAATCATGGGGCCATAAAGACTCCAGAGCTGAGCGGGGGCAACACTCATGTTGGGATACTTATGACGCAAGGAGAGGGGAATAAATGTAATACCCTGAGAGCAATCCATGCATAAAAGAGAGTGATTAATGACAGCTGGAAGGAGTTGACAAGATTCCCTGGAGGAGGCACCTTTGAGCCCAGCACTTGGGACAGAAATTACAGGAAAAACAGTAAGCAGAGGAATAAGCTACACAAAGGCACAGAGGTAAGCAGTTTGGGAAGGGAGACCGGTACCGGTGGGGAGGGAGTCGGGGTAGTGACGGGATGAGTTGGTGATCACAGGCCTAACTTCAGACCACAAACGACACATCTTCGAGGAAGGGCTTTGTCCCAGGAGGCAGCGCACAACAGGGCAGATCTGGTCCAAATCCTGGCCCTTCCCATATTTATCTGTGACCTTGTTCAGTGGCCCAGTGTCCTCATCTGTAAAGTGAGGACTGTAATGCCTGCTCTTCAGGGCTGGTGAGGAATTTAGTAAGCTCACATGTATGAACTGCCTTGCACATAGGAGGCAGTCCTGGAGATGGGGTTTCCTGTCTCTTTTTGGCTCTTGGCCAGTATGCAGACACCCCTGAAAGACGCTCTAGTGTGTGCATGTTGGCCATTTATACAGTTCGTTATGGGTGAGATTATCAGAAAGAAAGTTTATTGAAAAGGTTCGACAAGAGTAGGAAGCCATGGAGGGAGACATAACGACCTGGCAGACAGGAAAAGTAAGGAAAGCAGCAAACTGGGAAGACTGGGGATGCAGACAAACTTC
Source organism: Ursus maritimus (assembly GCF_017311325.1). Lineage (NCBI taxonomy): Eukaryota > Metazoa > Chordata > Mammalia > Carnivora > Ursidae > Ursus > Ursus maritimus. Next base: position 60,147,439 of record NW_024423564.1, on the reverse strand, counting down.
GTCAGCTTCCCAATTTTGCCAGCAAACTGCCTTGAATTGTTTGTCTGTTTGGGGAAGCAGGAGAAGAAAGAGCTGGTTTTCTGTCCTAGGGAAGGATACAGGTCACACTTGTGGGGGGAGAAAGATGTGGGGGAGGAGTGGACAGGGCTGTGTGTGCTGCTGGCCCTGGAGTCAGCTGTGGGACTCCGCTGCAGTGGGGGTAAGAGGAAGGAGGGAGAGGTCACCAGCCACGGCAATGAAACATGATGAGAATGAGGTGGAATCTGGGGGCTTTCGAGCGGTCTCACTGCCCAGACTTCACAGATTCCACTGTTGATGTTAGAGCATTATCCTAATGGATATCAGCGTGCCCCATGTGACAGCTGACACATACACCCTTAACACTTTAGTGTCAATCAGTTTATTAGTATTTTTCCAACCTGCAAAATGCTGACAGTAAGTATGAAGTACAGCGGTGGGAGGCTAGGAGGTGTGACTTCGGGCAAGCCACCTCCCTTCTAGGAGTCTCGGGACCCTCACCTACACAGGAGACTGGAGTGCGTGATCTCTAAGGACTGCACTTCTTAGTCTGTTCTCCATCTGGAGACATGAGAAGCAATTCAGGGGTGCTGGTCCTTCCCTGGTAAAGTTTGAGGATTAGGGACAGGAGCAAAGCAATGGGTATAACTCTCCGAAGAAAGGGGGAAAGTGCAAAATAAATCACAAACCATTATGGGGGTCCTGCCCTTGCAGTTATGAACAACCAGCATTCCCAGAGTCTGGCAAGACCTTCATCTGGAATTTTAGGTTAATTTGGGTCTTGTACGTAGGGCCACAAGAATCCAGCTTGGCCATTCTATCTGGCAATCAGAGCCTAAGTCCTGGACAATAAAGTTCCACATCTAAGACTCCATGACTACGAGTCCAAGAGTCTAAAATTCCAAGACTTTTCTTCACTCTTTTGTGGAAGGTTCATGGCTGGGTGCAGGCTGTACTTTCTGATGGGTGGGGACCCTAGGTTCTCCTAAGAACAGAGAAATCAAGCAAAGATTCTACTGGATGGGCTTTATGTCAGAGCGTCTGCAGACCTTTCAAACCAAGCTGGCCAAAGATGAGGCCCGCTGGAAGACTGCTGGGCAGGTAGGCAAAAGGCCTGAGCATTCAGGTGTAGACTATCACCCTGCCCTTATCTGCTCACTGCGCCGCTTTGGCCTCCGCTCTGGCATGGCTTTTATGGCTGCGGGGCCTGAGACCCATTCCAGTCAATTCATGTAAAGGCGCCTTTATTATAAGAGTAGAGCGTGACTCACGGCAATCCAACGACAGGAACTCCGGCCTCAAGGATCGTGCACGGGGACTAAAAAGCCGCCAAAACGGAGACAATTATCTTCTGTATCTTGCAGCCATCTTACTTTTTCTGAGTACTTGAACAATTCAGTGGTTCAAACGGCAGTTTCCCGGTGGTCCCTCGCGTGTGCCCCAGCCACCCCCGGTCTCCTTCATCAGGCCTTTGTGACTCCGTGGTCAAGCCTCCTGCCCTTGTGTCTCAACCGCCCCACCCCAATTCCCGAAAGAGAATCTAATTGGCTTTGCTCCACAGCCAGCCTATGGCAGGGCAGGCCCGTTTTGAGCGCCCAATCAGCTGTAGGTGGGGCGGGGCCACGACGGGGCGGGGCCTCGACGCCCCTCAAAGGGAGAAGGAGCGACGGCCCCGCGGCACGCTCGCGATGTCGCCGTCCTGCTCCATGGTCTCGAAGAGCAGCCGCACCAGCGCCGGCCGTCCCTGGGCCACTAAGGCCCGGGCCAGCCCCAGCACCTCGCTTGTGTGGCCGCGCCACACGCGCTGCAGCTCCTGGCGCAGGCGCGCCGCGGGGTACTTGCCCTGGGCGCGGCGCAGCCACGCGTCCACCTCGCGGCCCAGCTCGGTGTCGCTCAGCTGCGCCTGGCTCCACTGCGCCAGCAGCGCCTCGAGCAGGCAGCCGAAGCCGTCGGTGTGGCTGGAGCCTGCGTCGTCCAGCTCCACGGCGCGCTTGAAGCAGGCCGCCGCGTTGGCCTCCTCGCCCTTGATGCGCAGGCACTTGCCGCGCAGCAGCTGCAGCTCGGGCAGCGTGGCGCCCAGCTCCGACTCGCCCGCCTTGGCCAGGAAGACCAGCGCCTGGTTCAGCGCCGCCTCGTCCACCGCCAGCAGCTCCTGCACGGCGTCCACGCCCATGTAGTAGTAGACCTGGGTGGGGAGTGTGGGGGCCTGAGCCTTTCTCCCTGGGCATTCCGCTCCCATACATGCTTTTAAAAAATTCCATTCATACATTCCCCACCCTCCCTCCGACAATTCTTCGCAAATGGTCCCGCGCCCGGAAAAGGAGAAATAGTGATTCCAGTTAAGCCCCACGACTCTTGGCCATATTACCTTGAACGAGGCACTCTCTGGGCCTCAGTTTTCTCGTATGTAAAATTAGGATATTGTCACCTCTTGGGAATCATTCCTTGGGCCCAGAGAGCACTTCCGGATAAAGAGTAATGGCCCTCACTTCCTGAGTGCTTTAGAAAGAGCTTGGCCCTCTTCTAAATGCTGTATGTGCATTTTCTCATATAATCCTCACCATGGTTGTAGGAGGTGGGTATGGTATCAGACAGGGGCGGGGGGCAGCTGTATTTCTCCCTGAGTCCTCAGTGCCCAGGCGTGCCTTGGCAGAGAGTAAATAGGTTTTTAGCAAGCCACTGGCTACTCAAGTGAAGAGGCTGCCTTACCTGGCCAATATCCAGATAGGTCTGGAGGCTCGGACACACCTTGACCACTTCCTCCAGGTCAGCCTTGGCGCAGGACAGGTGGTTCCTGTCAGGCATGCCGCCGAGCCCCATCTTGGCCCGCTCGAGGTCGTGCAGGTACGCTCTGAGGTGGGTCTGCCGTAGAGAGTCAGCTCAGGGACGATACTCCAAGCTCCTCCTTTCTACCCTAAATGATGCCAGGCTTTTTCTCAGCAGCAACTCAGGGAAGTTCTGTGGTGCAGAAGGCCCCTGAGACTGGGACCCCAGAGTCCAAGGTCCTAGTTCTGTGCCAGCTGTGCTAATGACACCCTTTCTGGGCCTTAGTTTCCTGTCTGTACAATGAGGGGGTTGGATGAAGTTAACAAATTCATTCATTCAGTGAGTATGTATTGAGTGCCCACCATATGCCAGGCCCAGCGCCAGGTATTAGGCATGCAGTGGTGACAAGTGGCTATGAAAAAATAAACAGGGTGATGGGCTAGAGGGGACTGGGGGAGGGGGCTATTTTAGATAGGATGGCAGCATGGATTTTGTGAGAGTCCACATAAGTAATTTGGAAGGAACGGAAGGTGGCCCCAACTTACAAGCATCAAATTACAAATGATTCCAGACTCTTGCCTTCATCCACACCCCTCGTTTTCCCCCATACTTGGAGCATTAAAAAAATCTAGAGGTTCAGAAGGGGTGGCATGAGAAGGAGGAAGTAGGTAAAAGGGGTCATTGTTGCTGAAGGTATTAATGCTTTATAGCCAACCGGATGGGCTCTCGTTCTAAGAGAGCAACATAAGGTGGGGGAGGAGGGAGCTCTGGCTTTGGAGCCAGTTGGACTTGGCTGAATTCCATGTGCCCCCCCCCCCCATTAGCAAGTGAGCTGGGGAGGATGTTGTTCAACCTCTGTGAGCCTTATTTTCCACATCTGAAAAATTAGTACACTGATACCTTCCTTGGAGAGTTCCCATGACGATTGAGAGAACATATTCTAGCCAAGATCTAGCATATGGTAGGTGCTCAGTTCATTCATTCATTGAACAAATATTCATCAAGAGCCTGTTATGTGCTAAATACTGTTCCAGGCACCCAGGATAAAGCAGAGAGCAAAACAACAAAATTCCCTGCCCCCACAGAGCGTATATTTTAGTGTGGGAGAGAGAAAGACAATATGCATGGTAAATGCATAGTATGTTGGGAAGTAAAAAGCGCTAAGAAGAAAAAGTAAACCAAGAAAGGAAGACACACAATGCTGGTGAGAGGTTGACATTTTCAGTAAGATGGTGCTAGAAGCTTCCTTTTCGTCAAGACCTCCAGGAAGTGAGGAAGGAAGGCAATCAGAGAGAAGAGCATTGTAGGTGGAGGTCATTATCCATAACTTACAGTTTGGGGAATGGAGTTTTAGAGGAGAAGTGGCTTTTCCCCTGTCCCAGAGTGATAGGTGGAAAGGCCAGATTTCAACTCAGGTCAGTCTGCCTGTATTGAGTATAGGCTGGAGGTCGCTGATCAGGTCATTGTAGAGGGGTGCCTGCGGTGGGTGGGAGTGTCCTTCATTCTTTCACTCAACAACCTTATAGAACACAAACCTTCTGTCTTGATGACTGCTAAGTTCCTTTCCACCATGAAGGCTCTATGACCTTTGGGCTCTGGCAACCCAGTCTTAACCCTTGGTCCTGGTTCTCAGATTCCGGATGGCAGGGTGAGGCGGAGCTTGCAGGCTGACTCACCTTGGCCCTTGTGCAGTAGGCCTGCCAGTTGAGCTCCGGGTCTCGCAGGATATCTAGAGCCATGTTGCAGGTTCCAATGGCCATATCCTGCTTTCCCAGGAAGTGGAAGATTTTGGCCAGGCGATTCAGGATAGGGGGTTGGTCCTTGGCTATCTCAATAGCCTAGGGAAGGAAGCAAGGTAAGAGCAAACTATTTGGTTATTTCCCCGACCTGCAGGTCCCCCATCTCTGGATAGAGCCATGGCACTGCAATGCTCTTCTTCCCTAAATCCACCTGCCAGTAAGTTTGGCCATATCATGGAACCTAATACTTAAGGATACAACTCACTGGCACTCAACTCCCAAGAGCCCGACTCCCATGCTCCCCACCACGTTCATGTGTCCTGTCCAGTGAATCCCTCCATGCCCCAGGCACACCTCTCTTTCTCGGACACATCTAGTGTATGCTCCCCCAATTTCCCAGGGCCGTTGGAAGGAGGGCCAGAATCGGCCTTTACCTCCCCCATATTTACACAGTGCAGTGTTTCTATCAGGCCCGCAGCACTTCCCCTCCACATTGTTACTGACCACTGCCTGTCCAGTGTGTGTTGCTGCCTCTGGGATAGCGAACTCCTGCAGGGTCTCATCTCTGTGCCTGGCACAGAGTAGGTTCTCAAGGAGGGGTGAAGGCAGTATGTTTGTTAAATTGGACACAACTCTCAGAATCCTCGTGAGCCAGCGTTCCTTTTCCATTCTGTTTTAAGATCTCTCATCAAGGACTTGCTCATTAATCTACCCACCAGCAAACATTGGGCATGTGCCCCATGCAGGGCACTGTGCTAAGTGCACAGGTCAATGAATATCACAGGGTCCCTGGCCTCCAGGAAAGACTTCAGAACTGAGCTAAGTGTGGAAACTACCACGTAAACGAGGTGCCCAAGAACAAGGCTCGAACAGCACTTTACAGTTTACAGTGAATTTCAAGCATTACCTCCTTTAAGTCTCTCAATGACCTGGAAGGTAGACAGATGATGTAATTAAGACATAATGAGGGGTGCCTGGGTGGCACAAAGGTTAAGCATCTGCCTTCGGCTCAGGGCGTGATCCCGGCGTTATGGGATCGAGCCCCGCATCAGGCTCCTCTGCTAGGAGCCTGCTTCTTCCTCTCCCACTCCCCCTGCTTATGTTCCCCCTCTCGCTGGCTGTCTCTATCTCTGTCAAATAAATAAATAAAATCTTTAAAAAAAAAAAGACATAATGAGGCTCAGGGATGGAAGTGACTTGCTTAAGGTCACATGGCCCATGGGCAGAGCTGGCATGAGACCCCAGCTAAGCCCATCTTCTCACTATGTCATTGGGGGTGGGGAGGGACAGTGAGAACCACGGCCTGAAAGGGAGAAGTCTGAGGGTATATCTGAGACATGGTGAATAGCTCAGAAGACAAGGCTGGAGAAGCAGGCTTGGGGCCTGGGCGTGGGGAAGGTCTGATTCTTAAGCAAAGAGGAAAGATGACAAAAGTCACTTTTGTTTTGAATGAAGAAAGGAGGGAGAGCCGGGGCACTTCCTGGGTGGGCCACACAGTGGGGGATGGAGGTGGGATGACACGTAGAGAAGCAGCAAGTTCCAGGAGAGGAGGCTGGGGTGTCACACTCCATCCCAGTTTGGAGAGTGGGCGTGGCCAGGGGACGTACCTTGCCAAAGCAGTCCAGGGGGTCGGTTCCCGAGTACCCGCAGTCATGGACACCCATGGGGGTGGTGGAGAAGGTGTCCTTCCTCTCCAGCAGCATCCCGAGGTAGCACCAGGCCAGAGCTGGGGGTAAAGTGTGGGAGAAGGGTGTCTAGAAGCAGCGGGGTGGAGAGAGGGAGAGGGCCTAGGAGGAGGGACAGGGCCAGCCCCATGCAAGGTGTCGGTCCCCAGGAAGACGAGAGGGCCTGTGGCAAAGTCACTGAGCAAGCTGCAAGGTGCATGAGTTCTGTGAAATGACTGAATGAGTATATGGGACAGAGGGTGAGACAGAGAGAAACAGGATGTCTCCAAAAGGAAGACGATACCAGAGGTGAGGACAATGACAGTGACAGGCAGGGCTAGTGACAGGTAAAGGGGGAGCCAGGCGGCCCTACCTTGGTGGTGGGGGTCCGAGGACTTGAGCACTTGGCGGAGCAGGGCCAGAGTGCGGTTGAAGGCAGGCAGCCGCTTCTGCTCCTCACTGCCCAGCTCCAGGAAGATGCCGTCTAGCCTGTGGCCAAGAAGGGGATGTGGGTAGCTGGCACCCCATCCCAGGTGTCCCTAGGGTGCCGTGAGTTCTCCCCAGGCCAGCGGCAGGGAAGGGAACTTGGGGAGCCCTTGCCGTGGAAACGGACTCAGCCACCTCTTCCCCGGGTCCCAGGCCACACCTCACCCTCCCCACCGTCCAGTCCCCGGCTCCCCAGCCTGACCTGATGAAGAGCGTCGCCATGGTGAAGTACCAGCCCCTTTTCTCCTCCACTGGGATCTAGGAAAGCAGAGAATGGCCCGTGGTGCTGTTATTGAGGTACACAGGCCATCGTTCATAGATTCCCACACTTGCCCTGAACCCCGAGAAGCCCCAGGTACACCGCTGATCATGGTCCTGGATCTGCCACTGGTGGCTGAGTGACCTTGGGCGAATCACCTCTCTTCTCTGACTACACAGGGTTTGACGAGATAACCTGTATGAATGTCCTAAGTAAGGTGCCCGTCACGGAGCAGGAGTGGAATTTTCTCCCTCCATCTTGCTTTCCAAGCTAAGCTCCCCTCCCCCTGGCTCCTCGCCCTGTGCGCTGGATCCCCCCACTCCAGGGCCCACATGCCACTGGTCACCTCTCTCCCCCATTGTCCACTCGCTTCTTCCCTTTGGCGCCACCCCTCAGCTTCCGCCCTCCTGAGAAAGCCCTTTCGGGCTTGTTGACGGAATTCAGCTGCAGCCCAGGACCCCCCTGAGCGGTTTTCCCTCTGTTATTCTTGCCAACCTCGCCAGGCATTTAGACCGACTTGGGCACCAGATAAAATATTTATGCTGTTATTTATGGGAGTAGATGCTGCTGCCTCAGGAAGGAATTTTAATGAAAACCAATAAAACCCCCAGTGCATATCGGCAGCTCTGCTTCGGGCTCTGGTCCCTCCCACCACATTCATCTGCTGGCATGGATCCCCAGGCTGGATTCTGCACTCCCACCGTGGCCGCCTCAGCTCAGGACCCCCATCATCCCTCCACCCCGACTCCCAGCAGCCAGGTGAATGCACTCAGTCCAGCCTGCATTTCTGGACATCTGTGGCGTGAGGCCCTGTGTTGAGTGCTATAGGGACATGGCACTGAGTTGGACCTGCATCCCGGCCCAGATGGGTTCACAATCTAGCTAGGAAAACAGGTCCAGGCATAAATAGTAGAGCTTGACTTGGTGCCTGCCATGTGCCAGGATCCTGACACCCACCCTCTCAATCTCTCAACAACTTATTGGGTAGGTATCATCTGCCTTTTACAGGTGAACATATTGAGGCTCAGAGAGGTAAAGTGACTTGCCCAAGGTCACACAGCATATGGGTGTCAGAGCTGGAACTTGAACTCCCTTTGTTAGGCTCCAAAGCCCATGGCTCCCCTTACCCCACCAGGTTGCCCATAGCGCTAGCATGAGGCAAAGTCTGAATAAGGCCATGAGACTGATGTGGACAGAGGCACTAGGATGGGGAGGCCAGTCCCAGCCAAAAGACTCTGAGAAGGTCTTGCAGAGGATGGGCTGTCAGGTGAGTCTTGAATAGCAGTGGTGTTTCAGAGGGTGGAATGCGGGCCAAGGGCATTCCAGATGGAGGGCTCAGTGTGGAGACGTGTGGCGTGCCTGGCAAGCATGGAGCCTGGTGTGTGTGAAGGGGGCGTGGGGGGAGCAAATGTCGGCAAGTTATGCTGTGGCTGCTCTGGGGAGGCTGTGGATGAGCTTGCAGGGAGAAGAGAGAAAGGGGGTCCTGTGAGTCTGATCCCACTGAGAGGCGTGACTGCCCGTCGAGGCAGGGTCTTGACCCAGGGCCCAAGCCAGATCACCCAGAGGAGGCCCCACTAATCACATCTCTTAGCCACTATTCACCAAGTATCTTCTCTGTTTGCCCCAGGCTGGGCAGTGGGCAGAGGAGAGGAAAGGCAGGTCCCAGCTTTAGGAGCTCCCAGTCTGGCACGAAAGCCAGATCGTATCACAGTGTGAGTGGAGGCAACGCCAGGGGTTATGGGAGGAAGTATCCTGTATGATACAGGTGTGCCCACAGAGCTTCTAGAGGACCAGCTGAAGCAGGCTTCTCCAGGACAGTAGGAACCACCCAGGGGGACATCGTGAGAGAAGGCGTCAGATGGAGGGACATCGTGTGCCAAAGCTGGGTCGGAGGTGAGGGAGCGTGGTGTGTTGTCAGGGGCGGGAGGGTGAGCCAGCAGGGCCACATCAGGAGGGGCCCCCAAGGGCCTGGCTCAGGCCCCAGGGTTCATGTGCAGGGCAGTGGGGAGCCTTAGAAAGGGCAGTGCCCAGATCCAGTATGTTTTTACATTCACATCAGCACGGAGAGCCCTCCTGTCACTTAGTGGGGAATACGTGTATGGGGCTTTAGCTGGGGACAGGGCTCTCTGAAGGGGAGGGCGGCAGTTGCCAAGGGTTGAAGGGCATCCTCGAGGGCTCAGTGGGGAACATTAGCCAAAGCAAAAAAGCTAGGATGGGCTGCTGGATAACCATACCTGTTCTACCTACCCAGTACCTGGGACATAGGAAGGGGGACTCAGATTCATGGGGCCACTACTGTGGGCCACGCTGGACAAAGACCCGGATGCAATGTCAGTGCCTGATCGTGTGAAGGACCGGAGCATAAGTGCCTCAGGCTTCTTGGCTGTCTAGAGGTATGATCTCATGACCTCTGGCCCCATGCCCACTTTGAGGCTGGCCCAATGGAGTCCTGGTAGGGAGAGACGGAACTTGCTGCCTCATCAGGCTTCGGACAAGGAGGTATGGCCACGAGCGAGAGCAGAGGCTCAGGTGGCCGACAGCCTGGTCCTATGAGGCAGGGGACCTCGGATGGCTAAGTTACCTCTAGGAGGCTGTGTCCTTATCTGCAAAGGGGGATAATGATATAGAGCTCACAGGCATGGCGGGGGCAGTGCCCTGTCCAAAGCATGTGCTCCGTAAATGTTGGACCCCTTTCTCCTGGCTTGGGTTAGAGCTGAGCAGGGTTGGGGTGTCCAGGAGGCTGCTCTGTCCATGGGGTTTATTTCAGTTCCCTCTGGGGCAACAATCTCTCAGAAGTCCAGAGGGGTCCTGGCTCGCCCTTCTCTCCACCCCCCCATCCCCCCACTGTGCTACTAGGGCCTACCCAGGATCCCCTGTGAGGTCCCAAGCACCTTTCTCCCCTCCACAGACCCCCAGTGTTGGAGAGTTACGTGGTATAATCAGGGCTCTCCCTGTACCTCTTGTTTGGCATTCAAGCCACAGGAAGTAAGTTAGCTAGTACCAGACGGAGCTGGTACTTAAATTCATGCCTTCATAATGCTAGCCCCAAGAGCTGTCCTCAGCACCGTTCCCTTGATCACTCTCATTCTATCTCTGAGGATACTGAGACCACAGAGGTGAAGCAACTTACCCAGTAACATGCTAATTAGTATCAGGGCTTAAAACCCTTGGGTATCTTTGAGTAATTCAAGAGCCTTGTTATGGTTTTTACTACACAGGCAACACCACCACCTGGTGGCAGTGTGCCTGAATTGCAGGGGTAACTCCTCTCTCCTGGTTCCCTTCGACTTGAAGGCTAAAACAGATTTTCCAGAAAAGTCGCTAGCTGAGTGACATCTCTATGACAAATCCCAAATGCAGTCCCTCCTCAGATTCCGCTGAAGAGTGACATTTGCAGGAGGGCTTATGGGGTTGCAGATTCGAAGTGGAGTTAATGGCCCAAACAGATCTAGTCTGAGGCCTCGCCTCCCTTGAACTTTAATCCTCTCTCCCCCAATGAAGCTTGTGGACGCCTTTCACTCTGCTGTGCGATCCTGGCCTGAAAATGGGCTGTCTCTTTAAAAATCCTTCTGGTTGTAACTAAAGCAGCAGCTGAGGCTGTTACCAGGGGCAACCTGGCAAGCCACGGTGCGTTAAATTAAATTAAACAGGCCTCTGGTCCCCCCCTCCTTTCCTGGAGAAGGGAGGAGCTGTTCCACCTCTCTGCTGGAGAATAAAATCGCCCTGAAACGTCTTAGGCTGAGAGGCTCTCACTTCCAGAGTTGACAGCTCCCAGAGGCAAGGTGTGGGAGGCAGCCTGGGAGGCCTGGAGAGGGTTTCTGCCAGAGAAGGGGGGCTCCCCAAGAGGCTGCCCGGCGTGGGCTCTGGGCAGCACACCACCCTTTCTCTTTCTTGTTGGGTCCTCCTCACAACCATGTGAACTGGGGGTTCTGGGACCTGGAGAGGGGGCCGGCCAAGGCTGCAGGCTGGAGGGGGCCTCACATTAGGCCGCCACTCCATGACAGATCTGTGGGAGAGAGTGGGCAAGGCCCAGGCACCAGCCCTAACCCGCGAGTGAAATCTTCAGACCCCGGGACTCACTGAGTAAGGCACAGCCTTCAGGCAAGGGGTCCTCAGCACATTCCCCTGCTCCCCGGAGGCCCGCACTGTTACCTCCCTCATTTTAGGGAGGGGGAAACCGAGGTTCGAAGAGGCAGAGGCTTGTCCACTTAACCTGACATTTCAGGCCAGGTTCCTCTGACTTGGAGTTCATGTTCTTCCCACAACATCTAGCGGCAAGTGTTTGCACAGTGCTTCCCATTTACAGAGTGGGCACACACAGATTCCATTTGGTCCTCAGACCACACCGTGTGGAATGTAAAGTTAATTCCCATTACTCTCTTAGCACAGATGGAAAAACTGAGATGGGACCATGTCCTCAAAGTCACACAGCCAATGTAAGCCCAGAGAGAAATCTGGAAATCTAGCCTTCAAGTTGAAGGGAACGAGGAGAGAGGAGTTACCCCTGCAATTCAGGCACACTGCCACCAGGTGGTGGTATTGCCTGTGTAGTACAAGCCATAACGAGGCTCTTGAATTACTCAAAGATACCCATGGGTTTACACGTGAACCCGTTCAAACCCCATGGGGTTACCTATGAGGTCATGACTATGATTACCCCGATTTTACAGAAGAGGTGACTGTAGCCCAGAGTGGCACAGCTAGGAGGCAGCTGAGCTGGGACCCCAGCAGCTCAGCCCCAGAGCTCCCGCACCTAATGGCTAGACTAGTGGTTCTCAATGTGTGGTCAGGACCAGCAGCAGCAGCAGCAGAAGCATCACCTGGCAGTTTGATAGACATGCAAATTCGTTACTCACTGAATCAGGAACTCTGGGCCGGGCAACCTGGGTTTTAATAGGCCCCCTGATGCACTGATCCTGGGCTACTGCACTGTGGGGAGCTGAGTGATGATGGGCTGATCGGTGAATCTCTTTTTTAAATGAGCCAAAGGATCAGAATTGTGATCCTCAGAAAAGCCCAAAGACCCAAGTTCCTACAGCTGCGTGGGTCAGCGACAAAGGTAGGTGATCTGGCAGAACCGGCAAAGAATAGGGTCAGGATAAACCATTACAGGGCAGGCTTGTGTGAACCTGGTGGGTACAGGGGTGGATCTTGACTATTCCACTTATTTCATAAGGTGGCCCCTGAAGAAGGAAGTGCTGTGGGGCTTGGCTATTTTAAAGGATTTCAGTAGAAGATCTTTTAATATACCAAATGAGCCATGAATCTTTATACATCCGGATAGGCTATAGAGACCTTGCTGGTTCTTCAGGAAAAGAATTGCCTTGCAATTTGAACTGTGCCCCTTGATGACACTGTACTCTCCATTTCTGATTCTCTTCCTGAGAGCTGACTAGTTCTCCTTCGGGAGAGGGGGATGTGACGGAGCAAGGAGCAGGAACACCCCTGAGCATCAGCTCTCCACTGGGCGCATCAGTGCCTCGGCGCACTGGCAACTCACAGCAGCCTGAGAAGGTGCCATGCTTCCACCTCCTTTTCTGGGGGAGGAAACGGAGACTAATAAAGAAAAAAAAAAGCCACCGCCCAGCCCCACAGCCCAGGGTGGAAGTGCCAGGATTCAAGTTCACATCTGCTTCCCTCCAACGCCCCTGTTCTTTCCACCTCATCACGCCGACCCTGTGAAGGCTGACGCCGCAGAAATAAAAGTCACAAGGTGGCAGGCCTCAGGAATACGTTCTTCCTGCACAACCGGAATGTCCTCTGTGATGACACGGAGCAGCCTCCCGGCTCTGCACACCCAGCCCTGCCCCCACCCCAGCTGTGGGACAGGCACCAGAAAGGCAAGGGCTGGGGTTTTCCCTCCCCCCACCCAGCTCCTGCCACAGGGGGTGCGGAGAGTCAACGGAGGGATGGGGTTGGAGTCCCATTCCTGCCTCTGCCTACCCCGGGGATCCTGGAAAGGCCCCCAGCCCAGCCCGGGCCTCAGCTTCTGCAGGCACAAACAGAATGACCCCACTTGGCCGGCCTGTGTCGCAGGCAGGTTGGTGGGCGTGGTCAGTGTGACTGGTGGAGGGGATTTGAAGGGGCGGTGCTATGCCGTGGAAGTAAGTCCCCTACGCCTCCCTGTCCTGGCTTCCCTGGGTGGTCTTCACAGAATGTAAGATTTGAGCAGATTGACCACAGCTTCCCACTGTCACCCCCCTTCTTGTCCTAGGTCTGTCATGCCACCGAGGCAGGTGATCTTTGCCTCACACTGGTTCCCTAGACTTACAGGACTGTGTTGAGCCACTTCTCTATCCCACTGTCCTTAGAGAAAAGGGACCCTGTCTAGTCCTGGGTCCAAACCTAGCCCTGGAACCAGTAGAGACCGGGTGGGTCTGAAGAAGTCTCTTGCCTTCTGCAATAATAACGGTGATGCCTGAATGTTCTCAGCTCCTCCCACGGATCTGTGCCGTGTATGCCCTTAACATTCTTTTCTCCTGGAAAAAGAGGCGGCTCGGCCAGATGATGCTAACGGCAGGTTGGACTCTGAGATCCGATATCAACGAGGAGGGGAAACCCAGGTCCCAAACTTGCTAGGAACGGAGGGAGAGAAGCCAGCAGCAAACTCAGAAATGTGAGTGGCTCCAAGGCTCTCAGAAGGCTGGAGCCAGAGCCCAGGAAAGCCGTCCCCCAGCCTGGGCTTTAAGTCCAAGAGACCTGGGTTCAGTTCCCACCAGCCTCTCCTGGCTGTGTGCCCTTGGGCAAGTCACTACACCTCTCTAGCCTCAGTTTGCTCATCTGTAGAACGGGCTAATACCGGTTCTGATTTCCCAGCAGTCATGTGCGGACCAGATGAGATCATCTATGAAAAGTACATGAATGCACAGTACGTAGCTCACTGCCCAGTGTCACCCACCTCTTTTCCTCGCTGAACCCAATCGAACCACTCAGATTTGTGAAGGTGTGTGTGTGTGTGTGTGTGTGTAGGCAAGCACCATGGGAGCGGAAACCCTGCCCATGATCTGCAGCTCTTCAGTCCTCAAGATACTGTCCCCGACGTTCCCCAAGCTGTGGTTTCCCACATGTGTGTATGCATTTTCTTCCTGCCGGGAGTTCATTTTCCCCCACTTCTCTGCTTTGCAAAGTCCTTCCTGTCCCTGAATCACTCTGGCCGCCACCTTAGCCCAGTGCTCGCACTTGACAGAGGAGGAAACAGACCCAGGGAGGGGAGGCGACTTGCCCACTAACCCACAGTGAGTTGGGGCAGGGCTGGGGCAGGAACCCCATCCTGGCCCCCAGCTTGGAGCGGAGTCCTCCCCAATGCCATTGTTCTCTTCCCAAGACTGGCTGGGGCTAGGCTGAGGGAGACTGCAGGAAGGGCAGGAGGAAGCAGAGGGGAGGGTGGGGACTCACTGAGAAGGAGGACCCAGGGCTCCCTTGCATTCTGGGTCCTGGCAGCCCCCTTGGGGGATGAGGATGGGAAGCCCGTGACCATCGATGTCGCTGGGGCTGGGAGCAGTTACACCTCCCACAGCCCTGTCAGGCAGGCACCCCTGTCCCCATTTCACAGACATGGACATTCAGACTAAACAGCTGGCCCAGGGCACCCAGGACATGGCCAGCTGAGCAGGGACCCCTGCAGGCTGGGGACTCCCATGCGGACGCTCTGACCACAGTCACACGAGTGCATCTGCCCCACACGGTGCACCCACCGAGGGCCCAGGGGTCTCGGGGGAGGCCGAAGCCCTGTCAGGAGGGCAGTTCTTTACTCCCAGCTCCCAAGCCGGCATCCCTGGTGGCTGCAAAGGTACAGAGGGTGGGTGTGCGCACGCGCACACAGGGGACCCTGGGGCTACTGACCCGCTGTGCCCTCTCGGCCCTTCCTAGCACATCCCCACCCTGCTGGGTGTGGTGGCCGGTTGGAATGTCCACACCTTGGTTTGTGAGGCTGTCTGCCGGGCCGGTAAGCTCTGCCTTCCTCCCTGCCTGCCCCGGCCAGGGGTGCGATCCACATGTCCGCGGTGCGCTGGGTCACCCTGGGCAAGCCGCTGCCCTCCCTGAGCCTGTTAGGTCCTTGGTGAGATGCGGAATCACACTTCTCAACTGGCAGTGTGTCTGTGACGTCTGAATAGTAATCAAATGCACTAATGAATGTAAAATTCTGAACTCCGGGCCTGGCACCCATTGTGCTGTCACCCTGGGCCGTGAGCGGGGGTGCAGGCCTGCGTGAGTGCACGTGCGCGTGGGCATGTGTGTGTCAAGCCACCAGTATTTGGGTGAAGGGGAAGACAATCAGTTACCCGAGCTAGCTTGGGACACGGGTATTTTTGAGGAGAAACAGAGGTTCAAGTTACCTTATTTTTTAAAAAAGAGGGATTTAAAGACTTAAAGTCCAGTGATTCAATGAAATGAAATTTAACAACAGTCCCAGACAGCTCTTGGATGTCCCACCCTATGCTGGACACTGAGTAGTAGGGCGCAGGGAGAAGGCTGGGCCCTGACGCGATGTGCACCCTGCCTGCAGCCTTCCGTGGTCTCTCAGTCCTCACGGCCACCCAGTGAGATGGGCCTTAGAATCCCATCTGGCAGATGAGGAAACAGAGGCTCAGGGAGGTCAAGTGACTTACCTGTCCCACCTGTGATGGAGACAGAATTTTAACCCAGTCTGTCTACCTCCAAAGCTCCTAACCTTCCCCCCCGACCCCCGCGCCCACTTTGAGATCTGTCAACAAGAATCCAACGTGACTCTGTGCGTGCGCGTGCCCGCGCCTGCGCGAACGGGGTGCTGGCAGGAGGGTAGAAATGACAGGTAAGAGCAACCTGCCTCCTCACATTGTTGTGACTTAAAGAAAACAGGAGGGAGTGAAGAGCTGAGAACGGAAGTCACAAACACCCCCCCCCCACACACACACGGTTTATTTTTGGATTATGGGCTGAATTATTAACTCTAGAAGGTTTTCTCTTGTCATTTTTGCGAGCGGATGAGTACTCGGTCCTCAGCCACTCTTTACCCTCTGAGCACCAGAGGCTCCTCCCTGCCAGAGACAGTCCCAGCCCCGTGGGAGGGACACATCTCTCGAAGCTACAGCACAGGGTGGGGCCAGACCACCAGCTGCCCACCCCCAGCTGTGCCCCCCAGGGAGGGGGGCAGACATTCTCAGCAGGGGTCCCACCTCCTCCTTCCCTGGCCCTGACCTCGTCTCTGCCCCCTTCCTTCCCGGCCCCTACCCTCCATACCCGGCAACCCACCGCCTCTCTTCCCACACGTCCTCTGCCCTAGATTTGCAGGAGGCGGTCCACGCAGAGTGGCCCTCACCACCCACCGCCATCTGTGCTTAGCGCGCCCCCACTTCTCTGACCTCCCCAGAAAGAGCAAAGGCTTTGAGGTCAGACAGAGTGGGGTGGATTCGATGGCCACTTACTAGCTCTGTGACCTTGGGCAAGTTACTGAGCCCAGCTATGCCTCAGTTTCCGCATCTGTAAAATGGGGTCAGAAGGTTCTTGTGGGCGCTAAGATCGTGTCTGGAAGGCACCCACAGAAGACATTCCTAAGTATTATTGTGTGAGGTGGAGTGTTGAGTGAAGGAGGGCTTCAAGGTGGAGGTGACATCTGAGCAGGGTTTTGAGGGATGGAGTCCACTTTCAAGGCAGGGAGAACAGTAGCTGCCCGGGGAGGTATGAAACAGCACAGTGTGCTGGGAGGAGCAGTTGCTGGGAAGTCAGCCGCAGCTGAAGAGGAGGGCGGGAAGCAGATTTCTGAGACCGTGTCAGCAGTTCCCAGGCCAGCCTGGGCTCTTCGTGGGAAGCTTCTGACCGCCCTCTTTCTAAGCCACTCAGCTGTCTCTAATGCCCGCAGGCTCTGCAGGCCCCCACTGCAGGACCTTTGCACACACCACACCCCCGCTGGGAGAGCCCTCACCTCATTCCTGCCGGTACACTCCTGCTTCTTCCGGAAGCCTCTGTCACTCACTTGTGCTGAAGGGAAGTGTTCCTTCTCTGATACTCAGTCATTGCCATTCTACCCCCAGGACCTGGACTGTGGACTCCAGTATCTGGAGAGCTCAGGCAAGGCTAAATAAAAGAACAAATGTTTGCTCCTCCCTTTGTCCACAGGCTTCTTAAAGACAGGGCCTGGCACACAGTAGATGTTCAACAAATGTTAAGACGCCAAGCACCTGCCTCTCAGACAGGCCCAGAATCTGCCAGTTTACGGGCACTTTCACCCCATGATTTGATCGGAGGCAGAGATCACTATTGTTAAGGTTCATGAAGCAGATGCCAGGACCAGAGACGAAACGTGACTTGTCCAAAGTCACACAGCAAAACGATAAGAGAGCTAGGTGCGTGAACCCAGGCCTCCTGCTCTAACTGCGATGAAATCATCATTGTTACCCGATGTGGCTGTTTCTTGAGCGTTACTCCATGCCAGGTGCTCTAGAGGCACGATCTCTTCCAATTCTCGGATGGCAAAATGGGGGCTCCAAATCCCCAACTTTCTCCTGCGATGGGGGCACTGCCCATAGTTGTGCTATCCAGACCCAAGGACACAGCACAGAGCCACTGCCCACCTGAAGCAGCTCTGGGCGGCACCCTGCTTGCCACTCCATCCTCTGGGAGGTGGCTCATGCCAGGGGTGGGGGGTTGAGGAGGGGGGGGCCCACCATGGCTAGGCTGACCAGCACAGGGAGAGAGATGCTGGACTCTGTTTGATTCCTACGCCCAAACCTCTGCCTCTACACTCACTTCCTCCAGGAAGCCTTCCTCCCTGAGAGCAGGAAGGGGCCTTGTGGACCATCCAGTTCCCCCGCTCTGCCCCCAGTTCACAGAGGGGGAAACCATAGCCCAGAAAGGAAGGCTCAAGAGGCTTCCTGGCTCCTAGCTCAGGACCCCTTCGGCCCTACTCTGCTGCTGGGACCACACTCAATGCATGCTATGCTGTCCATGACTCCCGCTGAGGGCGGAAGGCATTCAGGGACCTGGCCTGTCTGACCCAGAGTCTCCCGCCGTAACCTCTACCCCATGCTGCCTACCCCACGCTGCTTTGTTGAACTCAAGTCTGTGCCCTCAAGCCTGCATTCCCTGAGGTCTGGATCCCACGTTTCCTCTCTGAAGCTGGAAGAGGCTTTGGGTGGAAAAGGCTCTGAGGGCATGTGCAGAAGCTTTATGAATGGAGCCCTGTGTGAAGGCTTGTTGTTATTTAAATATCACGAATCTAAGCCATTATAAAACATCATTGTTACAGCTAAATCCTGCCTTCACGGAAAAGTCTTGGTACCTCTCTGAACTGTGGTTTCCTCTTCTGTAACAGGAAGATAACGCCCTCTACGTTACTCATCTGTCATCCAATGCAGGTAACCCTTGAGATGGCTCCCAGTGGTCCCCATCTCCTGGTGTTCATGTCCTTGTGTAGTCCCACCCCTTTGAGTGGGAGCTGGACCTAGTGACTCCCTTCTAGTGAACAGAATATAGTGAAAGTGACGGGATGCCCATAGGCAAGGACCTGAGGGCGACTTCTGGCCAACAGCCAGTGCCATGTGAGTGAGCTTGAAAGCAGGTCTTCCCCCAGCTGAGCAAGCCTTCAGATGAGAACTGAGCCCAGAGGCACCCAGCTAAGCCATACCTGGATTCTTGATCCACAGTAACTACGAAGTAATAAATGCTTTTTGCTTTAAGCTGCTTAGTTTTGGAAGGTGTCTATTATGCAGCTATAGGTAACTAAGATACCTGGTGTTTTTCTACTCAGTGCCAGGCCCTATTCTGCGCATACAAGTATTCAAGATATGTTAATTGAGCACCACTGTGTGGCAGGCACTGTGCCCGGTATAGGGTTTGCAGTAATAAACCAGACAGATGTTTTCCCCACTCTCAAAGAACTCAAGGCTGAATTAAGGAGACAGATTTGTGAACGGCCAGTGTGAGCAGTGCTGTGGGAGCCCAGGGCAGTCACCTGACCCAGCCTGCAGACATCAGGGAAGGCTTCCTAGAGGAGGGGATGCCTGAGACAAACCCAAGACTGGGGAGAACCTCCCAGTCAAAGGTGGAGCAGAAGAGCATCATAGAAAGAGGCCAAGAGAGAGGCAAGGTGAGCTCTAAGGAGACTTGGTCCACTGGGGGGACACAGGGACTCAGGCTGTTGCAAAAGTGTGGCTGGAAGGGGGAACACAGCAGAGAGAGAGCAGAGAAGAGGAGCATGGAGGGTCTCAGGTGCCAGCTGGAGAGCCCTGGACTTACCTGGCAGGCAGTGGGGAGTTACCAGGGGCGTAAGCAGTTCAGGGACGTGGTCAGTAAGACTGAGCAACATGATGCTGCAGCAGGGTGGAGGAGGAGGCAGAAGGGTCAGGCAGGAGGGCAGGGACCCAGGCAGAATGATGGCAACTACACTAGTCAGGCAGGAAATGATGGAGTCTGGGCTGCAGAGGGAGGCTGGGAGGAGTGGCTAGATCTCAGAGACATGGGCAGGCCGAATGGACAGGGATTGGGGGTCTAAGTGGAAGTTGGGGTGAGGGGGAGAGAGGAGGTAAGAATGCTGCCCAAGTTGGGTTGTAGGGTTGGTTGTGCCATTTACTTAGGCCATATGCACAGATTCGTGGACAGGTACTTGCTGGGAGAAGCGAGACGAGAAGGGTGATTTGGCCAACGCTGATTTTGCAGCGTTGCCAGAAAAGAAACCTAGGCAGACTGTCCCGCTAGGAAGCAGGTCCACGCCCTAGCCGAAAAAAGCTACAGGCCTCGTCTGGGAGAGGCGCCCTAGAAGGGTATCCCGGAAGCCAAAGGGCCAGGGTTTGGGGAGAGTGTGGGGCGCGGGGTCGTCCTGCAGACGTTGGGGGCCACGACCCCAGCCCTCCCGACCTGGGGCGGGTCACCCTACCTGCTGCCCGTAGCCCAGCGCCTTGTCGTAGAGCGCGATGCCGGCGGCCAGCACCTGCGCTCGCTCCTCCCGGCTGGCGCAGCCCACGTCGAAGCCGTGCGCGTAGCCCTGCTCGGCCAGGCAGCGCGCGGCACGGAGCTGGGGGTCCCCGGGCGCCTCGCGCTCCGCGGCCAGGCCCATGAGGCCAGCCAGCCGCCCGGCGCACGCCTCCTCCTCTTCCTCCTGGCCCAGCCGCCCGTACACTTGCGCCAGGTTGGCCCAGGCGTTGAGGTTGCCCGGGTCCTCGCGGGCCACCTCGAGGAAGCGCTCGCGGGCCTCGTCCAGCTCGTCCAGGTAGAAGGCGAAGGCGCCTAGGAGGTGGCGCACGGCGGGGCGCTGCGGGGCGGCCGCCAGCTCGAGCTCTTGCTGCAAGCCGTCCCGCTGCAGCTTCAGGTCCCGCGCGCGGAGCGAGGCCGGGGAGCGCGGCTCGAAGTTCAGCTGCATTTCCAGGTGGAAGTGGCCCGGCAGGTAGTCCAGGTCGTCGATGAGGGCGTCCAGGTCCTCGGCCGTGGCTTCTGGCTCCGCCATGGCAGCCCCACTGCTCCCCGGGCCTCTCCCCTGCCCTGGCGGCTGTGGGGGGGTGGGGGTGGGGTGCCGTGGCTGGGGCGCCCTCAAGCGAGCCCGGCGCGGAAGGCTAGGGGCACCGCGCGCGAAGGCCCAGGGTCCTGCCGCCTCCGGGTCCCGGGGCGCCTCCCTCTGGTGGGAGGGTTTGAGCGTCGGCTCCGGGAGCGCCCTATGGGTGTGTCGGCTTTCGCTGCTCAGCGGCTCTTAGACGCCTGCATTGCACAACCAGGTGTGCCAAAAAAACAGGTGCATTGCCAAGTGCCGGGCGCGCAAACCACGGCGCATGGCAAAAGGTCTGTTTTTATTCTCTGCTCAGCAGACGCGGAAACAGGCTCAGGAGGAAAGGACTTGCCCAGGTCACAGAACGGGACTGTGCCCCAGCAGCCTGGAACCCAGATGGCTGAAACCCAGCCAGGCCCTGTCTCCGTGGGCACTTCCGCACGTTCTCTGTGTGAGCTCGCTGACTAAGCGGGTGAGGGCTGGCCCTTCCAGCTGCCTGTGGAAGCCCCCTCACTCTTGCCCTTCTCCCATCTTCTCCGAAGTTCCTGTGTTCTCCTTCCTCTGAAGGGAGCCTGCCACTCCTCTCTGTGCCTCCTGAGGCCATGATTTATCAGGCTTCCCCACTTAGGGGTCCCCTGACTCTTCTCTGTCCTGCAGCTGGCCACTGTGGAAAGACTCTGGGGCTCCATGTGCTGGTCCTAATCCTGGTTCTCCATCCCTAATAACCCGTGACCTTCATAATTATGAATCACTTCATAATTTCACACTTCATACTTTCTTCATCTTTGAAGAAAGGGTCACATTCTCTCCCCCAGGGTAGATATCCAGGGTAAAGCTGGTGAATGTCACTCTGGGTAACTGTCAGCTCCCACTGCTCCCCCTTTGGTTCCCACTTCATCCTGTACCCCACCCATGGCCCAGTTTTCTTTCTCTTGCCAGCCTTCTCCCAGGACTGGCGCTGGTTCCCGGCCCCCTAGAAGGCAAGGCTATGCTCCCTGCTGCAAGGCTGGTGGTCCTCCTGAGCTTGCGCTGTGTAGCAAGTCTCAGCTTCTGAGACCCTCCCACCCTTCATTCCTCCTGGACAGGGCTTCTCAGACCCTGTTCCTTCAACTTCTTGACAAACACGCCAGTGTTTTCAAAAGCGGAAATAGAGCCAATTAGTAAACCTGGGGAAAAAAATTGACTTGAGCAATAAAAAGGTAAATTAAAAATATCTTCTTTGTGTTATGTTTCACCTGTAATTGTACAATATAAAATTTAGTAATTTTTAATAAAAAATTATTGCTCTAAATTGCTGGTGATCGTGAGATGACACTTAGGCTCTGCCCTTGGGGGCATCAGAAATTCTCAGAGTGCTTGGCTTTTTTTCCCTCTTTTTATTGTGGCAACATATACTTAACATAAAAGTGACCATTTGTACCATTTTTAAGTGTACAGTCAGTAGCATTAAGAATCTTCCCACTGTTGGAGTGCCTGGGTGGCTCAGTCGTTAAGCGTCTGCCTTTGGCTCAGGGCGTGATCCCGGAGTCCTGGGATTGAGCCCCGCATCGGGCTTCACTGGGAGCCTGCTTCTTCCTCTCCCACTCCCCCTGCTTGTGTTCCCTCTCTCGGTGGCTGTCTCTCTCTCTGTCAAATAAATAAATTAAAAAAAAAAAAAAAAGAATGTTCCCACTGTTGGGGCACCTGGGTGGCTCAGTTGGTTAAGCGTCTGCCTTCGGTTCGAGTCATGATCCTGGGGTCCTGGGATCGAGTCCCACATCGGGCTCCCTGCTCAGTGGGGAGCCTGCTTCTCTCTCTCCCTCTGCCCCTCCTCCCCACTTGTGCTCTCTCTCTCTTTCAAATAAATAAATAAAATCTTTAAAAAAAAAGAATATTCCCATTGTCATGCAGCCATCACCACCATCCATCTCCAGCACTGTTTCATCTCCCCCAAAGTGAAACTCTGTACCCATTAAACAGTAACCCCCTGATCCTTCCTTCCCCAAGCCGCTGGTCACCACCGTTCCAATTTCTGAATTTGAATTTCTCTCTGAATTTGAATACTTTAATGACCTCATATAAATAGAGTAATATACTTGTCTGGCTTATGTCACTTAGTGTCATGTCCTCAAGGTTCATCCATGTTGTAACCTGTGTCAGAACATCCTTCCTTTTTAAGGGGGAATAACATTTCATCGTCTGTATGTATATGCCACATCATGTTTCTCCATTCATCATCCAGGGGACATTCGGCTTGTTTGCACCTTGGCCGTAGGAAACAATGCTGCCATGGACAAGGGCATACAGATACCTGTTTGAGTCCCCACTTTCAGTTCTTTTTGGCGACACACCCAGAAGTGGAATCGCTTGCTCAGATCAATTCTATGTTTAATTTTTTTTTTGATGAACTGTTATACTGTTTTCCGTAAGAGCTGCATCATTTTACACTCCCACCAACAGTGCACAAAGGTTCCAAGGTCTCTATATCTTTGCCAACACTTGTTATTTTCTGTTTTGTTTTGTGATTTGTAATGGCCATCCTGATGGGCGGGTTTGGCTCTTGATCTGCCCCTGAGAAGATGAGTAAGAACTGGATGCGAAGGGCAGGTCGTGGGTGCATTTCGCCGGCAGGAAGGGCACAGGGAAAGGCCAGAGGTCTGCGGTGCAGGGGGTGTCTGAGGGCAGGGCAGCCCCCTATGGCTGAAATGTACAGAGCGTGGGCCAGAGAGGGAGGGCGTGGGGACTGAAGGCAGTGGGGGCAGCACCCTCACGGAGGCCTGCATCCCGAGAATCTTGACTTGACTCCGCTGACCTAACAGCCGGCTCCACAGTCCGGATGGTTAGAACCTCTTGCAGTTGGGGAGCTCCCAACCCTAATGATGATCCCATATCCGCCGTGTGACCCTACACCTCCCTAGATGTGACCAGGGCAAGTTACTCTCCCTCTCTGAGCCTTGGTTTCTTCTTCTGTGTAATGGGATGAGTTGGTCGCTAGGGTGAGTGAGTTGCTGGGATGGGAGGCTTCGGGCTGACGTGGGTGGGCGGGCCACCTTGCTGAGAAGCTGACTCACCCTGGAGCCTATACCCGCTCTGGCCTGTCTGGCAGCCAGGATTCCCAGCCTAACAGACCTTGGTCTACACTCTGCGGTCACTCCTCCATGCGTCATGGAGCGGAGAGGCTCAGGCTGGGAGATAAGCAGCCAAGCAGCCTCAGGCAGGTTCTGGGGCTTGCCGACAGCCCTTGGAGAGATGCGGGGCTGGTCACAGGGCCTCCCCAGGGCGCAGGACTTGCTAGTGGACACAAGCCCATTTCACTGACGCCTCCATTTAAATAGCTCGTCCACGAGGCAGCCATGTCCACGTCTCAGATGAGGGAACTGAACTCTGACCAGGGTCACGTGCCCAAGGCCGCCAGCTAGAGCGGCAGAGCCAGGATTCAGATACGACTCTCTTTGAGGGTTTATGTGGGACTGGAAGTTACTCGAGATTAATTCCTTTATTTGTTCACTCATCATTCAACAAATATTTACTGAGCAGTGCCCCGTACGGCACCAGGAGCGGGTGAGACACAGTCTCTGCCTCTGGGCCTCTGCTGGGGCCCCTTCCAAGGGCTGGGAATGACCTCTCACTAAGATTCTGCTAAGCCAGGAACATACTTAATCCTGCTAGCAGTCTGGAGAGACGCGTGATTAGCTTCCTCTTAAAGGTAAGAAAGTGGAGAATCAGAAAAGGAAGTGAATTGCCTGCATCTGCACAGTTGGGAAGGGGCAGGGCCTGTGCTTAGATGACCAAGGGTGTGTGTCCCCAGGCCGACACCTCTGACCCTCAGCTCAGTGGTGCAGGGTGGGCACGGTGCCAGACATGGCCATGTGCCTGGCTGGCCTGGGGCCTGAGAGTCCAGCCCACAGCTACACTAGGCCAGGTCTGGACTTCCTGTTTAAGTGCTATATTGGGATGTTAGAAGGGTACTGGAAGGGAGTACATGCTGAAAGGAGACACGCTGTCCCAGGAGCCCGGCTCTACCACGGACTGGATGTAGGACCCCAGGCAAGTCCTGTTTGTCTCTGACTTATGTCCTGTCATCATCAAATGGAGTGTGGCTCTCTGCTGTGCCTCAGCTTAAGACCCCTGGGAGGATCAAAGGTAATCATGAGATGATGTTAGATGTAGCATGACCAAGGGGCACTGGTCAGGGATAAAGGAGGAGGAGGGAAGAAAGCAGACCATACCTTGTTGGGGACTCAACTCCTTTCTTTACTTAGCACTTCATACACACACTTAATGAGTTTGGAGTTCTCCTCCAGGAAGCCTTCCCTGACCTACCTACCTACAGGCTGGGTCAGAGGCCTCCCTCTGTCATAGGCCTGGCCACACTGTGTGGTCACTGTTTCCCCCACTGGGCTCTCAGGCCCAAGACCAGGCATCCCACACAGCGTCTGCCCAGAGTGGGTGTCTGGGCTCTGTGGGGGACAGATGAGCCCGGCCTCCATCCCGGCAAGCCTTCCCTCCCTCTCTGCAGCCCTCCAGGCTCTGGCTGTCCTTGCTGGTTCCCACTTTGTCCTCCTTCCTTCCCGGAAGTGGAGAAAGAACGCCCTAGCCGAGCCCTCTCGGTGGGCCCCGGGGTTCCCATGAGCGTCCGTTAACAGTACGAGGCATTTCGGAGCCTCGCTCTACCAGGCTCCGCGCCGCGCGCCGGGATACAGCAAGAAATCAGAAAGGGTTCCTTCACAGACGACTCCCAATCCCGACCAAATGGCATCCATATTAACCACCACGAGGGGCCGTGAAATGTGCAGGGCTCCGCGGGGGATCTCCCGCAAGGTGGCGGGAAAACGTGCAGAGCGGAGGCACAAAGGCAGGGGTGCGCCCCGGCGGCACAGACGCGCACAGGTCGCGCGAATCACAGGTCACAAGGCGGGGTTGCCGCGGCAGCGGTGGCCGCTGGCTTAAGCCAGGAGTCCCGTGGCCGGAGTCCGGGGCGAGGACCTCGCCTGGGGGCGGGGGACCATGGGCACCAAGTGGTTCAGCGGGGCGCCCTTCGGGTTGCAGAGCCACAGGTGCGCCCCCCCTCCCAGGAGTGCCAGGAGCCTGGAGGAGGAGGCTGGCAGTGAGGGGTGGGGGCCCGCCTTTCTCTCCGGGTCACACCTGCTGCACCTGTGCCTGGGGCTCATTCACCATCCTTGAGATTTGAAAGCATTTCGGGAGCACCTCCTATGGGCCGGGCGCAG